>NC_090444.1:918379115-918680820 GCF_031143425.1 Pleurodeles waltl
ATTCATGGGCCCGATAGGTGACTGGCTGTCAACCAGATACCTTATTGGTGTTCCCAAGATCACAGTCTCAACACCTCCATACAAAGTAGGAGAGACCCTACTCTGCTTTACGTGTTGCAATACCACACTGCTGTTGTCCATCAACATCTGGACGGCCACCTTGGATGGAAGGGAGGAAGGTCTTGAGCACCAGCTGAACTGTTCACAGAGCCAACCCGATGATGGGAAGAACCTGTTCTTTCAGAGACCTCTGATCTTCAGATTTTCCAGGTGAGGTACACACTCTAAGATGAGGCATCAGTCACTACTGCAGTCACATTTGAAGAGGGAGTGAAGACCATCACACATCTCAGGTTTGCCTTATTCCCCTACCTAATCACCTCGCCCACAGCAAAGGGGAAAGACCACAATGGAGTCTGACAGGTCTCCTCTGTACCATGGCCACTGCCTGCAGAGGACCACTGCAGGGCCCTCCGTGTGCCAACTTCCTTGCATAACTAGGAAAATGCAGGAAGATACCAGACCTAGGAATGTCAGGATCCTCAGGACTGCAACTCCCATATCTCGTTGAAAGGATGGGACTATATTCTGGATGTCATCAATCCTCTAGGTGGAGAAGGGTGCAGAGAAGGGTGGTGTCCAGTACTGAACCTATGAACTGGAATCGTTGAGAGGTCCTCAAGTGAGATATGGGCTTGATCGAAAAGCCCACATTGCACGATACCACCTCAGGCGACCTGGCTTTGACCAGTAGTCCTAGTACTGGAAAATGAAGATGTCAGCCATCCTGAGGTGAGCCACAACCACTACCATCACCTTGTGAAGACTCAAGGTGCCGCTGTCAAGCCGAAGATAAGAACTGCAAACTGGTAATGTGTGGAACCCATCTGTAGGAAGTTGGCTCTGTATATACTATCTCAAAGTAAGAGTTAGTGTGCACAGAGTTTAAGGGGTTCCCCTTTAGAGGTAAGGTAGTGGCAAAATTAGATAATTCGTATGCTCTATTTTGTGGTAGTGTGGTTGAGCAGTAGGCTTATCAGAGGGTAGTGTTAAGCATATGTTGTACACACACATGGAATAAATGAAGAACACACACTCAAAGACTTAATTCCAGGCCAATAGATTTTATATAGAAAAATATATTTATTTTTAGAACCACAAGTTCAAGATTTGAAGTAAATACATAAAACGCAAGGTACTCCACACAAATAAGTAAGGAACTTTGAATTAGAGCAATAACATATACAGTTTTAGTTAAAATGGCAATAAGCTATTTTAAAAGTAGACAGTGCAAAAATCAACAATTCTTGGGGAAGGTAAGTATTGGTTAGACTGTGAGGTAAGTAAGACACTTACAAGTCCCAGTTCCTGGGCATAGGCAGCCCACCGCTGGGGGTTCAAGGCAACCCCAAAGTTACCACACCAGCAGCTCAGGGCCGGTCAGGTGCAGAGGTCAAAGAGGTGCCAAAAACACATAGGTGCCTATACAGGGAGTGCAGAATTATTAGGCAAATGAGTATTTTGACCACATCATCCTCTTTATGCATGTTGTCTTACTCCAAGCTGTATAGGCTCGAAAGCCTACTACCAATTAAGCATATTAGGTGATGTGCATCTCTGTAATGAGAAGGGGTGTGGTCTAATGACATCAACACCCTATATCAGGTGTGCATAATTATTAGGCAACTTCCTTTCCTTTGGCAAAATGGGTCAAAAGAAGGACTTGACAGGCTCAGAAAAGTCAAAAATAGTGAGATATCTTGCAGAGGGATGCAGCACTCTTAAAATTGCAAAGCTTCTGAAGCGTGATCATCGAACAATCAAGCGTTTCATTCAAAATAGTCAACAGGGTCGCAAGAAGCGTGTGGAAAAACCAAGGCGCAAAATAACTGCCCATGAACTGAGAAAAGTCAAGCGTGCAGCTGCCACGATGCCACTTGCCACCAGTTTGGCCATATTTCAGAGCTGCAACATCACTGGAGTGCCCAAAAGCACAAGGTGTGCAATACTCAGAGACATGGCCAAGGTAAGAAAGGCTGAAAGACGACCACCACTGAACAAGACACACAAGCTGAAACGTCAAGACTGGGCCAAGAAATATCTCAAGACTGATTTTTCTAAGGTTTTATGGACTGATGAAATGAGAGTGAGTCTTGATGGGCCAGATGGATGGGCCCGTGGCTGGATTGGTAAAGGGCAGAGAGCTCCAGTCCGACTCAGACGCCAGCAAGGTGGAGGTGGAGTACTGGTTTGGGCTGGTATCATCAAAGATGAGCTTGTGGGACCTTTTCGGGTTGAGGATGGAGTCAAGCTCAACTCCCAGTCCTACTGCCAGTTCCTGGAAGACACCTTCTTCAAGCAGTGGTACAGGAAGAAGTCTGCATCCTTCAAGAAAAACATGGTTTTCATGCAGGACAATGCTCCATCACACGCGTCCAAGTACTCCACAGCGTGGCTGGCAAGAAAGGGTATAAAAGAAGGAAATCTAATGACATGGCCTCCTTGTTCACCTGATCTGAATCCCATTGAGAACCTGTGGTCCATCATCAAATGTGAGATTTACAAGGAGGGAAAACAGTACACCTCTCTGAACAGTGTCTGGGAGGCTGTGGTTGCTGCTGCACGCAATGTTGATGGTGAACAGATCAAAACACTGACAGAATCCATGGATGACAGGCTTTTGAGTGTCCTTGCAAAGAAAGGTGGCTATATTGGTCACTGATTTGTTTTTGAATGTCAGAAATGTATATTTGTGAATGTTGAGATGTTATATTGGTTTCACTGGTAATAATAAATAATTGAAATGGGTATATTTTTTTTTTTGTTAAGTTGCCTAATAATTATGCACAGTAATAGTCACCTGCACACACAGATATCCCCCTAACATAGCTAAAACAAAAAACAAACTAAAAACTACTTCCAAAAATATTCAGCTTTGATATTAATGAGTTTTTTGGGTTCATTGAGAACATGGTTGTTGTTCAATAATAAAATTAATCCTCAAAAATACAACTTGCCTAATAATTCTGCACTCCCTGTAGAGAACAGGGGCGCTCCGGTTCCAGTCGGCCAGCAGGTAAGTACCTGCGTCCTCGGGGGCAGTCCAGGGGGTTTTTGTAGAGCACTGGGGGGGGTGGGAGACGACGACTCAAGTAGGCACACAAAACACACCCTCACCGGCACAGGGGCAGCCGGGTGCAGTGTACAAAGCAGGCGTCAGGTTTTGTACTGGATTCAATGGAGGGACCCGGGGGTCACTCTAGCGGTGCAGTCAGGGCAAAGGGAGGCTTCTCGGGCCAGCCACCGACTGGGCTAGGCAGAGGGTCCCCTGGTGGTCACTCCTGCACTGAGGTTTGGTTCCTTCCGGTCCTGGGGGCTGTGGGTGCAGTGCTTGGTCCAGGCGTCGGGTCCCTTGTTACAGGCAGTCACGGTCAGGGGCAGCCTCTGGATTCTCTCTGCATACGTCGCTGTGGGGGTCTGGGGGGGTCGTCTCGGGCAACACACAAGGTCGGGTCGCACTCGCCTGGGAGTCCTCCCTGTGGTGTTGGAGCGGGGGGTTGCAGAGTGGGAAGTCTCACGCTTTCAGCGGGAAGAGTGAAGTCCTTTAAAAGTTGCAATATTGTTGCTGTTTGTTGAGCAGAGCCGCTGCTCACTGGAGTTTCTTGGTCCTTAGGTTCAGGGCAGTCCTCTGAGGCTTCAGAGGTGCAGGTCCCTGTTGGATGCGTCGCTGTTGCAGGTTTTTGAGTCAGGCCGGTAGGGCTGGGGACAAATCAGTTGTCGTCTTCCGTCATCTCTGCAGGTCTTTCAGGTCAGCAGTCCTTTTTAGTTCAGGTTGCAGGAATCTGATTTCCTGGGTTCTGGGGTGCCCCTAAATACTAAATTTAGGTGTGTGTTTAGGTCTAGGAGGGCAGAAGCCAATGGCTACTGTCCTGGAGGGTGACTACACCCTCTTTGTGCCTCCTCCCTGAGGGGAGGGGGGGCGCATCCCTAATCCTACTGGGGGAATCCTCCAAACTTAAGATGGAGGATTTCTAAAGGCAGGGGTCACCTCAGCTCAGGGCACCTTAGGGGATGTCCTGACTGGTGGATGACTCCTTGTTTTTCTAATTATCTCCTACAGCCTTGCCACCAAGTGGGGGCAGTGGCCGGAGGGGCGGGCATCTCCACTAGCTAGGATGCCCTGTGGCGCTGTAACAAAAGGGGTGAGCCTTTGAGGCTTACCGCCAGGTGTTAAAGTTCCTGCTGGGGGAGGTGAGAAGCACCTCCACCCAGTACAGGCTTTGTTCCTGGCCACAGAGTGACAAAAGCACTCTCCCCATGTGGCCAGCAACTCGTCTGGTTGTGGCAGGCTGGCAGAAACTGGTCAGCCTAGCACTAGAAGTCGGATTAGTGTTCAGGGGGCATCTCTATGATGCCCTCTGGGTGCATTTTACAATAAATTCCACACTGGCATCAGTGTGCATTTATTGTGCTGTGAAGTTTGATACCAAACTTCCCAGATTTCAGTGTAGCCATTATGGAACGATAGAGTTAGTGTCTGACAAACTCCCAGACCATATACTCTTATGGCTACCCTGCACTTACAATGTCCAAGGCTTTGCTTAAACACTGTAAGGGCATAGTGCTCATGCACATATGCCGTTCAACTGTGGTATAGTGCACCCTGCCTTAAGGCTGTGATGCCTGCTAGAGGGGTGACTTACCTATGCCACAGGCAGTGTGAGGTTGGCATGGCACACTGAGGGGAGTGCTGTGTCGACTTAGTCATTTTCTCCCCACCAGCACACACAAGCTGTGAGGCAGTGTGCATGTGCTGAGTGAGGGGTCCCCATGGGGGCATAAGACATGCGCAGCCCTTAGAGACCTTCTCTGGCATCAGAGCCCTTGGTACCAGGGGTACTAGTTACAAGGGACTTATCTGAGTGCCAGGGCTGTGCCAATTGTGGAAGCAAAGGTACAGTTTAAGGGAAAGAACACTGGTGCTGGGGCCTGGTTAGCAGGGTCCCAGCACCCTTTCAACCATAACTAGGCATCAGCAAAAGGCAAAAGGTCAGGGGTTACCATGCCAAGGAGGCGTTTCTTTACACCATCACAAAGCATAATACTTCTGAAGTGACCATAGGATGGGGAAGTGAAAGTACGCATTCTTCAGGACAAGTGACATCATCCACTCTCCAGCTTCTAATGCCTCCAACACTTGGCCTAGGTTCTGCATCTTCAGCTTCAACTTACCGATGTACAGGTTTGGATGCAGCCCACAATCTTCTTGTGCACAAAAAAATAATGAAGTAGAATCCTTGTGCTTTTATCTGCTCTGGCACCAATTTTACTGCTCCATGCTGCAGGAGCTCTACCACTTATTGTTGATGGGTGGCAAGATGGTTTGGAGCGGGGGGAGAAGTCGGGGTGGAGCCTGAGGGAAAGGAAGGGT
The DNA here is from genome assembly GCF_031143425.1 of Pleurodeles waltl. Taxonomy (NCBI): domain Eukaryota; kingdom Metazoa; phylum Chordata; class Amphibia; order Caudata; family Salamandridae; genus Pleurodeles; species Pleurodeles waltl. The sequence goes on from NC_090444.1 coordinate 918,384,547, forward strand.
GTAAGCTCTTTCCACTATTTGAAAGACCCACTGGTCTGAAATAATAACCTTCCAGGTCAGAAGGAAGGAACACACTTCAGCTCCCACAGGCTTCAAATGTATTTGGGGTAGAGTTCTAAGATTGATTTCCTGAAGGGGTGGCTGAAAGAGTAGGAGGAGGAAGCCTATCTCTACCAATGTATTAAAGGACCAGCGGATTAAGGGCCTGTGGCTGATAAAGTCTCTGAGGAAATGGGAAACCCTTGGTGTAAACAATTATGTTGCTGGCTGACTTGGGTGTAAGCCCTGGTCAAACAGCACCCACAATTCTTCTCAGGGAGAAGTCTGAAGCAACCTTAAATTAACCTCTGCTCAACACTCGGGTAGCTTGGCACAGACCTGACCAACTTAACTCACAGGTAATGTGTAAGGTATTTGTGCAACATTTCAAACAGTAACACAATGCAAACACACCATAAAAAAGGATCACACACCATTTTACAAAAACAGAGCAGTATTTAATGAATAAAACAAGATCAAAATGACAAAAATACAATCAGTAGAACTGTAGTCACGAACTTTTAAAGATTTTAAGGTAAAATAGTGCCAGAAATCACAAAGCACCAACTGCAACACATGGGACTGGGTTCAGGCTGCCCGCAATGGAGTGCAGGCCAGATACAGAACTAGGGTGATCACACCGTAAAGTAACCTTCTCAGTCCAGCAACAAGAATCATGTTGATGGTGGAGGAGGCCACAAGGAGCAGGAAATCAGTTGCTGTTGTAGATGGTTGGGCCGGTGCTTTGCGGTGTCACACCACACAAGCAATTGATGCTGTATCACCAAATGCTGGTCTGACAGAACTTCGCATTGCCAAGCCTCGCCAGTGACAAGGATTCAGTGCCACCAGCCCATGCATGAAGAGCCCAAAAACTTCAGTTCAGCCTCTATGAAGCCACACCAATGGTCCAGGGCTTTAGGGGCACCACTTGGAGTCAGGGGCTTCCTCCACCTGCATCTGGGTGCTTTTGTAGGTAGTTGGGAGCCTGTTATGTCCCTGTGGCTTAGAACAGGAGGCCAGCAGACTAGCCAGCGGAGTCAAAAGATGCAGGTCCAGTCCTTCTCACCCAGGTAAGAGGGCACTAGGCAGCAGTTCAGCACAGCGAGGCAGCAGTCCAGCAGGGCAGCAGCCAAGTGGTCCTTCTTCCAGGCAGAGTATCCACAAGCCTAGAAGTGTACTGAAGAGTTGGTGTCTGAGGTCCAATATTTATACCCAGCTTTGCCCTGAAGTGATAGAGAAGCTTCTAGAGGTTTCCCTCTGAAGTTCCCAGGAATCCTGTCTTTCCTGCCCTGGCTCCAGACTAACTACAGGGGGTGTGCAGCCCTTTGTGTGGAGGCAGGGCACAGCACATTCAAGTGCAAGTGGGGCTGTGCTCTGCATCTCCCTCCCATTCTTCTAGTGATGGCCCATACAGGTACTCCTAGGCTCTTTATTGTATGTGGCTGTCTAGGAGGAATGCACAAAGCCCTACACCCAGTTATGTGACCCAGAAACAGGTTACAGGCACTAAATTGTTAAAGTAGAAGAATGCCAACTTTCTAAAAGTGGCATTTTCAAAATTGTAACTTAGAAACCAACTGCACCATAAGTTAGGACTTTTTCTTACAATTCCAGAGGCACCAAACATTAAATGTTATCTGATCCCATTTGGAAATTCAACCTTATTAAATATAATAAGATAATTCCAATGCTATCCCATGGGAGAGGTAGGTTTGGCAATAGTGATAAACAAATGTATGAGATTTTACACTAACAGGACATGAGAAGCTTTAAAGTACATGTCCTACCTTTTAAATACATGCACCTTGCCCTCTGAGCTGTTCATGGCCTTCCCTAGGGGTAACTTATATGTACAAAAAGGAAAGGTTTGGGCCTGACAAAAGGGTTATTTTGGCAGGCAGACATGGCAGTTTAAAAACTGCACACACAAGCTGCAATGGTAGGCGTGAGGCATGTTTAAAGGGCTAATTATGTGGGTGGCAAAATAAGTGCTGCAGGCTCACTAGTAGCATTTATTTACAGGCCTTGGGCACAGGCAGAACCATTTTCGTAGGAACTTATACGTACATTAAATATGCCAATACGGGATAAAGCAATGTTACCATGCTTTAAGGGAAAAGAAGAGGTACTTAAGCACTGGTTAGCATTGATTAAGTGCACTGAATCCTAGGGCCAGCAAAATTAATTCAGCAAAAAAGTGGAAGGTAAAGACAAAACGATGGGGGTGACCCTCCAGAAAGGGCCATGCCTAACACCTAGCAAATTTCGAAGTGACAAATCTGCCTGTGGGATCTCTTGAGTTAAGTATGTTGACTACTCAGAGAACGTTCAGCTGGTTTAAAATCTTTCCAGGGCAGCTTCTGCTTTTTTTTCCCCAAACAGACAAGGTCTGTCAAAAGGAGAATCCATTAAATTCAATAACACATAAGTTGAAAGCCCTAGGTCCAGAACAAGGATTGGCTTCTGGCAGAGTTCAATATACCCACTGCTCTTGCCACAGAACCCACCACAGCTAGGTCAGACTTAATGATGTGACTAGAACTATTCTGCCCATCATCCAGGAATTCTTCAAAATGTACCCTCACATCTTCTGAAGCATTAGGCACTATAGCTTGAGCCATTTCAAACAGGGTGTCTACGCAGTTGGCTGAAGGGCAAACAGCATTCAAAGAATTCAAGGCCATGATGTCAGTTAAGAACAGCTTCTTCCTACAGGCTTCAGCCCTCCTGATGTCTCTGCCCAAAGGGATTGAGGGACAGTTGCCCAGTACCTGTACTGATGAGCAGAATACCTGAATTACCAAGCTCTCTAGAGAAAGGTGCATGGATAGAAATGATAAGACACCAGGAGAGGGTCAACAGCATTTGGTTGCTGACCTATTTACTGCAGGTAACATCCAGGCTGCTTAGATAGGTTCCACCAAGCACTCACTGAAAGGCAGTAGTGTTGCGTGAGCTCTCATTATTCTAATGAGACTACTGGATTTGAGCGGCAGAATCTCCTGCAGTGTGGGGGACTGAGTCTAACCCACTACAGGTGACACCTGTTAGTCCAATTCGGGTTTTGCTCCGGCTAACTAGCAGTGCCTTATCTCCACCCAACAGCAGAGATGATTGGGCAGCCGAGCGCACGACATAACTGGCTCCTCAGGGAAATCGTGGTCACTCAGATGGCATCCGTTTCCCTCATTTACATTAGTCTCACATATACAAGGACAATCAGAGGCAGTGTATGCTTCAATAAGATTTTAATGAAGTAACTGCATTTTAGATAATAAAGCATGTACTGCATTAACCAGGTCGATGAAGCATGACAGGATTAAAACCGTGATAAGGAGAGCAAAGCATAAAAATAACGCTACCATATTGTCACTAGAGTCATCAAAATAATTCCTACCTAGGCTATATTAGAGCACGGCATGTTAAGCTCTAGTTCTGTCATTCAGGTTCCCCTGGGAAGACATCATCCCTCATTCCTGAGCAAGAGGCCTTAAGTCTGCATAAGCAGCTGTAAGCGAAGCATTCAGCAATCAGCATACAGTCGTGGTCATCTGGCTGGAATCTCCCTCTACCATGTATGGGACGGAGAAGTAGTTTTATAATATAACAGCTGATATTCTGAGAAAATGCCTCTACGTAAGGATGCATCGTTGTGAGAGCATTTGTCTTTACTACTACTGAAACAGTTGTAGGTCCAAATCTTAAAGCTACTTTCTTTATGACCGAGTAAAGTGTTACAACCTTTGAAGTAGAAGGTGTGAAAGGAAATTCCATGACAGTCCAGTAAAGTGTCCATGCCACTTGCAGAGGACAGGCCAGAAAAATCCTGAGAATTTTCACTGCCATCATCCTGGGGGCATAGGTCCAAGAGATTGGAGTCTGTGCCAAAGATACTTTGTATCCTCGGTCAGTAATATTCTTCTTCAATAAGCCTTTAAGCCACTCTCCTGGGCTTCTTTTGAGGGGGAGGCTCCATAGGCAGAGGGAGAGGCACCGATGGACATGAGCATGGTTCTGGCAGAGGTGACTTTGGTTGCGGCACTGATAGTGGAAATGCAGAGTTTTGTGCTGGTGTGAAGGCTAGTGCAGGCAATGTTTTTACAGGTCTGGTGCCAAAGGCATGAACATGGCTCAGCTGAAAGGTGTTCCTGGCCCAGGTGGTGCGCCTGATGGCTGCGGTGCCCTGGCGAAAAAGTTGAACACTTTAAGCAATGCAATTCGGTCCGTTTCAGGAACTCTGGGAACAATGGTATCGGCACAAGGAAGTCCAACATTTGCAGCATTGGCTCTGATGGATCCAGCAAGAAAGGAGTCGGCACCTGTGATGTTGGAAAGGAAGGTACTAGTGCTGGTGGAGTCAGCTTGAGGATTTGGTCCAAATGACATTAAGGGCTGAAGATGCCTGAAGTAGGGTCAAACAGCTCCACAGTGACTAATTTCAGCTCCAAAGGTGAGAATCCTGTGGGAGTTTAGGGTCACGAGGGACGCTTACCTCTTCCAGAACATTTCTTATGGTTCCTATGCTTCTTTTTTGTTGTTATGGTAGGGTATGTGTATTTGTAAAGCACACTATTACAATCAAGGGTAGTCTGGTGCTAAGAAGTTGTGTGTACCTACCCCAGCTTATGGTATGTTGGTTAATTAAAAAGTCCGGTTTTCAGCTTCTTGTGCATTCCAAAAAGAGAAGAAGAGGCTCTGATGGTTTGAGAGGCAATTCAAAGCTTTAGGCGCGATGTGAGAGAATGCCAGTCTTTCTAATCTGATTCAGTGTATGTGTAGGATATGTGCGAGTAGGAGTACTGCGGAGTGGAGGTGTCTGGGTGGCTGAAGGAAAGAAACAAGACAGCTCGAGTAGGTGGCGTCTAAGTTCTATAGTGTGTTCCTGACTAAAGTGAGGAAGGAGATCTGCAGCACTGTCTCGAGTGTCAACCACTCAGCCTGTCCTCACAGGCCATAAACAATTTTTCTTCCTTTTCCCTAATGGCCTTATAATGAATACTGCAGCATTAGTCACAGAAGCAGGAAGCGTGGTCTGACACCAAGCAACACAAGCATATTAAATGTTGATCCTTGTTGGACATCTGTCCATTGCAACACCTACAATGCTTAAAGCAAAGCACCAGAGTATGAAATTTCTATGAGGAAAACTCACAACTCTCGGGAGAGAGTAGCTTGGGGTACATGCTGAAGGCATGGAAAACAGGGAACTGATGTTGTGGTGCAGGAATGACCACTATATGGCTTTGGTGAAGTCATCTAATGCTTCTTTTGGCATCGACATAAAGCCAGTGCCCCCTACTGCCTATGGGAGAGATTTTAATTTTCTACAGACAGCGTGACGGCTGGGATTATTCTGCAGGTGAGAAATCTGCAGGCAGAAGCTGGCCTGGTTTGTGGTGGACACCTATGGTGTTGGCACCTTATGTCAGATCCAGGCAACCCCTATTAGTGAATGAAGACAGTGTCTTTGAAGCCATGGCTCTCTACAGGTAGCTGTGGATGAGCAGCCGAGACTTATCTGGGGAGACATGCAAAGCTTATGCAATACCACAATAGTCACACAGTAACTTATCACACATGAAAGGAACCACACAGCGTTACAAAAATAAAGGACTTTATTACATGAACACTACATGGAAATTGTCACTTACCCAGTGTACATCTGTTTGTGGCATGATACGCTGCAGATTCACATGCTGTGCACTGTTCCTGCCATCTAGTGTTGGGCTCAGAGTGTTACAAGTTGTTTTTCTGCTAAGAAGTCTTTTTGACTCACGGGACCGAGTGACTGCTCCCTTTCGGCTCCACTGCGCATGGGCGTCGACTCCATCTTAGATTATTTTCCCCTCAAAGGGTGAGGTAGGAGTTGGTAAAGTAAGGATACTAGAGGTGCCCATGCAATGGAGTAGAAATGTATGTACACAGTGTGTAGTAAAGGAATATTTATTTACATATTTACAATTTACATGCAACTAAAACGGCTACAGGCTCCCGGGGAGGTGGGAGGGCGCATGTGAATCTGCAGCGTATCATGCCACGAACAGATGTACACTGGGTTAGTGAAAGTTTCCGTTCAAAGGCATGTGTAGCTGCAGTTACACATGCTGTGCATAGACTACAAAGCAGTAATCTCCCCAAAAGGGATGGTCAGCCTGTAGGAGTTGAAGTTGTCTGAAATAATGTTCTTAATACAGCCTGTCCTACTGTGGCTTGTTGTTTTGCTAACACATCTACACATTAATGCTTAGTAAATGTATGGGGCGTAGACCAGGTGGCTGCCTTACAAATCTCTGTCATTGGTATATTACCAAGAAAAGCCATTGTGACGCCTTTCTTTCTAGTGGAGTGTGCCCTTGGTGTAATGGGTAATTCTCTTTTAGCTTTAAGGTAACAGGTTTGAATGCATTTAACTATCCATCTGGCAGTGCCCTGTTTGGATATAGGGTTACCTGCATGAGGTTTTTGGAAAGCTATGAACAATTGTTTTGTTTTACGAAATTGTTTCGTTCTGTCAGTGTAATACATTAGCGCTCTTTTTATGTCTAATGTATGCAATGCCCTTTCCGCTGCTGAGCCTGGTTGTGGAAAGAAGACTGGGAGTTCCAAAGTTTGGTTTAGATGGAAAGATTATATGACTTTTGGTAAAAATTGTGGATTTGTACGGAGAACCACTTCATGTTTATGTATTTGTATAAAGGGTTCTTGAATAGTAAACACCTGTATTTCACTAACTCTTCAAAGTGATGTGATGGCTATTAGAAAGGCTACTTTCCAAGTCAAAAATTGGATTTGACAAGAATGCAAGGGTTCAAATGGTGGGCCCATGAGTCGTGTTAATACAATATAAAGATTCCACGAAGGTACTGGTGGTGTCCTTGGGGGTATGATTCTTTTGAGTCCTTCCATAAAGGCTTTAATAACTGTGATTCTAAAAAGCGATTTTGTATGTTTAATCTGCAGATAAGCAGATATTGCAGTGAGATGGATTTTAATGGAAGAAAAGGCTAGATTTGACTTTTGTAAGTGTAGTAAATAACTTACAATGTTTTGTGTGGAGGCGTCTAACGGCATAATTTGATTAGCCTGGCAGTAGCAAACAAATCTTTTGCATTTGTTAGCGTAACAATGTCTTGTTGTGGGTTTTCTTGCTTGTTTAATGACCTCTATACACTCTTTTGAAAGGTTTAGATATACGAATTCGAAGACTTCAGGAGCCAGATTGCTAGGTTGAGCGATGCTGGATTCGGGTGTCTGATCTGTTGTTTGTGTTGTGTTAACAGATCTGGTCTGTTTGGTAGTTTGATGTGGGGTACTACTGAGAAGTCCAACAGTGTGGTGTACAACGGTTGGCGAGCCCACGTTGGTGCTATAAGTATTAGTTTGAGTTTGTTTTGACTGAGTTTGTTGACCAGATAAGGCACGAGCGGGAGAGGGGGGAAAAGCGTAAGCAAATATCCCTGACCAGCTGATCCATAGAGCATTGCCCTTGGACTGAGGGTGTGGGTATCTGGATGCCAAGTTTTGGCATTTAGCGTTTTCTTTTGTTGCACACAGATCTATGTTTGGTGTCCCCCAGCGGTAGAAGTGATCTTGTAGAATCTGGGGATGTATTTCCCACTCGTGAGTTTGCTGGTGATCTTGACTGAGATTGTCGGCTAACTGATTGTGAATGCCTGGTATATATTGTGCTATGAGACAAATGTTGTTGTGAATTGCCCAATGCCAATTTTTTTGTGCTAAGAGACACAGCTGTAACGAGTGTGTGTCCCGTTTGTTTAGATAATACATTGTTGTCATATTGTCTGTTTTGACAAGAATGTGTTTGTGGGCTAGAAGGGGTTGAAAGGCTTTTAGTGCTAGAAAGACTGCCAACAGTTCTAAGTGATTTATGTGAAGTTGTTTTTGCTGATTGTCCCATTGACCTTGTATGCTGTGATTGTTGAGGTGTGCTCCCCACCCAATCATGGATGCGTCTGTTGTGATAATGGCGTGAGGCACTGGGTCTTGAAAAGGCCGCCCTTTGTTTAAATTTACAGGGTTCCACCATTGAAGCGAAGAGTGTGTTTGGTGGTCTATCAACACTAGATCTTGTAGTTGACCCTTTGCCTGCGTCCATTGTTTTGCTAGGCACTGTTGTAAGGGCCGCATGTTTAGCCTTGCGTTTGGGACAATAGCTATGCATGATGACATCATGCCTAACAGTTTCATCACAAACCTGACCGTGTATTGTTGGTTTGGCTGCATGGTTGATCTTATATTTTGAAACAATAGAACTCTTTGTGGACTTGGAGTGGCAATTGCTTTTTGTGTGTTGAGCGTTGCTCCCAGATATTGTTGTATTTGGGATGGTTGCAATTGTGATTTTTGGTAATTTATAGAAAACCCCCTATTTTGTGTAGAGAATCTATTACGTATTGCGTGTGAACGTGACATTGTCGTTGAGTGTTGGCTTTTATTAGCCAATCATCTAGATATGGGAATACGTGCATGTGATGTCTCCTTATATGAGCTGCTACTACAGATAGGCATTTTGTAAATACCCTGTGGGCTGTGGTTAGTCCGAACAGCAACACCTTGAATTGGTAATGTTTGCCTTGTATTACAAACCTGAGGTATTTCCTGAGATGGATGGATGGGTATGTGAAAATACTCATCTTTGAGATCTAGTGTTGCCATGTATTCCCCTTGTTTTAGTAAGGGGACTACGCCCTGAAGTGTTACCATGTGGAAATGATCTGACTTGATGAAGAGATTCAGTGTTCTGAGATCTAAGATAGGTCTTAACGTTTTGTCTTTTTTCGGGATAAGGAAATACAGGGAGTAAGCCCCTGTTTCTTTCTGGTGATAAGGTACTAGTTCTATGGCTTCTTTTGCTAGCAGTGCTTGGACCTCTATTTGTATAGTCATTTTGTGTGTTCTTGGGGGAACATCTGGAGGGAATCTTGTGAACTGTATGCAGTAACCATGTTGGATAATTGATAGGACCCATGTGTCCGTGGTAATGTGTGTCCAATTGTGGTAGTATTTGGTTAATCTACCCCCCACCAGTGATATGTGTTGGGGAAGTGTGACATTGAAGTCACTGCTTGCTACTAGGGGCTGGCTTGGCAGGCTGGAATTTTCCTCTTCCTCTTGGGAACTGTCCTCTGTAGGAACCACGAAACCCCCCTCTCTGGTACTGAGACTGGTAAGTGTGTTTTGTTTGGGAGGTGGATGGTTCTGAGGTTTGCTGTCTAAACCCTCCCCTAAACTGTGGTTTCCTTAATGTTCCCCTGTATTGAGAGGAGTAGAGCGCGCCCATGGCTTTGGCCGTGTCCTTTTTCATTTTTTCTATTGCAGTATCCACTTCCGGCCCGAATAGCTGATGTTGATTAAACAGCATATTCAATACCGCTTGTTGCATCTCTGGTTTAATCCCAGAACTTCGCAGCCATGCATGCCTTCTACTTGCTTTTACTGGTTCTTGAAAAAACAGTTGTGCATGTTTAAGCACGCCCGGTAACATTGGAAGGCTTTGGTACGATGCATGCGTGGTTGCTAGAGTGTTAAATAGGAAGTCATCTTCCACTGGTTCGGAGTGCATTGTCACATTGTGAAATGTTGCTGCTCTGGCCAGTACTTGCGTATATGACGTACTGTCCTCTGGCGGTGAAGGTTTTGTTGGGTAGCACTCTGGACTGTTGTCCAAAACTAGTGGGTCGTATAGATCCCAGGGGTCTACATCATCTTGAGTCATCCCAGTATGTGTGGGTGACTGTGCTATTGGTGTACCCACTGGTGACACCTGTGGTGAGAAATGTGGTGAGAAATGTGGGGGTGGCGACTTTTCTCTAACCACCTTGGCTTTTGGTTGCATCTCAGTCTCATGAAAAGCCAGCTTTCTTTTGAATTTGAATGGAGGGATGGTTTGTATCTTCCCTGTGTCTTTCTGGATTTGTAGCCTCTGCCGAGTTTGGTCATGCTCTTCCAAATCCGGTTCCTGCTCGAATCTGTGCCTTTCTTTGAGCTGTAGAGAGAGCCCTTGTTTTTCTGTGTAGGAAGTCCTTTTCGGCTCTGAAGCCGGTTTAATCGGTACCGAAATTCCCATCAAAAATGTCTTTTTCGGTTCAGATAGGCTCTTTCGACGCTTGCTTGACTCGATCCAGAATTATTTTGGATGCCGGTTTCTCGCCCGGAGTCGGAAGTCTTCGGCAATGTTTTGGCCTTTTTTGGTGCCGATGTTACTTGGTCACCTTCCTTTCTGTGGGTCGAGCCATGGCCTTCTGGCAGTGGCGTCCCGAGGCCTTTTGTTTTTTACTCTGACCTTGGGTGTGGGACAGGTCAGGTGTACTTACTTTTTGCGCCGCCGAAGGTCGATCCCCGTCTGATTCTTTGGAGTCCAAACCTTGAATGGATATCCGCATCTCTTCTTCTTCAACGTCGAGATGCTGTATCTGCTTTGACGCCATCTGTAATCGTCTTGCGCGTCGATCCCTTAAGGTCTCACAAGTATCCTCTCTGTGTTCGGGCGATAAACACAGGGCACAGACCCGATGCTGGTCTGTGTAAGGATACTTGGCGTGACACTTCGGACAGAAACAGAAGGGGGTCCGGTCCATTAGTCTTCGACGACTGGTGTGGTCGGGCCGACCAGGCCTTGTTCAAAGGCGGAAGCCCCGAGGGGCCGCCGAAACTGTCTTGTTGTTGGTGCCGATGTGATGATACTAAACCGGTCCCGAACGTAAACAATACCGACAAATTTCGATGATTTTCTAAGTTTCCCGATTTACGGAGCGAAGAGGAACACGTCCGAACCCGATGGCGGAAAGAAAACATTCTAAGATGGAGTTGACGCCCTTGCGCAATGGAGACGAAAGGGAGGAGTCACTTGGTCCTGTGACTCGAAAAAGACTTCTTAGAAGAAAAACAACTTGTAACACTCCGAGCCCAACCCTAGATGGCAGGAACAGTGCACAGCATGTGTATCTGCAGCTACACATGCCATCGAATATATATATATATATATATATATATATATATATATATATATACACGCACACACACACACACACACACACACACACACGCAATAGCGATCAGAAATTAGCACAGAAAACAACAAGAACTGTCAAGAAATATAGAAAATAGCTAGGGTCCTGGGGAAGGACCAATCCATATACTAAAATAGTGGAATGCAAAGTGATGTCCCCCACCCAAATGTATGGAGTAGTTAGAGGGGATTTGGGAGAACTCTGGACCCCAAGAGGTGAGTACCATAGTGAGCCCCAGAGACCAGGAGAGCAGAGGTAATTATCTTGTTTTCCCAAGGTTTAACAAGAGGACTTAGAAAATGGATTGTGCAAGAACAGGACCAGACCAGAGGAAACCAAAGGTGTATTCTGCAAGAAGAGTTCCTGCAAAAGAAGGGGACACAGTATAGTCCATGATGGAGTGTCCAGTTGGTGCAGGAGCCACTACCCACCCTTCTGTGGATGAAGAGCCGGGTCGACAGGGGAAGAAGATCAGCTGTGGAGTCCAGGAGCTGCAAAGGGGTCCTTTGGAGTGGTGCAGATGGTATCCCATGTTGGTCGTTGAGTCGCAGATGGTCAGTGGTTTAGGAGAACCACCAACAAGCCTTGGCAAATGCCAGAAGAGGCAAAAGTTGCAAGGCTGAAGAGGACCAGCAAGGTCCAGGGGACTCGACCCGTGGAAGGGAGTCCGGGCTGACCCTCAGCAGTCAGGAGAGTCAGAAGAAGAAGTTGCAGCCCCCACAGGCAGCAGGCACAGTAAGTTGCAGTGAGGCTCAATCAGCACACCTGGAGAGGAGTCCCGTGTCACTGGAGCAGCAGAGGAGAGAGTATCCTTGCAAGGAAGAAGTGCTGGGGACCATGGCTACTCGGAGCCTGAAGGTCCTCTCGAGCAACAAACCTTGGTTGCTGCAAGAGTCGCTGTGCACATGGCTACTGTCCTGCAAGGAGAATCAAGGGCTCCCTGTCTTCCAAGTTGAACAGCGGCAGAGAGGACCAGGGGAACCACTCCTGACCACCACCTATGATGCAGGGTCCATGCAGTTCCAGAGGAGAGCAGATCCACGCAGCTGGATATCGTTGCTGTTGGTCCCTGCAGATGCAGGGGAGTGACTCCTTCAATCCAAGGGAGATTCCTTCTTGCTTCCTAGTGCAGCTGAAGTCTTGCTGACAATAGAGGATGCCCAGCCTGGGAAATGTTACATTTTCTGAAAGGAGCCGGAGAAACAATGTTACAGGGCGAGATCGTCTCGGGAGTTGCAGTCTTGTCAGTTCCTGAAGCATCCAGTCGCGGTTTCAGTGGCCAGGAGCAGAAGTAAATGATGCAGAGGAGTCCTGGGGGAATCTTGCACGTTGAATCTGGGGACCCTCCCACAAGGGGGGGTCCCTAAATAGCTACAAAAAGTGGTTTGGTCAACTGCACAGTGACTACCTATCAGGAGGTCTTTGATGTCACCTGTCTGACCTTGCCACTCTGGCCATCTTGGTTTCAAGATAGCAGAATCGAGTGGCTACTGGGAATAGCTCTTGGCACCACCTCTCAGATGGTGATGGACAGAGGAATGGTCACTCCCCCTTCCTTTGTCCAATTTCGCGCCAGAGCAGGGACCGGGAGTAACAGAGCTGGTGCAAATCGGTTTATGTAAAGAGGGCACCAAATGTGCCCTTCAAAGCAAACCGGTTGCTTGGGGAGGCTACCCCTCCCAAGCCTTGAAACACTTATTTCCAAGGGAGAGGGTGTTGCCTCCCCCTCTCCCATAGGAAATCCTTTGTTCTGTCATCCCCTACTGAGCTGGTCAAGTAGCAGAAGGGCAGAAATCTGTCTGAAGGGCTGCAACAGCGCAGCCTGCCTGGAAAACCCTGTAAGACTGGTAGGAGCAATACTAGGGGGTCCTCTAAGGAGCCCCCAGAATGCATGGAATCATGCAACCAATACTGGCAGCAGTATTGGGGTATGATTCTGACATATTTGATACCAACAGGCCCAGATTCGGAGTTACCATTATGTAGCTGGACACAGGCAGTGACCGGTGTCCAGTACATGAGTAAAATGGCTTACCCGCACTTATGAAGACCAGGAAAAGGGAGCTGGAGTTCGTAGGGGCACTTCTGCGCATGCAGGGGTGCACTCATACACAGGTACTTGCACCCTGTCCTCTAGGCTTGGAGGGCCTACCATAGGGGTGACTTACAGTGGCCTAGTGCAGTGACCTGTAGTGAAAGGGTGCATGCACCTTTTCACGCAGGCTGCAATGGCAGGCCTGCCAACACATTTTGAATGGGCTCCCATGGGTGGTATAATACATACTGCAGCCCATGGGGAACCTCTGGTTCCCCAATGCCCTGGGTACCCAGGTACCATACACATGAGACTTAAATGGGGGTACTCTCTCATTGGATGAGAATTTACCAAGAACAAGTAGTTCCTTCTCTTGATGATAAAGCGGGAGATGAGTTAGTTATACAAACCTTTGTCACACTATCTAATCCTTCAAAAGTATTTGAATAGATACCTATGAACAGGACAGGTGAAAAACAATGGGTGATTTGATTCAGCTTCTACAAAGTCACATACACCCCCTTGCATGCCTGTACTACAGCCTTGGTGCGGCATGTATTAAGGGAGAACACACCAAGCTGTCTGGCTTAAGCAGAGGACTGAGGCAAGGTTGTATCCTGGCCCCGTTCCTATTAACTTATATATAAATAATATAGAAAACGTCTTAGAGGTCAAAGCCAATGAAATGCCTGAAATGCATTTCTGCCTTCTGCCAATTTTGCTTTATTGAGGTGTTTTGATGGCATGCTCAGGGAAGGCCTTACAGTGTCTCCTTGATAACTTTACTATTTTAATGAATGATCTGGGCCTAAGCTAAATCGGAGTAAAACTTATACTATGATAATCGGCATGACAGATGTAGGAAGTTGGCTCTGTATGTGCTATTTCAAAGTAAGGAATAGCATGCACAGAGTCCAAGGGTTCCCCTTAGAGGTAAAATAGTGGTAAAAATAGATAATACTAATGCTCTATTTTGTGGTAGTGTGGTCGAGCAGTAGGCTTATCCAAGGAGTAGTGTTAAGCATTTGTTGTACATACACAAGACAATAAATGAGGTACACACACTCAGAGACAAATCCAGCCAATAGGTTTTTATATAGAAAAATATCTTTTCTTAGTTTATTTTAAGAACCACAGGTTCAAATTCTACATGTAATATCTCATTCGAAAGGTATTGCAGGTAAGTACTTTAGGAACTTCAAATCATCAAAATTGCATGTATACTTTTCAAGTTATTGACAAATAGCTGTTTTAAAAGTGGACACTTAGTGCAATTTTCACAGTTCCTGGGGGAGGTAAGTTTTTGTTAGTTTTACCAGGTAAGTAGGACACTTACAGGGTTCAGTTCTTGGTCCAAGGTAGCCCACCGTTGGGGGTTCAGAGCAACCCCAAAGTCACCACACCAGCAGCTCAGGGCCGGTCAGGTGCAGAGTTCAAAGTGGTGCCCAAAACACATAGGCTAGAATGGAGAGAAGGGGGTGCCCCGGTTCCGGTCTGCTTGCAGGTAAGTACCCGCGTCTTCGGAGGGCAGACCAGGGGGGTTTTGTAGGGCACCGGGGGGGACACAAGTCCACACAGAAATTTCACCCTCAGCAGCGCGGGGGCGGCCGGGTGCAGTGTAGAAACAAGCGTCGGGTTTTCAATGTTAGTCTATGAGAGATCTCGGGATCTCTTCAGCGCTGCAGGCAGGCAAGGGGGGGATTCCTCGGGGAAACCTCCACTTGGGCAAGGGAGAGGGACTCCTGGGGGTCACTTCTCCAGTGAAAGTCCGGTCCTTCAGGTCCTGGGGGCTGCGGGTGCAGGGTCTCTCCCAGGCGTCGGGACTTTAGGTTCAAAGAGTCGCGGTCAGGGGAAGCCTCGGGATTCCCTCTGCAGGCGGCGCTGTGGGGGCTCAGGGGGGACAGGTTTTGGTACTCACAGTATCAGAGTAGTCCTGGGGTCCCTCCTGAGGTGTTGGATCGCCACCAGCCGAGTCGGGGTCGCCGGGTGCAGTGTTGCAAGTCTCACGCTTCTTGCGGGGAGCTTGCAGGGTTCTTTAAAGTTGCTGGAAACAAAGTTGCAGCTTTTCTTGGAGCAGGTCCGCTGTCCTCGGGAGTTTCTTGTCTTTTCGAAGCAGGGGCAGTCCTCAGAGGATGTCGAGGTCGCTGGTCCCTTTGGAAGGCGTCGCTGGAGCAGGATCTTTGGAAGGCAGGAGACAGGCCGGTGAGTTTCTGGAGCCAAGGCAGTTGTCGTCTTCCTCTGCAGGGGTTTTCAGCTAGGCAGTCCTTCTTCTTGTAGTTGCAGGAATCTAATTTTCTAGGGTTCAGGGTAGCCCTTAAATACTAAATTTAAGGGCGTGTTTAGGTCTGGGGGGTTAGTAGCCAATGGCTACTAGCCCTGAGGGTGGGTACACCCTCTTTGTGCCTCCTCCCAAGGGGAGGGGGTCACAATCCTAACCCTATTGGGGGAATCCTCCATCTGCAAGATGGAGGATTTCTAAAAGTTAGAGTCACCTCAGCTCAGGACACCTTAGGGGCTGTCCTGACTGGCCAGTGACTCCTCCTTGTTGCTTTCTTTGTTCCCTCCAGCCTTGCCGCCAAAAGTGGGGGCCGTGGCCGGAGGGGGCGGGCAACTCCACTAAGCTGGAGTGCCCTGCTGGGCTGTGACAAAGGGGTGAGCCTTTGAGGCTCACTGCCAGGTGTTACAGCTCCTGCCTGGGGGAGGTGTTAGCATCTCCACCCAGTGCAGGCTTTGTTACTGGCCTCAGAGTGACAAAGGCACTCTCCCCATGGGGCCAGCAACATGTCTCTAGTGTGGCAGGCTGCTGGAACCAGTCAGCCTACACAGATAGTTGGTTAAGTTTCAGGGGGCACCTCTAAGGTGCCCTCTGTGGTGTATTTTACAATAAAATGTACACTGGCATCAGTGTGCATTTATTGTGCTGAGAAGTTTGATACCAAACTTCCCAGTTTTCAGTGTAGCCATTATGGTGCTGTGGAGTTCGTGTAAAACAGACTCCCAGACCATATACTCTTATGGCTACCCTGCACTTACAATGTCTAAGGTTTTGCTTAGACACTGTAGGGGCACAGTGCTCATGCACTGGTACCCTCACCTATGGTATAGTGCACCCTGCCTTAGGGCTGTAAGGCCTGCTAGAGGGGTGTCTTACCTATACTGCATAGGCAGTGAGAGGCTGGCATGGCACCCTGAGGGGAGTGCCATGTCGACTTACTCATGTTGTTCTCACCAGCACACACAGGCTTGTAAGCAGTGTGTCTGTGCTGAGTGAGGGGTCTCTAGGGTGGCATAATACATGCTACAGCCCTTAGAGACCTTCCCTGGCATCAGGGCCCTTGGTACCAGAGGTACCAGTTACCAGGGACTTATCTGGATGCCAGGGTGTGCCAATTGTGGAAACAATGGTACCTTTTAGGTGAAAGAACACTGGTGCTGGGGCCTGGTTAGCAGGGTCCCAGCACACTTCTCAGTCAAGTCAGCATCAGTATCAGGCAAAAAGTGGGGGGTAACTGCAACAGGGAGCCATTTCTTTACACAAGCCCCCCCCAGCCCACAGGCCAGGAGACTCAGCCAACGCTGGAAGAGTCTTCCTAGTCTGTCAGGCGAGGAAGAGTAGAGGAAATGGCTGGTTTGTTGCAGGGCCTACTCTGCCTTACATCCTCCTGTTCAGGTCATTCCCTCTGGGGAACTGACCCACTTCCACAGTGATAGGACCTAGTCTGAACTGCCTCTTGTCTGTGCTTTTTATGTCTTCACCCATTCTCTCTATTTTGAGGTCAG
Source organism: Pleurodeles waltl (assembly GCF_031143425.1). Classification (NCBI taxonomy): domain Eukaryota; kingdom Metazoa; phylum Chordata; class Amphibia; order Caudata; family Salamandridae; genus Pleurodeles; species Pleurodeles waltl. The sequence goes on from NC_090444.1 coordinate 918,401,434, forward strand.
AGGTATCCACCTCTGCTAATCTTATCTTAGCCAGGGTCACCCCTAGCTTACCCAAAGAGGTTACCCAGAGCTGGAGTAACCCCACCATGACCAACAGGGTCAGGGGGCCTAACTTGTTATTTGGCATGGGGTCAGACCACCATGCCAAGGATAGTGCAGCCATAAAGGCTAACACCCAGCAGAGGCCACTGACAGCTGTCAGTGCCCAGAACCACACCTTTAGCTCTTCACCTACAAGGGAAGGGGCTAAGTTACAGGCTTCTTTGGGTTCAGGGTGCCTGTCTGCTGTATTAGAGTGGGGGGTTACCACATCTTGTAGTAAACACCCTTCTTCCACTCTTTCTTCTGTTAGCTGAGGAGCCACCCACTCAGGCTTAACAGTTGCCTGACTAGCCAGGACTTCTTGTGGGTCAGGTTGGACTTTATCAGAGCCATTTTTGGAGTTCTCCCCTACTGGAGCAGAATCTCCTTGGCTTGCTGGAACCTTGGCTAAAGGTTGTCCACCTTTCCTACTCTGTTTCCTTTTCTTTTTCCTCTGGGGCCTACTTGCATTTACTGCAGAGGCAGGCACTCCAGAATCCTTGGGAGAGGACTGGCCCTGGACCAGTTCTTCTCTTAGGCTCTGACTAACCTCTGGGTAGTCATTTCCAAGGAGACAATCGAGGGGGAGGTCTGTACTGACTACCACCCTTCTCCAGCTAAAAGTTCCACCCACTTCTATGGGCACAAGAGCCACAGGCCTATTAGTGACCCTGTCTGGGCTAACTCTTACTCTGGCCATCTCACCTGGGATGTACTGGTTTGAGAGCACCAGCCTGTCATGCACAATAGTGTGACTGGCACAAGTGTCTCTCAGGGCAGTGGCTGGGATTCCATTCACCTGTAGGTGGTGGAAGTGTCTACTTCCCTCTGGAATCTCCAACTCACCTGTTGGGCCCATTTTCCAGTTGAAAGCTATGAAGACCTCCTCATCTGAGGAGTCATCTCCAATGGCTACACTGGTTACCCCTGGAATTTTGTTCTGGGGTTTGTTTTTGGGACAAGAAGTGTCCTTGGTGTGGTGCCCAGACTGTTTACAGTTGTGGCACCATGCCTTAGTGGCATCCCAGTTCTTACCCTGGTACCCACCTTTGTTTTGGGTTGTGTCTTGGGGCCCACCCACCTGTTCTGGTTTTTGGGGGCCTACAGAGGACTCTTTTTCTTTGTTTCTAGTGTCACCCACTTTCTCCTGGGGAGTTTTTGTAACCCCTTTCTTTTGGTCACCCCCAGTGGAAGTTTTTGTTACCCTAGTCTTGACCCAGTGGTCTGCCTTCTTTCCCAATTCTTGGGGAGAAATTGGACCTAGGTCTACCAGATACTGATGCAACTTTTCATTGAAGCAGTTACTTAAAATGTGTTCTTTCATAAACAAATTATAAAGCCCAACATAGTCACACACTTCATTTCCAGTTAACCAACCATCTAGTGTTTTTACTGAGTAGTCTACAAAATCAACCCAGGTCTGGCTCGAGGATTTTTGAGCCCCCCTGAATCTAATTCTATACTCCTCAGTGGAGAATCCAAAGCCCTCAATCAGGGTACCCTTCATGAGGTCATAAGATTCTGCATCTTTTCCAGAGAGTGTGAGGAGTCTATCTCTACACTTTCCAGTGAACATTTCCCAAAGGAGAGCACCCCAGTGAGATCTGTTTACTTTTCTGGTTACACAAGCCCTCTCAAAAGCTGTGAACCATTTGGTGATGTCATCACCATCTTCATATTTTGTTACAATCCCTTTGGGGATTTTTAGGATGTCAGGAGAATCTCTGACCCTATTTAAGTTGCTGCCACCATCGATGGGACCTAGGCCCATCTCTTTTCTTTCCCTTTCTATGGCTAGGAGCTGCTTTTCCAAAGCCAATCTTTTGACCATCCTGGCTAACAGGGGGTCATCTTCACTGGAGTTATCCTCAGTGATTTCAGAGGTGTTGGTCTCTCCTGTGAGGGAACCAGCATCTCTGACTATTATTTTTGGAGTCAGGGTTTGAGGGACCCTGTTCTCCCTAGATAGGACTGGTAGGGGGGAATTTTCCTCCAAGTCACTATCCTCTTCCTCTGAGTTGCTACCCTCAGAGGGGTTGGCCTTTTCAAACTCTGCCAAAAGCTCCTGGAGCTGTATTTTGGTAGGTTTGGGGCCCATTGTTATTTTCTTTATTTTACAGAGTGACCTTAGCTCCCTCATCTTAAGATGGAGGTAAGGTGTGGTGTCGAGTTCCACCACAGTCACATCTGTGCTAGACATTTTGCTTCTAAAAGTTGGAATACTTTTTAAGAATCTACAACTGGTTCTAGAATCTAATTCAAACTTTTACAAACTTTTAAACTCTAAAAGAAATGCTAAACAGGATCTAACACAAGGCCCTAGCAGGTCTTTTAAGAATTTAGAAAACTTTTCAAATTGCAAAAATCAATTTCTAATGACAATTTTGGAATTTGTCGTGTGATCAGGTATTGGCTGAGTAGTCCAGCAAATGCAAAGTCTTGTACCCCACCGCTGATCCACCAATGTAGGAAGTTGGCTCTGTATGTGCTATTTCAAAGTAAGGAATAGCATGCACAGAGTCCAAGGGTTCCCCTTAGAGGTAAAATAGTGGTAAAAATAGATAATACTAATGCTCTATTTTGTGGTAGTGTGGTCGAGCAGTAGGCTTATCCAAGGAGTAGTGTTAAGCATTTGTTGTACATACACAAGACAATAAATGAGGTACACACACTCAGAGACAAATCCAGCCAATAGGTTTTTATATAGAAAAATATCTTTTCTTAGTTTATTTTAAGAACCACAGGTTAAAATTCTACATGTAATATCTCATTCGAAAGGTATTGCAGGTAAGTACTTTAGGAACTTCAAATCATCAAAATTGCATGTATACTTTTCAAGTTATTGACAAATAGCTGTTTTAAAAGTGGACACTTAGTGCAATTTTCACAGTTCCTGGGGGAGGTAAGTTTTTGTTAGTTTTACCAGGTAAGTAGGACACTTACAGGGTTCAGTTCTTGGTCCAAGGTAGCCCACCGTTGGGGGTTCAGAGCAACCCCAAAGTCACCACACCAGCAGCTCAGGGCCGGTCAGGTGCAGAGTTCAAAGTGGTGCCCAAAACACATAGGCTAGAATGGAGAGAAGGGGGTGCCCCGGTTCCGGTCTGCTTGCAGGTAAGTACCCGCGTCTTCGGAGGGCAGACCAGGGGGGTTTTGTAGGGCACCGGGGGGGACACAAGTCCACACAGAAATTTCACCCTCAGCAGCGCGGGGGCGGCCGGGTGCAGTGTAGAAACAAGCGTCGGGTTTTCAATGTTAGTCTATGAGAGATCTCGGGATCTCTTCAGCGCTGCAGGCAGGCAAGGGGGGGATTCCTCGGGGAAACCTCCACTTGGGCAAGGGAGAGGGACTCCTGGGGGTCACTTCTCCAGTGAAAGTCCGGTCCTTCAGGTCCTGGGGGCTGCGGGTGCAGGGTCTCTCCCAGGCGTCGGGACTTTAGGTTCAAAGAGTCGCGGTCAGGGGAAGCCTCGGGATTCCCTCTGCAGGCGGCGCTGTGGGGGCTCAGGGGGGACAGGTTTTGGTACTCACAGTATCAGAGTAGTCCTGGGGTCCCTCCTGAGGTGTTGGATCGCCACCAGCCGAGTCGGGGTCGCCGGGTGCAGTGTTGCAAGTCTCACGCTTCTTGCGGGGAGCTTGCAGGGTTCTTTAAAGTTGCTGGAAACAAAGTTGCAGCTTTTCTTGGAGCAGGTCCGCTGTCCTCGGGAGTTTCTTGTCTTTTCGAAGCAGGGGCAGTCCTCAGAGGATGTCGAGGTCGCTGGTCCCTTTGGAAGGCGTCGCTGGAGCAGGATCTTTGGAAGGCAGGAGACAGGCCGGTGAGTTTCTGGAGCCAAGGCAGTTGTCGTCTTCCTCTGCAGGGGTTTTCAGCTAGGCAGTCCTTCTTCTTGTAGTTGCAGGAATCTAATTTTCTAGGGTTCAGGGTAGCCCTTAAATACTAAATTTAAGGGCGTGTTTAGGTCTGGGGGGTTAGTAGCCAATGGCTACTAGCCCGGAGGGTGGGTACACCCTCTTTGTGCCTCCTCCCAAGGGGAGGGGGTCACAATCCTAACCCTATTGGGGGAATCCTCCATCTGCAAGATGGAGGATTTCTAAAAGTTAGAGTCACCTCAGCTCAGGACACCTTAGGGGCTGTCCTGACTGGCCAGTGACTCCTCCTTGTTGCTTTCTTTGTTCCCTCCAGCCTTGCCGCCAAAAGTGGGGGCCGTGGCCGGAGGGGGCGGGCAACTCCACTAAGCTGGAGTGCCCTGCTGGGCTGTGACAAAGGGGTGAGCCTTTGAGGCTCACTGCCAGGTGTTACAGCTCCTGCCTGGGGGAGGTGTTAGCATCTCCACCCAGTGCAGGCTTTGTTACTGGCCTCAGAGTGACAAAGGCACTCTCCCCATGGGGCCAGCAACATGTCTCTAGTGTGGCAGGCTGCTGGAACCAGTCAGCCTACACAGATAGTTGGTTAAGTTTCAGGGGGCACCTCTAAGGTGCCCTCTGTGGTGTATTTTACAATAAAATGTACACTGGCATCAGTGTGCATTTATTGTGCTGAGAAGTTTGATACCAAACTTCCCAGTTTTCAGTGTAGCCATTATGGTGCTGTGGAGTTCGTGTAAAACAGACTCCCAGACCATATACTCTTATGGCTACCCTGCACTTACAATGTCTAAGGTTTTGCTTAGACACTGTAGGGGCACAGTGCTCATGCACTGGTACCCTCACCTATGGTATAGTGCACCCTGCCTTAGGGCTGTAAGGCCTGCTAGAGGGGTGTCTTACCTATACTGCATAGGCAGTGAGAGGCTGGCATGGCACCCTGAGGGGAGTGCCATGTCGACTTACTCATGTTGTTCTCACCAGCACACACAGGCTTGTAAGCAGTGTGTCTGTGCTGAGTGAGGGGTCTCTAGGGTGGCATAATACATGCTACAGCCCTTAGAGACCTTCCCTGGCATCAGGGCCCTTGGTACCAGAGGTACCAGTTACCAGGGACTTATCTGGATGCCAGGGTGTGCCAATTGTGGAAACAATGGTACCTTTTAGGTGAAAGAACACTGGTGCTGGGGCCTGGTTAGCAGGGTCCCAGCACACTTCTCAGTCAAGTCAGCATCAGTATCAGGCAAAAAGTGGGGGGTAACTGCAACAGGGAGCCATTTCTTTACAACAGAGAAGAGGGCTTGTGCAAATTTTCTAAATGGTAATAAGATTGCCACCACAGTCACGTCTTAATACCCAAGGATGCTGTTTGCTTCTACAAATAATTGGCATACTTTGATGGAAACTAGGTGGCTTTATTTTGAACAACTTTGATGGAAACTAGGTGGCTTTAATTTGAACAATCAATTGCGGCTATGTGTAGATTTACATCTAGCTTAGGTATGTGACCTTTGAAGAAGCCGTCTAATACATAAAATAGTATAACGGGTTGCTTACCTTCGGTAACAAATCTTCTGGTAGAGACTTTCTAATTACAGATCCTTTACCTTAGAATTTACCCCATTCATCAGTCTGGATCCAGAGATTTTTCTTCAAGCAGTACCCCTGCGTGCCAATAGGTGGTGTCGGCCGACTCTTCATTGGTTATTGGCGTCCTGGTGGCCAGATAAGTGTTGCGAGTCGCATATAGGTGTCATCCCAGTGCACTGATGGATGTCAGTTTCTTTTCACGACTTTCCACAACAGAGGCACGGAGCCTAGAAGAACACTGACCTTGATGAGTCAGAACTAGGGCCCTGAAAGGGAACTCCCTGACCCTAGAAATCAGTTCGCAGAGTTGGGAAGATGGGTGGGTTGGTAAGGATTCTGCAGCTAGACTTTGTCTCCACCAGATAATTTGGTACCGAAGGTAAGTAACTTGTTCATCTGACAGAGACCTCTAGCTGCAGATTCCTTACCTTAGAATAGATACCCAAGCAATAACATCCCCAGAGGAGGGTCTGCGAACCAAGCTCAAACTACGAAGTCCTGCAGGGCCGAACAGGCAAAAAGTACCGGTCCCTTCGGTTCTGACTGTCCAAATGTAGTGTTTGGTAAATGTGTGCAAGGATGCCCACATTGCTGCCTGGCAGATGTCCCAGACTGCAACTCCGCATGCAAACGCAGTGGTTGCAGCTGTTGCTCTAATAGAGTAATCATGCAAGTCCTTCACGTTTTGCTTTTAATGCGTAAAACATTTTGATGCAGAGAACAACCCATCTAGAGATGGGTCTCTTCTGCACGGCCCGACCTTTCTTCGCACCCACATAACCCATAACCAGTTGATCAGCCACCGGAACTCTTTGGTACAATCAAGATAGAACCCCAATGCTCTTTTTGGGTGCAGGCGGTGGAGTCTCTCATCATCCTTAGAAGGATGTGGGGGTGCGTAAAAAGTAGGCAAAGTGATGGATTGGCCTACATGAAAGGGCATGACCACTTTAGGTTGAAAGGAAGCCCTGGTATAAAGAAACACCTTGTTAGGATGGATGGATATGAAAGGTGGTTTTGATGAAAGAGCATGCAGCTCACTCACTCTGCAGGCAGAGGTGAGGGCTACAAGGAAGGCTGTTTCCAGAGTAAGTGGACAGTTGTGAAGTGGCTCTAAAGAAGCACACATCAGAATAGTAAGAACTAATCCCATTGGGGCATTATGAAAGGACAATGGGAGATTTAAACACAGAGGGTTGATCAGGCAATCAGAGGAAAGCCTCGATGGCAGACAAATAACCCTTGAGGGTGCCCAGAGAAGAGCCTAGCTGGGAAAGTGAAAGAACAAATAAAAGAACCTTAGAAAGAGGGGGGTCAACAGACTTGTCTGTACACCACACCACAAATGTGTTCCAACAACAGGCGTATACAGTTTTGGGGGAAGGACGCCTGTCTGCCAAGATAACATTACAGACTTCGGGCAGAAGGTCAAAAGCTGACAACTGCCTCTGCTCAATCTCCACGCAAAAAGGCAGAGACTGGACAGGTTCGGGTGTAGAACCGTCCCCTGCTGCTGCGACAGTAGATCCTCCCGAAGGGGCAGTATGATCAAAGGATCGATAGCCACGTTCTATAGCTCGGGATACCAGACTCTTTGTGCCCAGTCTGGGGCCACAAGAGTGACTTGGGCCAAGTCATTATTGATGTTCTTGAGAACTCTGGGCATAAGTGGTATTGGCAGAAAGGTGTAAAGTAAGCCTGAGTCACACTTGTGACGAAAAGCATTGCAGAGCGAGTACTGCCTTGGAAACTCCAACACGTTAAACAGCTGACATTGCGCATTCTCTGCTGAGGCGAACAAATCTAACTAATGCTCTCCCCACTGCTAAAAGAGACCTTGCGCCACCTCCGGATGGAGACACCATTTGTGGACGACCAGGTATTGACGGCTGAGTTTGTCCACTCAGGCATTCCGAGAACCTGCCAGATGTTGAACCACCAGGGATATGTCCTGATGTTCCAGCCATGTTCAGTGGCACAGAGCCTCCTGACAAAGGATCCACAACCCTACCCCACCCTGCTTGCTGGAGTACCACATGGCAATGGAGTTGTCCGTGAACATCTGGACCACTTTCCCTTTGAGAGAGGGAAGGAAAGCTTTCAATGCTAGCCTGATCGCTCTGAGCTCCAATAGACTGACATGGAGCTCAGGCTCTGTCGAAGACCAGACATCTCTGATCTCTGCCTCTCTCATGGGGCCGCGCCATCCTAGAAGTGACACATCTATTACTATGGTCAGATCTGGTTGAGGAAGGGAAAGGATATGCCTCTGACCCAATCGCGGTCCGAAAGCCACCACTGCAGATCTTGCGCAGATTCATTCAAGATCTGGACCATGTTAGAGAGATTCCCCTGATGCTGCGCCCACTGGAACTTCAGGTCCCACTGTAGAGCTCGCATATGCCATCTGGCAGGTGTCACCAGCAGGATGCAGGTGGCCATGAGGCCTAGCAGCCTCTGAGTCATTCTCACAGAAATGCAGGATAGAGGCTGAACCATCTCTATCATAGCCTGAATATCCTTGACTCGCTGCTCAGGAGGATAGGCCAGGAACTGTACTGTGTCCAGAAAAGCTCAGATGAAAGGAAGAGCCTGAGAGGCAGTCAGGTGTGATTTGGCCCGTATATAGTGAATGCCAGCAAATGCACAAGGTCTCCCATAGTCTGGAGGTGGGAGATGACATCCTGGGGCGAGCCCACCTTTAACAGTCAGTCGTCGAGGTAGGGTAAGACTGAAACCCCCAACCTGTGCAGATGAGCTACGACCACCACCATCTCTTTGGTGAACACTGAAGGGGCTCTGATAAGGCCAAAGGGGAGCACAGTAAAATGAAAATGCTCATGACCTACCACAAATCCCAAGTAACGTCTGTGGCTAGGCAGGACGGGAATATGGAAATATGCGTCCTGCAAGCCCAACGCTACCATCCAGTCGCCTGGGTCCAGGGCAGATAGGACCTGAGCTAGAGTGAGCATTTTGAACTTCTTCCTGAGGAAGAGATTGAGGGGCTGAAGGTCTAGGACAGGGTAGATGCCTTTGTCCTTTCTGGGCACCAGAAAGTAGCAGTAATAACAACCATGGCCTACTTCTGGCACAGGGACCCTCTCTATGGCTCCCTTGACCAAGAGAGCTGTAAACCTCCTCATCTATCTGACATGATGGCGTGCCAGCAGGGAAGGTGATGGTGAATCCTGTCGCTGACTGGTCCCTAGTAGGGAAGCATCAGATTAGGAAGGTTTGGAGGCTGCGGCTGGGTAGGGAGGCAGTGGACTCACCCTGATCCATGCGGACACTGGACACCCCTGGCTACGCAGAGGCTGGGCAGCATGCGCAGCAAGGTGACTGGTTGGGAACATAGGTGCTGGGCACCCCTTCCAAAGCCACAAAAGGGGCGAAAGCAGCAAGGCCAAGGGACCAGACTGTAGCCCTAGACTCCTTAAAGCGCTCAAGCACAGAGTCTGCTTTGTTTCTGGAGAGACGGGTACCAGCAAAGGGTATGTCCATCAGAGTAGATTGGACAGCCAGATGTCCTTAACCAGGCGTGGTGCCTCAAGGCCACCATCGAAGCAACTGATCTGCCTAGAGAGTCTGTCGTATCCAGCCTTCATCTGATCGATAACTTAGCTATGTCTCTTCATTTAAAAACAGTTTGGGAGAGAATGGTCTGGGCCTCCTCCAGGACCTGTTGCAGAATCTGCATGACCATGTCCCATAAAATATAAGTGTAGCAGTCCAAAAGCATGCAGTGTTTATGGACTGCAATGCCAGGCTGGAGAAAGAAAACAGCTTCTTCCCAAGGAGATCCAGCCTCTTGGATTCCCAATCTGGGGGGGGGGGAAGGGGCAGAAGGGAATGCGCCATGGGATTTTGAGGCTTGAATGGCTAAGCTCTCTGGAGGAGGGTGTTGGATCAAGAAAGCTGGGTTGTTAGGCCCAGACCTATGGCGGCGGGCTATTGTCCTGCTAACAGGTGCCCCTGTGCAGGGCTTGGACCAGGTCCCTAGCAGGACATCAGTGAGGGCTTCATTAAAGCGCAACGTGGAAGCCCCAGGCTGATGCACCTCAGTCAGGAGGTTAGTCCTGACAGCCACTGAAGGCAGCTTGAAGCCCAAGACCTCAGCCGCTCTCTGCACCACCATGGAATAAAACACCCCCTCCTCTGTTGGCACGGTAGGGGGAGAAAGCATATCAGCATCAGGGGAGGCATCTTGAGCCCAGTCCATAGGGTCTTCAAGCTGGTATTCTAAAGGGTACAGCTACCCCTTCATATCCTCTCCAAACTTGTACAAATAAGAATAAGACCAGGATCCAACCCAGGGTGCAAGGTCCCCTCCAAAGTAGGAATCAGCGTTGATCGCCGCCGCCGCCGCCCCAGCTCTGTGTCGGAGTGTCAATGAGTACAGGATCGCCGACACTTGTGGGCCCGGCGTCGTCAGGAGCATCGAAGCCAGAACCGTCGTTGTCGAAGGTCACAATTGTATGACCGACATCGATTCGTATCCAAGAGTGGATCACTGGGTGCCGCCACCATTGCCGAGGCCGAAGCCGCGGGCGTGGAACTCAAAGGGCCCCTTCGGGCCCAAAGGAGCTCAGACAGGGGCAGACTTCCAAAAGATGAGGCGCATGGCCTCATAAAATTCCTTCAATTGGGCTGGGGTGGCTCCAGCTCCGGGAAACTCTGGTGGCACAGAGCTGACCTAGAAGTAGGGTCCAAAGACTGAGGCCTAGAGCGAAGACGCGTCTTCTCCCGTGGTTCACGGGGTGAAGTCGAAGAACGTTTGTACTTCTTCTTGTGCTTACCCAAATGTCCCGACAATTTTGAAAGGGATGACGATGAGTGGTGATGCCTCCGTGAGTGGTCTCAGGACCTTCCTCTCACCCAAGAGCGATGTAGAGCCAGACGCCGGGGCACGAGTAGCTTTAAGGACCGCTCCGTCAAGGCCTTTTGGTTCATGGCCCAGCAGTCGGAGCACAACTTCGGGTCAAGGTCGCGCTCTAAACACCACAGACAGATGAGGTGCGGCTCCGTTATGGACATCATCTGCTGATGAGTCGCAGGGCCTGAAGCTGGTCTTCAGTGACAACATGCTTGACGCACCAAGAAGTAAAAAATAAATAAATAAAAAAATAACTTCCAAAAAAGGTTAAAAGATTAGTCAAAGCGACTGTAGAGGTAGCTCTCTTGGATATGCACGTAGGCTGGCACGGAAAGAAAATAACATCAGCGCAATGGGGTGGCGCCTATATATGCCCGCAACATCATATCCGGCGACCACAATGCCAACGACGGAGGTGGAGTCGACCAATACCACTTAATGGCACGCAGGGGTACTGCTCAAAGAAAAATCTCCAGATCCAGACTGACGCCTAGAGGAAATTCTAATGTAAGGAATCTGCAACTAGAAGTCTCTATCAGATAATGTATGTCAGTGTTCGCAATGGGGCATTAAATTATTATAGCATGCTACTTGGATGAAATCTGCAACAACATCAAACAAGGAGAGCACTAGGAAAGCTATTGGATTGGGAAGGTCAAATTCCCTGGTTAGCTTACATGAAGAAGACTTGCTCTAATATGGGGTATAGGTAGAAAATAATTCAAAATGATGCTCACTGGGATAACAATTGAAGGGCAGCCGTCCAGTGAGTTAAAAAACTGACAGTTTTATCATATGCCCCTTGTACACTCACAAAGGCATTCAGTCATATATGACTATGGTTACAAATGTGCAACAAAGATTTGTGCAGACTAGATTCAATTCAAGTATAGCACACCTCCTAGTAGCATTTGCAGATAAAAACAACTCAAAAGCTAATTTACCTGCCCACCCTTGAAATGAATTCTCAGAACAAAACACTTAACATTTGTTTTGTTTTTTGTTGCGTTTTTTTCATCTAATTCCGATTAGAACATTGGAATGTTGGGAGCTCCAATGATGGCAACGGAATGCTCCCCAACATTCCAATGTTTTTCCACACAGCAACAGCTGTTAACACAGGCAATCTCCTTGAGCTCCGTGAGGCATTTGTTTTATTAATTGGAACATTCTGCTCTCTAGTGGAGTAATGTTCTGTAGCGCTTCGTAGCTGGGCTCTACTGGCCATTAAAGTCCAGTTTCCTTGCTAAAGGCCCCACCGTCCGGTAGTGCCTGCTACGGCAGGCTATAAGGCTATAGGAGGAAATGTATTACGTCTCTGCAGAAACACCTAAAGTTTTACTCACTGCAAACCTACTCCTTTTTATTTACAGCAATTACATTCTCATTGTATCTGCTGTTCTACAGCAAATTTTATATGGCATGCTACGAAGATTAGAAACTATTTGAGGCATATGTTTTAAGTATATGACTTTTTAGTATGTTTTAGCTGTATATAATGGACTTTTTAGGTTATGATGTTATATGTACTGGGAGTTTTTTTTCTATGTAATAGATTATGAAATGTCATTTCTGTTTTTTGTTTGTGTATATCCTACCATTTGTCTGATTTGTGTATATCATTACATTTAGTTATGTCTTCTATGGTGCTAAAGTGCATATAATAAAGCTGCACTGGCTGACTGATTTGTTTTATGATTGAACATGTCGAAAGGAAGGCAACATATAAAACTGACATTATTTAGTACCACGACCATGCTCCCCAAATACAAAATCAATGTTCTCATGTGGAAAATGAAATATACAATTGATAATGAGAGGATATTAGCTACAAACACAAAGTTGCCACATATAGTAACACTGATAGGTAGCAGTGTACAGACAGTGTTTGGTTTCATATTCAACGCCACCATTACCACCAACAGGAACCAATATAACAAAAGCAGAAAATATAAAGATAAAGGTAATGTTAATTCTGAGAACGGAGTAGGAAATAAACTAATACAGCACATAAGATGTAAAAAGAGTTCCATGAAGTGGGGGGAGCCAGTGGGACACACAATGCATCTGTTTGATCAAGCTGTAGCCAGTTGGTCCCTGAAACTGGCACTAAAAGGCTACAACAGAACACAACAGCAAACATGGACATAGAGCCACCAAGAAGGTCATTCAGTCATATCCTGCTCAAGAGATTTGACCACCATTGTCCACAGTGGGGGTAAGAATTCCATATCACATCCCAAGACTGTAGGATTTCAGAGGTGCACAACCCCCTGTTTATCTCTGTTTGAAAGGCTAATATTTCATATGTAGACCATTTAGTAAGCTCATTCAACCTAAGTTGCAACACGTCGGGGGCAGCCAGGCACTTACAAGTTATGGATATCTGGCACCCGGCCAATACCACAGTGTCACATCTAGAAATCTGCAAGTTACCTCAGTAGCTTTAATTCTAGGGATCAAACACAAATGAGACACACCAGCAGGGTAAAAGACAGCTCCTGATCTGTTACATGAGAAATGTACTGTTGGACCGTGGTCTAATAATCAGTAAGTGAGATACACATCCAAACCATATGATGGAAATCAGCCCAGACCATCACATATGACCATCCTGTCGCTGCATTTGGATAGATATGATTTATTCTTTTAGGTGTGATGTACACGTGGTAGAGGTAGCAATACTTTATTACCTTAAATCTGGGGTTTCTAGAAACTGTGGAGAACTCTTTCCCAGTCTTTAGCAGCCATCGTACCACCAATATCAGCAGCACGTTTGACTTGTAACACTCCCAATTCACACTCTGAGGCTGCCACAAGTGCCCCACTGAATGATTCATATCATCCAACATTAATATGTGCCTAAGGCATTCATATTCGGGTCTGCTGTGCTTGTGTGCACCAGCTGCACACCGTCACCATTAGGTTGCCATACGTTAGACAGTGCCTCGCCGATATACCCTAGGCTAGCTATAAGTCCTGAAAAGCCGTGGTTGTGCTTAGACATATAAGCTCACCAGTGTTGTAAGCCCACTCTCTGACCAGTCTGTTAGTGCAGACCAGTCACTGCCATGTGGGAAGAGTGCTAGAGACATCAGGGGAATATACTTTGTGTAAGGTACCCTTGTATGCATCCTCAGTGGAGCCCGGTCTCGATATAGCAAAGTATTCTCAGCGCTATGTCGCAGGACTGAAATACATTAACTTTGAAGCGATTAAACAGTAGTTAAATCAAGGGGACCCTTGGAGGTGCAGCTACACATGCGCCACGTTTCCCCAAGCATGCGACTCTCCATCTAGCTTTCCATTGTAGTTGCGCAGCTATAAAGTTCAAATTTAGGAGCAGCTAGGCCACCTGTGTCCCTTAACAGAGAATTAATTGCATATTCTGGTGTGCATGACAGAAGACCAAGTTACTTACCATTTGCAGCATTCTTTCTGGTAGAGACTGTAAATAGCCAGAGATGTCTCATCTTTAGAATATACCCCAGGCGTCAAACTGCATCTGTGAACTTTTGGAGCAGGACCTTTGCATCCCAGAAAGTGGTGCTCTGCAGCTCCGGAATGATGCAGTTCTGCTCTGAAATAACATGAGGGGCATATATAGGAGCCAATCCTGCATGCTGAAGTCAATTCCTTTCAAGACTGTCTGGGCCCTCAGATGCTGAGCCCCAAAACCAAATTGATAGACTGTGTGCAGATTCCTAGTTTTGGGATATTATGAACTGATAGTGTCCAATCACAGCACAACGAGGGTGGGAGGTTTTTGGTCAAGAATCTGCAGCTAGACAGAGTCTGTACCATAAAGAGCATTACCGTAGCTAAGTAACTTGTTCTTCTGATAGAGACTTTTATCCGCAAATTCGCCATCTTTTAAATACATACCCAAACAATACTTATTCGGAGCAGGGTCTGTGAGAGGACTCAAATCAAAGTCCTGCAGGACCAAGCTGGCAAAATGGTCCTCTCTGCAAACATGACTGTCCAGTCAATAGTGATTTGAGAATGTATGAAGGGAAGCCCATGTAGCTGCCTGGCAGATGTCTAGGACGGAGACTCTGAATGCTAAAAAAACAAAAGTGGTAGCAGCTTTGGCCCTGGTGAAATGAGTGGGATGGGGGATGGGGTGAATCTGGCAAGAGCTGCACCAAGCTACAAATTTGTCCCAATGACAGGCACACACAGTCTTTGTTGAGGGTCAGCTTACTGCCAATATGACATTAACCATCTCCAGAGGTCGAAGGTGTTCAGTTACGCTGTTCACAATATCTAAGTATGAAGGTGAAAATTGTGAATGTTCAGGTGCAGAACCCTGCCCTGTTGCCCCGACAATACATCCTGCCAGAGGAGCAGGTCGGAAGACATATGCTCAAGCACAGGAGTTCTGGATATCATACTCTCCATGCCTAATCTGGAGCCACTGGGATGACCTGGGCCTGGTCTGTCCCGATCTTCTTGTGAACCAAGGACAGGAGTGGTATCGGCAGAAAGGAATACAGGAGTCCTGAGTTCCACTAGAGGTGGAACTCGTCTCGAGTGAGAGACACCTTGAAAACTCTATCACGTGTAAGTGCTGACACTGTGGGTTCTCGCCAGTGGCAAACAGATTTAGCCAAGGTTGTCCCTATTCGCAGCAGATACCCTGCGCCACCTACTGGCATTTGTAGTCCGCTAGGTGCTGACTGAGCATGCCCACCCTTGCAATTAAGGATCCTGCCAGGTGGTCCAGCCATTTCCAGAGGTGCTAAGTCTCCAGGCACAGGTCCTGTGATCCAGCCCTGTCCTGTTTGGCTGCAGTACCATACGGCAGTTGTGTTGCCATTAGTACCTGCACCAGTGGTTGATGTGGAGCTGGGACACCCCAGCGGCCTCTGAACCCCTCCTCTCCAGAATGTTCCCCACAACCCAGAAGTGATGCATCAGTCACCATTGTCAGCTCTGTGTGGGGAAGGGAGAGGTGTGTGCTGCAGACCCAATCACTGTCCAGCAACCCCCAGCAGATCTTTTGCAGTCTCCTCTGAAATCTGAACATGGATGGAGAGATCCATTTGATGTTGGACAAGCTGGGATTTCAGATTCCACTGCAGAGCCATTATATGTCATCTGGTGTGCTCGCCAAGCAGGATGGAGGAGACCATCAGTCCCAGCAGCTTCAGAGTCAGATCTCAGAGAAATCCAGGACTGAGGCAGAAAGATTGGAATTATATCCTGAATGTCCTGGACTCTCCTTTCTGGTAGAAGGCACAAAACATACCATGTTCAGAATAGCTTAGATGAATGGGGAGTTTCTGAGAAGTCAGGTGTGCCTTTGGCACATTGATAGTGAACCCCCAAAATGACAGGAGGTGTGCCATATTATGGAAGTGGTTGAAAACTGCCTGGGGCAAGCACACGTTCAACAGCCATCCATCGAGGTAGGGGAAGACTGGTACCGAGAACTCAAAAGATGAGTTGCCACCACTGTCATCACTTTTGTTAACACCCGAGGGAAACTGATGAGACCAAAGTGGAGCACAGAAAAATGAAAATGCTCTTATCCCACTACAAGCCGCACCAATGGGCTGGTAGGATGTGAGTACTAAAACATGCATCCAGCAGGTCAAACGCCACCATCCAGTCTCCAGGGTCAAGGACAGGCAAGACCTATGACGAGGTGAGCATTTTGAACGTTTCCTTTCAAAGGCCTGAGGGCACATCCTTGCTGGACACAAAAAAGTAGAGGAAATTGTAACCACACCCTACTTCTAACCTGCTTGATATCCCCTTTGGCCAAGAGGGCTCTCTTGGAAAGAAGAGGGAAAGAAACCCAGGGAACGAGTCACAGCATAGCTCTCTTTAAACCTCCTGCCTGCTGGAGGGTGGAGTCTGGCTTCTAGCACCCTGGAATAAATCCACATTGATATCAACAGTAAGCAATCATAGCTTTATTTTCTTCTTAAAGCAAATCATCCATGCCCATACAATACTAACACAGATTTCCTCAATGCTAGATGTGTTGCAGCTGACTTCTTCATGGCTAATAGTCACGTACTGTATACATTCCACATGTTGGTGCGTCAATGCTGACAATCTCCTTATGCCACGATGTCACTGGTTAAGTAGATGTGTATATTAAATCCAATTATATTGGTTCCTGATAAAGTAATCCCATAGGTCTGTGGCATCTCGCCAAGAAAGGTTCCTGAATGTTGTCAGGAACACCTGGGAGGACTTGAGCCGCTGTATCCAAAGGGCATAGGAGTAATGGTTCAACAAGTAGCTGACACTGACAGAGCGGAGGACTAGGCTAGTTGAAGGATAGGTTTGCCAAACATTTCCACACGTTTAAATTCCCTGTCAGGAGGAGTGGAGATAAACTTATTCATATCAGACTGACTTGTGGAGAACTGAACAACAAGGCTGTCTGGTAAAGGATGCTGTGAGATAAAAGCAAGGTCACCCAGAGCAGTACAATGGTGCCTGGCAACTTGTCAGCTGACAGAGAGCCAAGAGCAAGGTCAGCCCAACCCCCTATTAGAGTGTCCATCAATGCCTTGTAAAAGGGCTGAACTCAGTAGAGGCCTGACCAGGTTTTAAGACCTCAGTCAGAACATTTGTTTTGACATTCATAGTGGGAAGGGGGAGGTCAAGACTTTCAGGCACCTTATGCATATTCATGGCATAGGAATCTGATTTCTCTGTGGCGGGGCCAGGAGGAAAACAATGCCATTTCGGGAGATCTGTTGAGACCACTAGCCTCCTACAAGCCACCGTACCAACTGTCATCAGTATAGGGCTGAATAAACTCATCATCCTGGTCACAGTCGTAGAATCAGAACCAAAAAAATGAGTGCAAGGTGGGCAGCCTCCTTTGAGGAATATGAATGTCTAATAGAGAAAGCGGTTCCTCACTCTAATTCATGCGAAATGTCGACCAAGGTCAGACCAGTGCCAACTCGACGTCAGAGTGAATGGGTTATCCTCCTCCAGTGTTGACAGAACTGGCATTGGGGTGGGCAAAGGTACAGGGGCTGAAAGTGGAGCTGGAAGCAAAACAGTCTCAAATGGTCCAACTAACCTACAGTAGCTTTTCTAAATGGAGGGCCTCAGCTCTTTGGAGCCTGAAGGACCACTAGAGGGAGTCAGAAGGGATCTGAACAGCCCAAGAATGGCCAACTGGATCTCAAGTTGCAGGATCAGCTCCAAAATTAGCCGACTTCAGGAGCAAGATCAGGAAGACTGGTGCCCCCTGCAGCTGCTCAGGCAGATGAGTGGCAGGGGGGGGCAGAACCTGGCTTTAACTTTTGTGTGTCTTTTTAGATTTATCTGAAGACTGACCTCTTGAGAAACTCCAGTGACTCTCGGAAAGGGAACGAGGTTGGGAACGAACTTTGGACATGGATCGCAACACCAACGCACAGTCTTCTTATGTTTGGCGATGTAGAATTTTGCCTGGTGTTCCCTGATGGCCTTCAGGTTCATCAGTACACAGGCGGAGCAGGACTTTGAGTCATGGCTGGAACCCAGGCACCACAAGCATACCTGGTGCACAGCCAACCCAGATAACTGTTTGTGACAACCAACAGGGCTGGAAGTCTGTAGTTTTGGGGGGGGGGGGGGGGTGACGCCCCTTGCACAGTGGCCAAATTTTGAGGTAGATGGATATGAAGAAGGGAGCTCCGTATCTGCATCTGGTGGTGCAGAAAGAAAATGGTGCCAACGTGTATGAGTGGTGCCTATATAGGCCCCGCACACAATTTCCAAAGCGGAATGGAGTTAGTGCAGACTTACAACGCCCCACCTTCTGACAGGCAGAGGCACTACTGAAAAGTTTCTGGTTCCTGTCTGATGCCTGGGGAATATTCAAAGGTTGAGGAATCTGCAGCTAGAAGTCTCTATCAAATATATTTTTCAAGACTAATAACAAAGCTTGTGTCACTGACACTATGAACAGTGATTCACTTCCCAGTGTTTCTCTGCATGCAAAAGAAAGCTAGACAGGCCTTCTACTATCTAAAATAAAAAGTATGGCAATATTACATAAACATGACAATGTGTGGGTACGTATCCCCCAAGATAATACCTCTTCAATTTAATAACACCAAAACCTTTCTGGTAGACCACATTGCCTCCTTCAGGCTGATCATACAATCTGGAAAAAGGTTCAAATGGTGGAATATTATGATTTCAGAAGACGTGCAACTAAGTTTAGCTTGCAGTCACGGGATGAAATGTTGAGCCCCCCCCCCCCCCTTTCCTGGAAGAGAGACTGGGGGCAATGATCCTATTTTCTGTACAGACAGAAGAAAATATTCTTGTAGTCAGATCCAGTTTTCCCTAGACCCGGTGGAATCATTGATAATAAAGGTCATCCATGACAGTCTGATTTTGTGAGCTATGCGTGCAATCAAAGCACACATAAAATTTGTGCAAAAACATATTCAAATACTCTGTGCTAGTACTCTGTGCCAGTTAAAAGGACAGTAATGCATGACTGTGTTGGGTACTACAATTCTTCTTTGTCCAAACAGAACAATGTCACAATTATTAGTTTAATAAAAGACTGCCATTAATGTGCTGATTTTCTTCTGATTTGTGATTTTCTTAGATTCTGCATTTGCTACTTACAGGCAAGTGCTCATCTGTTATATTTATTGCTCTGGACACAGACAATTATATGTGGTTTGTGCTTCCTTTGACACCAGTAGACATTTTATGTCCAATCCACCATTATACCATAATGTAGTACTCTACAGTTGGATTGCCTTGTTTGCTCAAAACAACCTTATCAGTGAGTTCTCCTCATTCCACACTAGTGATCATTACTGAGGACGCTACATATATGGCAGTTTGCAGTTATAAAGACTTCAAAATGACTAAGTATGAAGAATATGAGGTGTTTCCTGTAATCCAACAACTCTAACCAAATACCAAAAAAGGTTGTCTTATTCTTGTGCCTGGACAATACTATTGTTTTGTGAAAAAAAGTAATCTCCTGCAAAGCTCCAACAGTCTTAGCAGCATAATTGTTTTCGAACAACTGTCCACTGCCCTATGAACTGGTTTATCTTCTCACTAAATGCAGGTTTTGCAGTTATGCCTGCACTGCCAGCCTGACTAATAATAGCAGTGTCTCCAATATCCAAGGATGTTCCAAAATTAGACACATTGGCTTTCCTTAATTAATATGTATGATTCTGTTTGTCTTTAATCCTTAGGGGTGTATTATGGGAAATGCAACTTTTCCTACCAGTAACCCTGACAGCACTGAGTGAACTGAGTGCTAGAATTCTACACAGAACCGCTGTAGTGCACTTTTTTCTCACTGTAATCAGTATTTTCCATGGTGTTATATGGAGACGTCTTTTTTGTCACATCTCAATTGCTGACTTCCTTTTGTTTGTTGCAATAATGACATGAATGGGGCTCTCCATATGTCTGAATAAGTACTAGTACTTCCAGTACAGAACACTTGCCAATGGTCTTTTAGCAAATTACCATAAAATCAAATCCGTATATTCTCAAAAGAAACCACGACTATCATTGGTAATACTGTATTCTTTGACTGCTTTCCTTCAACATTCCACACTACAAACCTTTTCTCTGTATCAATGCTGACAGACATTATTAGCTTTCATTGTCACACGGAAAAGCTCCATAGTCATTTAGAGTTTTTATCAAGATGGGAAAACCCCTTTTCCCTATGGGGGCCATCGATCTCTTCCAAACATGTATTAATATTTACAAGGCAACTGTCTGTCCACATGCATGCCATTCACAAACTTGAACTCATCATAGGGATGACTGCACAATAAGTGTCTCACACAACTGTGATGGTCTCAGCCCAGCACATCTCTTGTGCTTTGCTGGATTTTGACTGTCCATGTCAAATGACATCATCCATTTAACTTGCTTGTGTAATTGTGCAGTTATAAGTTTGGAAATAAAGTCTACATTATGCAGTCATTTACAGTGGAGTTGATGGCGTGCGTCTACAATACATTCTCAGATTGCAGAAGCAGAACTTTCCGGTGCCAGAGCATAATGCTTTGATTGTTTTTTTCCCCCAGCTTTAGTTCTCTTTGAGCAAAGGGGCAGACAAACTGCTTGGGTTAGCCAGTTGCAAGGCTGAAGGTGTCAAAGACTAGTTTCCATTCCATAGGCGTTACAAGCCGGGTCATGGGTTTTTGACTCAGAGGTGACAAGGAAATTTTCGATGCTGCTGGACGCAGAAGAAAAATGAAGGTAATGTTTTAGAAGACCTAACAAATGTAGTCTTCTGTAACTCCAAAGTGAGAGAAGATCAACTTCAGTGTGGGCCCTGTTTTTCGCTTTTTCAGTTTTCACTCTCCGATATTATTCTTGGAGTTTGGTACAACTCACATTCCTTAACAACTCAGACACATTTGCTGAGGACCCTTACAATGCTCCTTCTTTTTGACAGTTTTAAAGCTGAAGACGGGGTTGGGTGGCATGGTCTTAGGAGTTCAACGTCTCTGTTTCCAGAGTCAGAGGGGCCTTTTCTACAGTTTTCCACGTTCCCAAACATTTTTTTCTGTCTTTTTAGGTAAAGATGGTATGATAAAGTTGGTATCATTTAAACAGACTTCTAAATTACCTATGCCATTCCAGTCTCAAAATGAGCTCTTAGAATTCTTCAAAAAGTGTAATTTTATATAACCAGAACAGAGTTATTGGTATTTTTTGTTAAAATATCAAACTTTGTTTGAGCAAGTCATTCGGAAGTACACCCTTCAATTCAGATACTTGACTCCGAAAGAGGGAATGCACGACTTCGATATGTTTCATGGATGTAACTTTCAGAAGTAGTAAGGAGGTCATTTACTGAATAGGGACGTCTGCGGGCTTGTTGTTCAATGGTGACTTTGCAGGAAACGGTTTAATTATTTTTCCATTGCAGATATGGTGAACCTGCAAAAATGTAAATGTTCAATATCTTCAAAAGAGTATGAATTGC
Source organism: Pleurodeles waltl (assembly GCF_031143425.1). Lineage (NCBI taxonomy): Eukaryota > Metazoa > Chordata > Amphibia > Caudata > Salamandridae > Pleurodeles > Pleurodeles waltl. The sequence continues at coordinate 918,422,793 of NC_090444.1, forward strand.
TAAAAGAATAATATTAAATATACCTGTTCCATTGAGGTTTCGTGAAGCTCATTCAGATTCAACGTGTAAATACCTTCCTCAGCACCAAAAATCAAATACTGATCTGAAAGGCAACAAAGCAAAATCTCATATATAGTAATACACATTACAATTTAAACAAGCCACCCAATCAGAACATGAGTTCTCTTTGTAAAGCATCTACACCGGTATTCATTTGCATTTCTTTCTCCAATATAATTTTGGACAATAAACCATGAATCAAAGTACAATATAATTTGGTGTCAAGAAGGCTTTCACTGTCAACATCTAACTTGAAGAACAATTACTTTTGGTATCAATCTTTTTTGTGGATAATCTATCTAACCGCAGAAACATCACCTTGTGACTAATCCACAGACATCAAAATGCATCCAGAAACTTTCAGGACAGTGCTCCTGCACAGGGCTTGGTAGCGTTGCATAGCTCAGTGCTAACGTCATTCCTCTCTAGAAGTGTCCTCCAAAGTAGCATGTAACTGCCGCATCTGCATGCCGACATCATTTGCTTTCCAGGCTATCTGAGCCCTCATACACAAAGCCCATCAAGAATTGTTATGATCAGAGTGCAGATCTCTAGGCTGGAACATTTCTAAATAGAAATACAGTCTGGTTCACAAAACAAGGAAGTGAGCTAGTGAGGAATCTGTAGTTAAATATAGTATCCACCAAAAAGTCAATTAACAAAGATAAGTTTTTGTTCTTCTGATGAATACTTCCAATCGCAGATTTCTTACTTTGTGAGTAGGTACTAAAGCAGAATCTCTTAAAGTAGTAGGTCTGCGAACAGGCTCCGACCAAAAAGACCTGGATGGGCGAGTGGGCAAACTAACCACCTCAACAAGCCTACTGAGGCAGTAGAGCTTTGTGAACGTGTGCATCGAAGCCCACATGACCACCTGACAGATGTCAATGGAATGGGAGCACCTTTGGCCCTGGTGGAATGAGCCTGTCAGCCTTGTGGAGTTTGTCAGTGCATAGCATAACGTTATGCAGAGAACAATCCACTGGGCGATGATCCATTTTTGCTCAGGGAAAACCTGCAAAGAGCTGATTGTCCACTCATTCCTCCTTGGTACGAGTGGCTCATAGAATCGCAATGAAACTTTAGGATCCAAATGATGGAGTTTCTATTCCTTCTTAAGGGGATGAGGTGCATCAAAGAATGACAAAAGGGTGAGAGCCTGTTTCACATGGAAAAGTTGAAAGAATGTTCAGGTCCACAAAATTAACTTATTAGGGACCAAGGAGCTGTAAGGTGGATTTAGAGAGAGAACTGAAGGTCACTGGTGCTGAGAAAGACAATCCTCCAGAAGAAGCAGCTTTATCAGAGGACAAATACTCATGCCTAGGAGTTACGGGTACCTCAGTCTCCTGGTCCAATCCAGTGAAACTAGAATGACTTGGGCCTGGGCATTCCTGATCTTCTTCAGAACTCGGGGCAGGAGAGGTAGTAGCGGGAAGGCATACAGGAGCCCTGAGCTCCACTCTAGATGGAAGGTGTCTCTGCGTGAGAGCTGCTTTGTTTACAGGATGCACAAGTGCTGACATTGAGTGTTCTTAGTGGCGGCAAAAAGACTGAACCGGGGTTCTCCCCATTGCTTGAAGACAGGCTGTGCCACCTCTGCATGTAACTATCATTCACGACCCGCTAGGGATCTGCAGCTGTGCTTGTCTGCCCTGGCATTAACAAATCCCACCTGGTGGTTCACAGCCAGATAAATTCCTTGTCGGTCCAGCCACTTACAGAGGTGCAAGGCCTCCTGGCATAGGTCAAGGACCCCACTCCGCCCTGCTTGTTGCCATTTCACAAGGCAGTAGTCTTGTCCGTGAGCATCTGCACCAACTTTCATTTGATGGTGGGCAAGAAGGCCTTCAGCACCAAACGAATCACCCTAACTGCAACAAATTAATGTGGAGTCTAGTCTCTGCTGAAGAACAGAGTCCTCTGATTATCACTTCTCCCAGATGGTTTCCCGAATGCACCTGGGCCCAGTGCAGACTCTGGAACGGAATTAAGGAGAAGGGCCTGCCACTGACCAATTCACAGTCCTGTAACCACTAGTGCAGATATTAGCAGCCTCTTCTGAAGTCTGGATACAATCTGACAGATTTTCTTGATGTTGTGCCCACTGGAGTATCAGGTCCTATTGTAGATACTGCATGTGCCATTCGGCAAGCAGCAATAGCAGGATGCAAGAAGCCAAAAATCCCAGAGGCCTCAGAGCCATGCACACTGCGATCCAGGACAAAGGCTGAACTATCAGGATCATATCTCAAATATCCTGAACTCTCTGTTACGGGAGAAAGTCACAAAATCGGACTATATCCAAAATGACTCTGATGAGGGGAATGTCTATGAAGGAGTCAGGTGTGACTCTGGCTCATTGATAGTGAACCCCATTGATGGTAGGAGGTTCGCTGCAACCGGAGGTGGCTGAAGACTGCTTGGGGCCAAGTCCATCTTCAGAAGCCAGACGTTTAGGATGGGGGAAGACTTGGTACACCGACGTCCACAGATGTGCTGCGAAACTGCCATCACTTTCTTGAAACACCTGAGAAGCACTGCTGAGCTGAAAGGGAAGCCCTGCAAACTGAAAATGACCATGGACAACCATGAGCTGCAGGTAGTGCCTGTGGACTTGCAGGACTGGGATGTGAAAATAATTGACATGCAGGTCCAACACCACCATCAAGTGTCCAGTGTAGATTGGACGTATTCTAGCCAGGCCCAAGAGACATGCATGCTCTCTTTAAATTATTTCACGCATTCTGAAACCAATTTTGCCCAAACAGCCAAGATCCATCAAAAGGCATGTCCAAAACAAATGCTGTGATGTCCTCCGAGAAGCCTGTGGACATCATCCAGACATAGCGACAGAGAGCTACATGGGTGCCCGTGGCACACCCTAGGCGATCAGTTAGGCCCAGTGCTGAGCATATCACAAATTTCACTGCATTGCAGCTGAGCTGAAGAGTTGAATGAGAGACACTCAAACTTACTCCTGGGGAAGCTGGTAAAACTTTAGCCACAAACCCAAAGGACAAGGAAAAACAACCAGGGAAACAGCAGGCATTGACAGATCTTAGAGCAAAGCTTGTGGAGGACAAACATATTTTAAAAGTCTTCGTTTGGATTCAAAGTAGGGAGAAGTGGTGGGAAAAGCATTTGGATTGACCCTGCTGGTGGAAGCTTGAACCACTAGACTCCCCATGATGGGATATAGTGTTAGGAATGCAGGGCTGCTAAGTGCAGGGCAATGGCGACAGGCAATGTGTATGTTGACCGGCGTCCCTGGTGTCAGTAAGTAATCCTTAAATGGTAACTAGCGCAGTGGAAGCCTGACCGGTTGGCCAAACATTGGTGAATATATTAGTTTTCACTTCCATTGTAAGAACTTCCACTGTACTTTTAAGGTTTTTTCATGTTGCTGGTTATTTTGGCTCCACTGTATCTGATGGTACATTTTTGCACAAAAGCAAAACTGGAACATAGGAGTAAAAATGTAAAGAACAAGTTACTTACCTTCACTAATGTTTTAACTGGTAGAGACTATCTAGCCACAGATTCCTTACCTTTGTATTATCCTCAGGCATAAGACTAGATACAGATATTTTTCATGAGCAGAGTCCCTGTGCACCAATAGGTGGCAACATTTGGCTCCGCATGGCTTAATCCGTGCCACAACTGATGTAACCAGTGGCTTTATAGACACCATTCCAGCGTACTGGGGTCAGTTTCTTTTTGCGACTTTCCACGCCAAAAGTGTAGAGCCTTGAAGAAAACTGACCAATAGTGTGCAAGAACCAGGGAACTGAAATGGGAAACTGCCCTATGTCTTTAATTTGCTCGCAAAGCGAGGAGGATGGGTGGGTCGGTAGGAAATCTACATTTTTTGCTAGTCTCTACCATACAAGGTGTTACCAAAGGTAACATGTTCATCTGATACAGACTTCTAGCTTCAGATTCCTTACTTCAGAATAGATAACTAAGCAATTCCTGCCCGAAGGTTGCCCTGTGGACCGAATTAAGACTGGAAATTCCTGCAAGAATGAAAAGGCAAAGTGCCCATCCCTACATGTCCAACTGTCTGGGCAGAAGTGCTTGGCAAACATATGCACAGGTGCCCACGTTGCTGCCTGGCAGATGTCCAGGTCCAGGATACCAAGTGCTAACATAGTGGTCGCAGCTTTGGTGGAATGAGCACGCAAGCCCTCAGGAGTTACTTCTTGGCCAATATATGGCATATTTTGGCACAAAGCACAACCAATCGTGAAATGGTCCATTTCTGTACCTCCTTCCCTTTCTGAGCTCCATAATACCCCATTAATCCTGCCTCCTGATATAGCTCTGTAAAAAATTACTGTCTAGAGATATTCATTTTTTATAGTTATCAAGGGATGTATCTCTTTATCAAAAAGCATCTGGGATGCGTCAAAAACATAGACGATGCTGGCCACAGGGGAGGTGAGGCGCAGTAAAAGCAAAGTGATGCGTCTGTTCCTTACTGCGCAGGGGAGGTGATGCAGTGAATATTTTCTCACAGGTGAGCTGATGCAGCGGTTCCTCACTGGCAGGCAAGGTGATGGGTTGACTCTTTCCTCGCAGTAAAGACAACGCGTAGATTCCCTTACTGTGAGGCAGGGTAGATGAAAAATTGATGCCCATGGATGATGCGTGGAAAATCCAGACACACTATGTTGATGGGACCGCAGTGAAACAGGTGCTGCGTAGGTTCTGCAGCAGGACAGACACTGCGTTGATTCTTCAGGTGGCCGAACAGGCACTGTATCAATTCTTCCGGCGCATTGATGCATGGATTTTCTCATTCAGATCACCAGCTTGCACTTCTAGTGACCCAGAGACTGGAGTTGGCACCACTTGGCAAGCCACAACTCTCAGCAAAAGAGCACAGGCACTGACAAATGAAGACTTTAATGTCCCTGCGGCTTCTTAACAGGGAGTAAGCGCAGTCCATGCCCCTGAAGAACCTTGTAAAGCAGGATGTAGAAAACCAAGTCCAGTCCTTTGACTCCCTGGACATAAGCAGCAGGACAGCACAACAAAGTAAATGGCAGAGTGGCAGTCCCTCCTACAGAATCCAACTCTTCTTTCTGGCAGAATGTCCTCAGTCCAGAAGGATTCTAACTATGTGGTGTCTGAGGTCCAGTACCTCTACCTATTTCTGTCTTTGAAGTAGGCAAACTTCAAAGAGAAGTATTTTTAGTGCACAAGTCCCTGACTTTCCATACCCTGGCCTTAGACACATTACAAAGGGTTGGAGACTTCTCTGTGTGAGGACAGGCACAGCCCTATTCAGGTGCAAGTATCAGCTCCTCCCACCACTCAAGCTCAGGAAGACCCATCAGCCTTGTGATGGGCAATCTGGATATGCAGGGCACACCTTAGCTCCCTTTGTGTGACAGTCTAGAGTGAATGCACAAACCGCCCAACTGTCATCCAGCCCAGACGTGTATTCAGCAGACAGGCAGAGGCACAGAATGGTTAAGCAAGAAAATGCCCACTTTCTAAAAGATGTATTTTTTAATTGTGAGTTCAGAGACCCCAAACTCCAGATCTCTATCTGCTCCCAAAGGGAATATATACTTATAAGATATTTCAAAGCAATCCCCATGTTACCCTATGGGAGAGACAGGCCTTGCAATAGTGGGAACGGTAATTAGCAGTATTTCACTATCAGGATATGTAAAACACACCATTACATGTCCCGCCTTATAAACAGCCTGTACCCTGCCCCTGGGGCTCCCTTGGGCCTACCATAGGGGTAACTTACAGGTAATAAAAGAGAAGGTTTGGGCCTGGCAAGTGGGTGTACTTTAACATGGCAGTTTAAAACTGCACACACAGGCACTGCAATGGCAGGCCTGAGCCATATTTACAGAGCTTCTCATGTGGGTGCCACAATCAGTGCTGCAGACCCACTAGTAACATTTGATTTACAGACCCTGGGCGCACACACTGTGCACTGCACTAGGGACTTACTAGTAAATCAAATCATGGACAAACCAAACTCCAATATATTTTAGACAGAAAGCATATGCATTTAAGCACGGATTAGCAGTGGTAAAGTGCCCAGAGTCCTAAAGCCAACATAAAAAGGTCAGACAAAATAGGAGGAAGAAGGCAGAAAGTTAAGGTATAACCCTGCAAAAAGGGTCAGGTTGACCACCATTCTTCCAGTGATGGCGACAAGTGAGAGGGCTGTTCTGCTATAAGATTAACATACTGCCAGCACCGTCAATCAGCCCTCTCTGTCACCATTAGCATACACTCTCTACTTTTACCATCACTCCCTCTTTCTTACCTTAAACTCACCAATTTGCCATTTAGATATCCTTAGTTTGCAATTCTCTGGCATGCCATTGGAATACTAAGAACTGCCTTGCAACTGTTGCTTTGAGACCTCTCTTCAATAAATATTTACTTTAGGAAACATCTTGCAGGCTCTAAGTAACTGACCAAAGTAAATATAAATGAACCCCACAAGACAATCATTCTTCTGTGAACTTTATCTTGAACTTATCAAAACAACCCTTCCTCCAATTTCCTAGTTGGCCAAACACATTGTCACATGATTTGCCTTATACCAAATGATTAAATGCCTTCAACAGAGAGGTGTGTGCCATCATTACTTCTCCTCCACCTGCTACTATGTCTGCAAAACCTCTTTGAAACTTTGATCAGGATCTTACATTCCATTGGAGGAGAGTGGCAAAGGTGGAGCAATCCTTCATTCTTTGTAAAATATGATTAGCTCAGACTGGTGGTTCCTCCAAATTATTCAGTCTTAGTGTTCCCTCCAATTATGCAGAAGGCCTCTCCCCACACCACACAAACATCTAGAGATAAGAAGGCTGATGCACTGTTACAAAAAGTGGAAGTAGAGTGGGCTTTTTCAGGTAAAGGAAGCTCTGTACAAGGTCAAAATTGTTTCAACAGATTCTTCAGGAATCTGCATCAAAGGGTCACCCACGTCATACGCCCATGAAACAGCCATATGTAACATCCTCTCAAAAGCCCTTCTAGTAGAGGCTTCTCATTTCTCAACACAGATAGCACTTCAATTGTTTGTGGGGGCTACTTTTCATTAAATGTTAACCCTGAACCAGGGTCGCATATCTGCACTGCTTGTATGTTCCTCCTTTCTGTCTCGGTCTTGGTACGAGTATTACCAGTCTGTTCACTAAGCTGAAGGGATTTGGATTTGATACTGAGGAGCACTGTAGGAGTACAGACTGTCCATTCATTAGAAGGCTCACTATAATTTCTCCATGCTAAAGCAGACTCAAACCATGGCACTGGACTGGTGCAGTAGAACAAGTTACTTACCTTCGGTAACGAGGTATCTGGTAGAGCACCCATCAACTGTCGCCGCTCAATCTCCACGCATGAAGGGACAGAGTTGACAGGTTTGGGTGGAGAACCTTCCCCTGCTGCTGCGACAGAAGATCCTCCCGAAGAGGCAGCCTTATTGGCGGACCGATGCTCATTTTGAGAAGCTCTGGATACCAAACTCTCCGTGCCCAATCCGGAGCCACTAGGATTACTTGGGCCCGGTCGTTCTTTATTTTCTTGAGAACTCTGGGCAGAAGTGGTATAGGCGGAAAGGCGTACAGGAGGCCTGAACTCCACTTGTGACAAAAAGCGTTGCCTAGCGATAGCCCCCTTGGAAACTCCAATGCGCGAAACTGCTGACATTGCGCGTTTTCTGCAGAGGCAAACAGATCTAACCAAGGCTCTCCCCACTGCTGAAAGTGTCCTTGCGCCACCCCCGGATGGAGACACCTTTCGTGATCCTCTAAGAATTTTCGGCTGAGTTGGTTTGCTCTGGCGTTCAGAGAACCCGCCCGGTGTTGAACCACCAGGGTTATGCCCTGCTGTTCAGCCATGTCCAGAGACGTAAAGCCTCTTGACAAAGGGTCCACGACCCCACACTGCCCTACTTGTTACAGTACCACATCGCGGTAGTGTTGTCCGTGAACACCTGCACCACCTTCCCTTTCACAACAGGAAGAAATGCTTTTAATGCTATCCGGATCGCCCAGAGCTCCAACAAGTTGATGTGGAGCCTGGATTCTGCTGAAGACCAGTGACCTCTGATCTCCACCTCCCCCAGATGGCCGCCCCATCCCAGAAGTGACACATCTGTCACCACCCTTAGATCTGGTTGAGGAAGGGAGAGGGGTCTGCCCTTGACCCACTCGCAGTTCACTAACCACCACTGTAGATCTTTTGCAGTCCCCTCCAAGATCAGAACCACGTCGGTAAGATTTCCCTGATGCTGTGCCCATTGGAACTTCAGGTCCCACTGCAGAGCCCTCATGCGCCATCTGGCATGCCTGACCAACAGGATGCAGGGAGCCATGAGTCCCAGCAGCCTCAGAGTCTGTCTCACCGAGATTCAGGATAGAGGCCAAAACATCGGAATCATAACCTGAATATCCTGGACCCGCTGATCGGGAGGATAAGCCCGATACTGCACTGTGTCCAGAACAGCTCCGATGAAAGTGAGCTTCTGAGAGGGAGTCAGATGTGACTTCGGCACATTTAAAGTGAACCCCAGCGAATGCAAGAGCTCCGCCGTCGTCTGGAGGTGGGTGACGAGAGCCTGGGGCCTAGGAGCCTTCAACAGCCAATCGTCTAGGTAGGGGAAGACTGAAATCCCTGACCTGCGCAAATGAGCTGCCACCACCGCCATCACTTTTGTGAACACCCAAGGGGCACTGGTGAGACTGAAAGGAAGCACAGTAAACTGAAAGTGCTCGTGGCCCACCTTGAACCGCAGGTAACGCCTGTGGGCTGGCAGGATAGGAATATGGAAATATGCATCCTGCAAATCCAACGCTAACATCCAGTCTACTTGGTCTAGGGCAGACAAAACCGGAGCAAGAGTGAGCATCTTGAATTTCTCCTTCTTGAGGAGGAGATTGACGTCCCTTAAATCCAAGATAGGGCGAAGGCCTTTGTTCTTTTTGGGAATCGGAAAGTAGCGGGAATAACAACCACTGCCTACTTCTGATATCGGGACTCTTTCTATGGCTCCCTTGGCCAAGAGAGTTGTAACTTCCTCGCGGAGCAAAGCTAGATGGTCCTCCATCAGCCATTCCTTTGTCGGAGAGAAAGACTGGAAGGGAAGGGAGTAGCCCTTCCGTATGATCTGCAGGACCCACTTGTCCGTGGTGATGGAAAGCCAGTGAGGGAGATGAAAACGAATCCTCCCTCCAACTGGACGGACATGATCCCGCAGAACCACACTAGGAGGGCTTGGGCCCAGTGGAGGGGGTCTGTGTGGCGGCCGACTTCTGGCCAGACCCTCTGGGTCTGATGGTACCACGACCATGTCCTCTTCCGGGATGCTGTGAAGCCGGAGGACGGTGGCTGAACTGAGGCTGGCGTGGTACCACACCCCTTCCGAAGCCTCGAAAGGGGCGAAAGACAGACTGCTGTCGTGCTGGTGCTGAAAGGCCCAAGGATCTGGCCGTGGCTCGAGAATCCTTGAACCTCTCAAGCGCGGAGTCTTCCTTTTTGCCAAAAAGGCGAGAGCCATCAAAGGGCATGTCCATCAAGCTGGACTGGACATCCCCTGAAAAACCAGTGGAACGTAGCCGGGCGTGGCGACGTAGGGCCACTGACGATGAAATCGCTCTGCCCAGCGAGTCGGTCGTGTCCAAACCACACCGGATCGTAAACTTGGCTGCATCTCTCCCATCCTTGACAGCCTGGGTGAGAGTGTCCCGTACGCCCTCTGGGACCTGGGGCAGCACCTGTGCCACCGTATCCCATAAAGTATGGGAATAACGGCCCAATAGGCAAGAGGTGTTTACGGACCTCAATGCCAGGCTGGTGGAAGAAAACATCATCTTCCCAAGCTGATCCAGCCTCTTGGATTCCCTATCCGGGGGAGCGGAAGGGAAGGCACCACGGGAAGAATAGGCTTGGACAACCAAGCTCTCAGGAGTGGGGGGCTGTGTCAGGAAACTAGGGTCGCTGGGAGCGGGTCTATGGCGGCAGCCAACCGTCCTATTCACAGGAGCCCCTGTGCTGGGTTTGGACCACGTACCCAGAAGGACTTCTGTAAGAGCCTCATTGAAGGGCAACAACGGCTCTGATGTGGACACCCCGGGCTGAAGCACTTCTGTCAGGATATTCGTCCTGACTGGCACCGTAGGCAAATCTAGGTCCAAGACCTCAGCCCTACGCACCACCATAGCGAAAGAAGCACCCTCCTCCGTAGCCACATTAGGAGGAGAGAGCATACCAGTATCTGGAGACGTGTCCAGTCCACTGGCCTCCCCTAGATCCTCATACCAGTCCTGCTGCAATCCAGATTCTAGAGGGTCCTCAGACCCCTCCCATTCCTCTCCTGCATCTGGCTGTTCCAAATAATGCTCAGACAATGATCTGGGCCGAATTGGCTCCGTCGAGTCGACGTCGCTCCGGCTCCAGATCATCCGGAATAAGGATGGGGCTGCCGACGGTGGCGGAATCGTGGTTGTCGGACCCAACAGGAGGCCGACTGTGAGAGACCGGAACCGGTATCGGATCCTGGGGTCCCCAACGGTGCAGAGGCCGAAGCCGCCGGCGTCGAGCCCGAAGGGGCCCCTGCTGACCCCGCGAGGCCCGAAGACCCACCTGAGGGTGCAGCCCGCTCCAAAACGAGACGCATGGCCTCGTAAAATTCTTTTATTTGAGCGGGGGTCGATCTGGTCCCCGGAAAGGGGGGAAGACGCGGAGTCAACCCTGCCGACGGCTCCGCAGAACCGCACTTGGAACGTCGACGTTCCCTAGATGCCTTGTCGGCCGACGGGCGTGTCAGAGACTAAGTCCGCTTGGACTTCTTCTTCTTCTTGTGCCTCTTACCTTCGGATGACCTCGAATGCGAGGAAGAGGACTTGGGGTTCCAGGAGCGGTGCCGCAACCTCCTCCTACTGCGGGACCGTGACCTCCGCAGAGTCGCGCCGACCAAAGACGAATGTCGGGCCGCAAGAAGCTTAAGGGATCTCTCCCTCAAGGCCTTCGGCGCCATGGCCCGACAGTCGGAGCACAAGGTGGAATCGTGGTCTTTCTCCAGGCATTAAAGACAAACTTGGTGCGGATCCGTCACCGACATGGTGCGCTGACACGCACCACACGGCTTGAATCCTGTCTTTCTCGAAGACATGACTTCAAACAGTCAAAAAAGCATCGACAAACCGTCGAAGCAGGGTAGCTCCTTCCAAAACTGCGCTTAACCGGCGTGAAAGGAAAAGAACTGACGTACGCGCGCCGAGACGGCGTCTATATAGACAACCGTGACGTCATAGATGGCTCCAACGATGCTGGCGACGCACGCGGACCCGAACGACACCGCCCGACGGCGCGCGCACAGGGTACTGCTCAGAAAAAACTCTGGATTCGAAGCTGACGCCAGGGAATTCTAAGGTAAGGAAGCTGCAGCTAGAAGTCTCTATCAGATTTCTTCATTCTCTGTGACCCTGGAGCAGGGAAGGTCCTCAGCATACTAGTCTGATACAACCGCAAGGCAATCATGGCCCTCCAGTCTTTCATAAAGAAATAGCAGACCAGAACGATGCCCCGGACTGGCCTCAGGTCAACCTCCCGACTGAACCTCAAGGATATTAGGGTGCCCTTTTCGACATCTGAAATATCGATCCACAGGAAAAAGTTTTGAGGAACATTCTTACTTCCTCGTGTTCAGCTCAGGTCCCTGCCCCTCAGAAAAGACATCATCATCTATTGCCTCTTTGCTTTTCCTACGTGTTTTGAGACATTTAGACAGCAGGTGACTCAGTGTTGTCAAAGCTGCAACTAGATTTTGTAATCATTAGCAGGTGCTCATTGGAGAGATGTCCATCATGTCTGGAACACCCACCTCTAATTACAATGTCACTCATATGCAGTATTTCTGCCTCCAAAGATCATTTTCAGCAAGTTACAGGAAACAGCTAAGCATTGTTCAAGAGAAGAGTCTGACATTTTAAAAGGATATTAATGCATTACACATATTACTGTAAAGCATAAACTCCGTGTTAGTTTTTCAAAAAGTGATGAAAATTAGATTTTTGAGAAAAAAGGGTTTTGGGTAGCACCTAGGCTTTCTGGAATCTGTTTCAGAGATCATGTGAACAAGATATTTTGAGAGGAGTCAAATGATTATGACTCACCTGGCTCCGAAAAATTCTGCATTGTACAGCCAGGTGTTCTGTTTATAAAGTAGCATATGTCAAATTACATTTGTGTGTGGGCGATAGAATGACAAAAACAGTGTTATGGCTTACCACAGTGATTTTCTAAAACTGCAGAGAAATAAGGATTAAAAAGAAAGTAGAAAGCAGAACCTGGCTTGTCACTACAGTCTAACAATACCCTTTACTGGAAAAGACAGATTTTACCTTACAAAGTTCTCAAATTAAATCAATATACCTGCTAATATAATTCGTAAGCCACCGAACTCAAATATCATTGAGGTGAAGTGTCACACAACAGACACAATCCTACATATTCCAACAAATAAAAAAAAAAAAGTGTGCTTATAACAATTAAGAAAACAAACATGGAACAAGTATACAGTACCTCTAGTGTCTGGATTGATCCAGGATGTTGCACAGTGAATCTTTAAAGGACATCCGTTAAACACCTTTGAAAAACAAGCACCCATCTGAAAATAAATACAAGAAAGATTAGAATCGACAAGCAAAACTTAAAGGATTTTCAATGTCATTGTTATTATCATTCCACTTCTATTTCAGTAACTATGAACCATAATGCGAAATGTAAGAAGAACATATGAACTCAACGAGATTTCACAGATGATACATATATGCAGAAAAAAATAACTCCATGTGATCTTGGATATCACAAAAAGAAAGCATTATTTTTATGCAACCTAAAAATAAACAGAATATCTAACATCGATTTACACAAACTGAAAGGCTGTAACCTCAGTTTGTTAAATAGGCTCTAAGTATTCAGTTAATTGAACAACCATTTCTTAGGGAAAAAATATGCACCATTCCAATAGTTTTCTCAGTACAAATGTCCACTGGCAACTAAACCCTGTTCATATTCAAGACTGGGTGCAGACCTAAAATATGAGCCAACCATTCTCTACACAAAAAACAAGGTAGGTACATAATGTACCAACTTATCTATCATTTTAGAAATATATTCCAAGGCAAACATAAATTTCAGAAGGTAGTATCTTGTTTTATGTTAGCTAAGTGAAGATATAAATAGTCCTGGGAGGCTGATGTATTAAGATTGACATGCAAAAATAGTAGATTGCATCAAATAATGATCTGCAATTTGTGATTTCTTAATATGAATCTACTAAAATGCATTTGTTACAAGTAGGTGCAAATTACATGCCGGCTTTTACCAAATACTTTGGTATTTTGCGTACAAATCTATGTATTAATAGGTTGGTTCACAAAATACCGATTCGCAGTGGGTCGCATTTCGTCCTAGCTCATTAGGAAGCATGAGGTAAGTTGCACATTGAGACCCTCTACTATTGGTTAAGTTAACGGTATAGCGGCCTGCTGGGTCAGTAGACCCCCGTGTCTGCGACTGCTTTTAAGTAAAGCATTTCTTTTTTTTACTTTTGTAGATATAGCCCCGTTCCCTAGAAGGGAAACAAGGCTGCATTTCAAAAAGAAAAATTAATACTTTTATAAACATATTTTACAAGTAGGCAGTGGTTTCAAGGACCACTGCCTGCTTGTAAATGATGCTTTTCATGAGATTCACAAAGGAAAAGATGCCCCTTGAAGATCCCTACCTGTTTGCGAACTCTTACAACTACTTTTGATTTGATGGTAAAAAAATAAAATAAAATAATAAATGTTTTGCGACCGGGTTTTGGTTGCAAGACATTAATTTGTAAGATTAGTAAAAGAAAATGTCTCTTTTACTATGGTCAACCCCAAGGTTTTTTGACTGATACTGCTGGCTTTTCGACTCTCAATGTGCACTGAGACCTGCTAACGGCCTCAGTGCCCTGACCCAAAAAGTGTATGTCAAATTTACACTGCACAACTGGAAAGGGTTAACTTACCTGTGTGTCCCGATTAAATGGTGTCCTGGTATCCAGGATAGGTAAATTAGATGGGGTATCCCAGGGCTTGCAGCACTGATTGTCCCACCCTGGAAATACCCCAAGTAAAGCAAGTCCCCCATCACAGACTGGTAGAGCAGCCATGCCCTACTTGCCCGACTTTAAGACATAAAACAAAGGCAAAGCCACCACTTCCCCTGAACATGTGTGTAAGTCACTCCTCTCGCAGGCCTACCAACCCCTAAAGGCAGGGTGCAACATACGACACAGGCAGGACATGTCCTGACAGTAAAACAAGCAAAACAACCGCTTTACTGTGGAAGGACTTGGTCGCCCAATTGGCGAGGACAGGGTTGCAAGTTGAACACCTCAGATGTACTAGCTCTGGAACAGTGCAAACAAAGTGGACAATCTGAGGTAACAAACAACTCGTTGCATTAAGGTCAACCTGTATCTCAAGTTAAAATAAATACAACTTGCTGCAGTGTGCAGATTTAGCAAATCTGCCACTTTGTTGTCTTTTAAACTCCTGTGCCTTCCCGGGAACCCATGGAGCCTGCTCCAAGAGATAGCCTTCTGCCCTCCTGGATGTACGTGGTAATAACTCTCAGGAAGGAGAACAATGAGGGCTTGCAGGCCAGGGAGGTGTCAACTCCCCCCTGCAGGAAGCCACTCAGGTGTTAGCCCCCAAACCCAGGATTCATGGGTGAAGCTGCGTTTGAAGAGCAGAAGTGGGACACCAGGGGGAAGGCTGGCATGGGGAGCACAGAGGAGAAACCAGTTGCCAAACTAGCTTCCCCACTGGTGTGCAGCCCTAAAGTAGGCACGCCCGCGGTGAGCTAGAAGATGTCTGCACACTAAGAGATATGTCCCACCATCTTGAGTGTGGGCGGAATGGTGCATCCTGGGACAGCCAGATGCCACACTCAACAGGAAGTGGTCACTAGGAGGTAGGGAACATGGTAACCTATTTGTTACTAACCACTTCCTGTCATGAGGGCACTTTCTGAGCATAAAGGGGGCACCCAGACCTCAGTTCTCAACTGACTTAGAAGAAGGACCAAAGGAGGACTGTCCTGTTGCATGAGAGACCATCAAAAAGAGGCTACACTGACGAGGACTGCACCTACTGTACCTGGTAGCTAGCAAAGAGGGAGATGTACTTGCTGTGTCTTGCTTGTGGAAAAGTCTACTACCACCATCGCTGGGCAGCACTGGGTAACAAGACCTGATGCACAGAGTTGCGCCTCAGTTCGCTGAGACTGTAAGTGCAGTAGGAGAGCTGCTGGGACCCTCAGAATGAACGTTATCAACTCAGGAAGGATTGATCTGTGACCATGACAATGGGTGACTGCCGGTCCAGTGGCAACAGGACTTTGGCCAGACTTCAGAGAGCTTTGTGCAAAATTGATACTGCAACCAAGACCCCTTCACCATCTTCATGGACCTAAGGATCCCTGCAGTAAGATCCCTATCAACCGCGTCGCATCCACAGCATCATTAGAATATTTTACCATTTTTCATCCCATGCATCAGGATCACTCCATAGGAATCCACTGCAATACAGATAACGCGCTTGGAACTGTTGAAGAAATGGTTCTCCTGTGGAGGTAACTGTTCTGGAGTACCTTGTTGGTCCTCCTAAATAGCTCCCTGTCAGTGTTGGTCGTCCCAAGTTCTTCCAACTGACCGCACTGAGACTTACCTAAGTTTTCTTTGAAAAAGTTTTTAAGTATCTGATTTGTTGACTTTGCCAAGGCTTGTTCATGATTGAATGAAATTGCACTGTTTTATTATTGCTTGTAAAATGTTTACTTCCAGAACCCTCAGGTGGATCTTTTCCATTCTAGTGCCTAAAGTCTTATAAAAATCAAACTATTTTTTATAAATTAGAGTCACATTTCTTTAGCGTTGGGGAGGTCTCTGTTTTTTAGCATCACATTTCTTTAGAGTTGTGGGATTTCTTTTTTGTGACTAACAATCAGCTGATACAGCCGGACCCTGGTCCCTTATGTTAATCAGCTTTGCCTTTATCATTGCTGTTCTGATTAACAATAGTTTTAATTTGGTTATTGTAGGAGGCTGGCCTGGTTTGTAGTGGGTACCTTGGGTACTTACACCTTACACCAGGACCAGTTATCCCTTATCAGTGAAATGTAGTAGTGTTCTAGCAGCTTCGGCTGATTGAGGTAGCTATTGCAGAGCAGCTTAGGCTGAACTAGGAGACATGCAAAGCTTCTGCAATACCACTTATAGTCACACAGTACTTACACAAAAGTAAAGACAATTACTCAGTGATATCAAAACAAAAAGGTAGTTTATTTGGGTGACACAGTAGCAAAGAATATCTTAGAGGCAATACTCCTTCTGGAGGTAAGAATTATACACAATATATACATTAGTTGGCGCTATCTGGACCCATGAGGGACCTGGGGGCCTCAACTCTGTGTGAGGAGGAAGAGGGGGCTATCAGCATTTCAGAGAGCCCTCAGAGCACCAGATAGCACACACGGGAGTTCCAGGACACGGGGACAAAGGAGGTACAAAATGCGGTTGATGTAGCACTACGAAGGAAGGTCCCACGCCGCCAAACAACTCAGCGAGTTGAGCGTTGCAGGAGAGAGTGCTCGGGACCTGGGCCAGACTTCGCACGAAGGAATTTTTAAAATAGTGCACAGAGGCCTCAGGAGGTGCAGAAGACGCGGTGCACAGGGGACGTATCGTTCTCGGGGAAGGCAAGGTCTTACCTCCTCCAAATTGGGACAGCAGGACCTCGGAATAGTCTGTGTCAATGGGGTCCAACCTCTGTGTTCCAGGGAGCACGCTCGTCGAGGAGAGGAGTTCAAGAGAACCAGTCATCGACTTAGAAGGTGCCTGCTTGAGGAGGGGAGTGACTCCGTCACTCCACAGGAGATTTCTTCAGTCCTTCTGGTGCAGGGTGAAGAAAGGGAGTCCTCAGAGCATGCACACCGTGGAAACTATTGCAGTTGCTGGCTGGAGCTGAAGTTGCAGAGGAAAAGTAGTCCTTCTGGATACTTTGTTGCTGTTACAGCCATTCCTGCAGTAGTCTGCGGTTGATCCGAGGTCAGAGGATGAAGCAGTAGTTGCAGAGGATTCCTGCAGGAAACTTACAAGTAGAATCTGAAGAGAACCCACAGGAGAGACTCTAAATAGCCCGGAGAGGGGGACTGGCTATCTCAAAAGGTATGGACCTATCAGGAGGGGTCTCGGACGTCACCTGCTGGCACTGGCCACTCAGAAGCCTCCAGAGTATCCCCACACCTTGCAAAGCAAGATGGCTGAAGTCTGGGACACACTGGAGGAGCTCTGGGCACCACACCTAGGGTGGTGATGGACAGGGGAGTGATCACTCCCCTTTCCTTTGTCCAGTTTCGTGCCAGAGCAGGGACAAGGGGTCCCTGAACCAGTGTAGACTGGATTATGAAAGGAGGGCACCATCTGTTCCATTCAAAGCATTTCCAGAGGCTGGGGAAGGCTACCTTACGTGGCCATATTCAGAGTTATCATTGTGAAGCTACATATAGGTAATAACCTATATGTAGTGCATGCGTGTAATTGCGTCCCCACACTCACAAAGTCCAGGGAATTGGCCTTGAACTATGTGGGGGCACCTTTGCTCGTGCAAGGGTGCCCTCACACTTAGTAACTTTGCACCTGGCCTTCATTAAATGAAGGTTAGACATATAGGCGACTTATATGTTACTTAAGTGCAGTGCAAATGGCTGTAAAATAGTGTGTGCACTATTTCACACAGGCTGCATTGGCAGTACTGTGAAAGGGTTTGTCTGAGCTCCTTATGGGTGGCAAAAGTAATGCTGCAGCCCATAAGGATCTCCTGGAACCCCAATGCCCTGGGTACCTAGGTACCATATACTAGGGACTTATAGAGCGGGGGGGGTTTTGGGGAGGGGGGGTGTCCAGTGTGCTAATTGAAATTGGTAAATGAAGTCACTAGCCTATAGTGTCAAATTTAAAAGCAGAAAGAACATGAGCACTGAGGTTCTGGTTAGCAGAGCCTCAGTGATACAGTTAAGCACTACTGAAAACACACACACTATGCCACAAACTATGAGCACTGGGGTCCTGGCTAGCAGGATCCCAGTGAGACAGGCAAAACACACCGACATATAGGTTTTTATGTATGAGCACTGGGGTCCTGGCTAGCAGGATCCCAGTGACACAGTAAAAACACACTGACACACACTCACAAACAGGCCAAAAGTGGGGCTAACCATGCTAGAAAGAGGCTACTTTCTCACAGTCATAAAACGGTATGAATTCTTAAGAGCTTCATTCACTCACACATCAGCCTGCCCATAATATCAGTTAGCTCACCTGAGAACGTGCATGATTGCCCTTGGCCAGCAGATGGCTTTGGAGTGCACCAAAAATGAATAACAAGATCCATTAAGGCCGGAAGAACCCTCGCAAAAGTCTAGTTAACTTCCTCTCATACTCTGTCAAAGAAAAAATCGCGAGTCTGGGTCTCAAGAAGTCTTAGGCTCAGGGTCTCTCAATCTTCATCAGATCTGATATACTGCGAGCTACAGAAGACAGACAGTGGGAATTAGACGAACGCATGGAGAAATTTAGGAAAGCTGGGGCGAGTGTCCAAATCAGATTCCCAGCGATCTAAAAAGTAATGTGGGGCAATAAGATGCATACCTTTTTTGAGGTAGAGGCTGCGGGTGAAGTTATTGCACATATTAAGGGAGAGGATGGATGAAGGTGCGGGATACAGGGAAGCAGTTTGAAGTCCGGAGGAGAAGCTCATAGAGGCATTCCCAGAGATGCCAAAAAGACGAAATGGGACGGTTTCTGTGGGTGGTAAGTGTGTGTGTAGGGGGGACAGGTGGAGGGGGGGGAACAAAGTCAGTAGCATGTGAGGGGAAAAAAGGAAAATAAATGTCCCTTAGAAGGCTGGAATCAATAGAGAGATATAAACTCGGAAACATGGCAAGAAGGAGTTACCAGCAGGAGACTCATCTTTTCTTCATCTTATGTTAGGACGTTAACGGGTTGCGACAGCTGGTGGAGACAGCAGTCAATACTACAATACTTAGAGTCAAAAGCAAATGTCATAATGCTGCAGGAAACCCATCTCTTAAGGCATGAGTGTAGAGCTCATGTCGACGTACAGCTGGCTGGAGGAGACAATAGCTACCAATCAACAATATTGGACGAAAGGAGCAGCAATTCTAATTAGAACGAATTCGAAGATAGAACTTGTAAAATTTTAATCAGATGAAGCGAATTTAAGGATAGCAGAAGACACTAACCCTTGCTACCTACTATGGCCCAAATATTGACTATACAAACCCAATGACCCAGCTCCTCACTACACTTGGAATTTAAGGGTCCTATAATACTTGGCCTCAACTTTAACATTTTGCTCGATAATTATCGATAGGTCATCTCCGTGTTTTCATATGGGCACCCTGAAAATGAGTGACTATCTTTGCTTCCTAACAA
This sequence comes from Pleurodeles waltl, assembly GCF_031143425.1. Lineage (NCBI taxonomy): Eukaryota > Metazoa > Chordata > Amphibia > Caudata > Salamandridae > Pleurodeles > Pleurodeles waltl. The sequence continues at coordinate 918,442,399 of NC_090444.1, forward strand.
AGATCCTTAATCTACGCAACACCTGGTGAAGAATCAATGGTAAAGGTAGAGATTATACATTCCACTGTAAAAAACATGGCAATTTTTCTTCTATAGGCTACCTGTTTGTAGATCGTACAGCGTAAGATAGGATTTTGGCAATAGAACATCTTCCAATACACATTTTTGGAGCATGCACCCTTACTAATAAAAATTAAGAACTCTGACCGTACAGGAAGGGTGAGATGGACATTAGATAGAACGCTTCTTCTCCAGACCGAGGTAGTTGGAAAACTACAGAAGGGGTCTTCTGCTGGAACTATTCCTTTGTCCTAGTTAAAGTTGCCTGGGATGCATGTAAAGCCTGGCAGGGGAACCCTGCTCAGTATATCGTTCGCTTGGCACAAAAGAGAAAGGCTGTGGAAGGAGAACTTAGAGAGGGAGATCTATAAAGTGGAAGCTGCTTTGACAGAGAGCACCCGGGAAAGGAACTGAAGAGATGCGTTAGGGAAATCATTGTCCTCTCTTCAAGCCTAATTTAAATTACTGATGGACGAGAAAGTGAGGCAGCAATGGGAGGCTAGCAGGGCAAGGGAACTATGAATATGGGGAGAAGTGTGGAAAGGTGCTAGCATGGAAAGCAAGATCAGAAACAAGTAGGAATCATATTAAAAAGGTACATGGTTTGACAGAGGGAGCTGATGTACTAGATAGGGAAATGACTGAGCAAGAGTTCAATAGGTTTTACGAAGACATATACAGGGAAGATTTGACACCAAGAAACAAGAAGAGTGGTTAGAAGAAAAACAAATGCCCAAGTTGACTCTGGTACAGCAGCAATCTATGAATCTTGAGGTTACTGGAGAAGAGATATTGAGTGCAATTAAGAAATCAAACTGAGGCAAAGCAGCAGAGCAAGATAACATCCACAAAGAATTGTATATTTCTTTGATTGAAGAGATGGTCCCAGTATGGGTTAACCTATTTAACTCTATTCTGCGGCTTAGTTCATCCATACCAGAGTCCTGGAATGAAGCATCAATTTCCTTGATTCTGAAGCCAGAGAAAAACCCAACAAAATGCCAGTCATATTGCCCTATATCACTGCTGAACAGCGACTATAAAATCTTTGCCAGCGTTTTTGCAACTTGTCGCGAGAGGTGTGCAATATTGTTCTGTGTCTTTGTTGTGCTTTTATGATCTCTATAGATCGTATAATCTAAGATCAAGCAGGGTGGTGGGGGAAGTTATACATCAGAACCAGATGGGCTTCCTTCCAGGAAGCCATTTGTAGGAATGAACACACTCTTTGATAGGATCTATAGATCTAGCAGTGACGATAAAATCTCCACTGGCGATCATGCCCTGGATGCAGCCAAGGCTTTCGACAAAGTGAACTGGGACTATCTAATGAAAATTCTAATGCATATTGTGGTGGTGGACATGTTCTTGGAGGATGAACCAACAATTCTACAGCACTCCAAGGGCCCAGGCGTAAGTAAATGATAATCTGTCCACTCCAGTTAAAATAGGGAGGGGCACTAGAAAGGGATGCCGCCTTTTCCCGCTCCTTTTCAACTTCTATATAGAAACCTTGGCACACAAATAAGAGCAAATAAAGAGATCAAGCCTTTCATTGCTGGCAAATTCATAAAAAAATAGCACAATACGCTGAAGACCTGATTGTGATACGTCAGATGTGGAGGGTGCAGTATCCCAAGTAACATGGGACGTGAGGCAGTTCAGGGAAATCTCTGGGTATAATGTGAACAAAACTAAATCAGAAATAGTGATCTGGAAGTTGGTATGGGAGGAAAAATAATAAGGCACCTGGGAGTCAGGATTGTGCAAAATCATGAGACCATCCAAGGGTCAACCTGAAAAGGGTTGGCAATGAAGTAGATAAATCATTGAAGAAATGGAGGAATCTTCCCCTCACTATACCTGTAAGGATAAACCTGGTAAGATGTCCATCCAAAATAAATTTACCTTGCTATCTGATAATATGCTGCTGAGCTTTAACAGGGAAGAGCGGTGGAAGATTCAAGGGAAGATCACCTTGTTCATATATGCAGGCATTGTCACGGAAACAGCTCAAGAGGAGGGTGGGAAAAGGAGGTCTGGAACTACCTGATATTAAACTGTACTGTTGGAATCTTTCAGTCAAAAAAACTGCAGTATGACCCTCTCCCACCCAGATGAAACCTCCACAGGGAACATGTACAACACCATGCTAGCAGGTTTACCAAGGAAGGGGGTTCATATTCAAGTATGGTGAACCAAAATTCTTTAAAAAAGTATGACTGAAATGCCTTAGCTCAGCTGTCAGCCTATGATACCAGATAAGATCCTTACAGTGAATCCCACATTATAGTATACTCTCACTGATATGGGACTCCGCAGGAACATGCCCCACACAAGAATGTGGAATAACTAAGTGGGGGGCAGTTAGTGGAGGAAGAGAAGGCCTTACTGTGGGATGTCTAAGTGAAGATTACCAAAAGTACACTATCAGATGGCTAATTGGTTGGCAGAATAGGGTTCGACCCACACGGAAACCCACAGAATAGAGTAGTGCAGAATCCTAGAATGAGGAAGAAAGAGGTGGCATTGTGGTATCCTTGTTCACTCACCACAATGCCTTCTGGTCACCATAGAAGTTAAAGCCAGGAAGAGTAATGACTCCAGGTGCAATAGGTGGAGGGGTCACTGTGCAGATTATATACATGTTTGCCAGCTGCCTAGTGTTGGAAGATTTTTGGTTTAGAATGGGTTAAAGCAACTGCAAACCTCAGGAATGCCAGTGGAGGTAAGCCACACTACAATCTTATTTGGTGTACCATAGAAAGATGGAGAGGTGGAAAGATCAACATTAACCCAATCCAAATTGATTTTCGTTTTACATCTCTTGGCGAGGAGAGAATGGATGTAAAAAGTGGCGCAAACTAGAGCCTGCCACGTGGCATAAGTCGTGGAACTCTGTTAACTTCTTTTACATATTAGGTAAAATAAATTGAGGGTGCACATTTTTGGGGGGAACCAGCTGAGATCTTGTTAACAGAAGATGGGTCCAATTCATTAGATCTCCTATGTTAGGAATGGCAGGAGAATGGAGTTATAAGCCTCATTAGTGACCGTCTCGAAGTACGAGTGAGAGCTTCTGGTACAGTCACAATCACAAGAAGGTGCTCACAGAGGCGAAATGAGGACAATACAAATAATTTAAAAAAATACTAAGGTACTCTCGTTGAATAGTTTGGGCAGAGATAAACATCTTAACTCCAGGCACAATAAGGATTGCAGTGTAGCGCATAATAAAACCACATCTCCACAAATCTACTCAAACTCTGGCCTGCAATGGGAAATTCAGATTTGTTTGAAAAACAATCCACACACTTTCAAATGTGATGTGATAACAGTAAATCGCACTGCATAGTTTTTTAAATAACAATGTCAACAGTAGACCCAAAAGTGTATGTACTAAATTACACTCTGTGACAGAAAAGGGCATAGTACAACATATTAGAGCAGCCAAAAGCCTGCTTGTTAAAACAAATTAAAGATTTATACTAACACTACTGACAGTGGTGTCTGAAATGCAAGGCAATTAAGGCGAGAGTTCGAATTAAGCACTGCTCTTACTGTCAACCTTAAATAGTTATATTGACAAACGGTGTCTAAGCCAGCACAAGAGAACAACAAAAAGAGTATATATTTTTCTCCGACTCAATTTCAATGTATTTATCAAAAAATAATTTGTCTGATTAAATTGAGCACTTGCTGCTTAGTTCAGTCCGTGAGGACCTGTTAACTCCTTAGATGCTCAACAATTATTAGGAAAGATTAAATGGATTGAGGGCAGGCACAGAGCAACTTCATATAATCACTACATGAACACATGCTAATCCACGTATTTGTAAGGCACTAAAAGGTTTTTAACCAAAACACATTGCAGTCAACCCAATTGCTGCACTGTTGGTCAAGGAATTTGGAGATTACTAGCTATTACAGCAATTACCCAATAAATCCAGCTTACCACCCATATCTGCCCGCTGCATAAGAGGAACTAGAAGGCACTATATTTGGAAGCTGTGAATGCTATCTGTTATAATCTCTGGTATTTTACAGATTCACCCCTTTTCTTCTCTCCGCTATCCACCTTTACGGCCAGAAGCACAGAGAGCAGCCCGAAGCTAAAAGGTGATGCCTTATGAATAAATTAATACATATTTCCTCAAATAATTGCTCAAATAACACTTTAAATAAACAGCTGAACACCATGGCACAATATTATCAGCTGTCTCAGAACTGCACTGAGTACTGCAATTTAAGCCTCTTTCAGCAACGTGGCAACTACGCACAGGTGCACCCCATCATCAATAGACTTGTTGACAGCAGCCCAAAGGGAAATCTGGCACCCTCTGTTCTAGAACTTAAAATGTTTGTGTGTGAGAACAGCTGATACATTACTGATTCCCTTAGACTAGACTATAAATAAAGCTCACAGGAAATTTAATGCGGACAAGCCTGAGTATTGTAACATCATAGCCAAGGGCTTTATTAAAGGTGAATAATATCACAAGAGATCTCAAAACTCAGCAAAATTCTCTAATGCCCATGTTCTTATTAGTAAGATGCAGGACTGCACAAAGAGAAGTTTCCTTTTTATTGACACTGGATTTCCCCCTTTAAAAATCGCACAACCTCCTGAGACTCAAGAATCAGGACAATCGGTGGTCAATCGCCCTGAGGTTTTAAATCCAGGGTTTGAGCAGCAATGCAGATGATTTATTAACAAAAGTCCAAACTTGGACTGATTATCTTCAAAACTTTGTAACCCAGAAGGCAGCGGTGCCACACACGTGCCAGGATTAGCAGCGGTGGAGGCACACATTTTCAAACATAGCAGCAGAAGTAGGTAACAATGATCCTAGGACAAGGTCAAATGACAAATCTCTCGTCCTTGAAACCTTACTCTTCTGAAAGGCTACTGGGAAGCTTAGCTAGCGATGGGTTAAAGTACAACAAGGCATTTGAAAGTGGTGGTTCAGTTGGCAAATATTTAGTGTGATCTTACTTAATAGGCTGGAGTAGCTTTCAAACCATGAAAGGTATAGATAGGATTAATTAACTAATTACCAAAGGTTCTTTCTTAAGTTGATTGTTTTTCCTATAATTATCTTCTGGTGTAACGTTCTACACCACGCAGCCTCTTTCCAAATAAATACTCCCATCTAGGCAGCTACTGATTCTCGTAATATACCAGCAAGCATACAATGCATTGAACACAAACATTGCAGTTGTTTAATGCAGCTGAATGGGATCATGTTCTAGGAAGCCAGCAGGGTTGTGAATGGGGCGTTTTAATTTATAAAGAACTTTTCCATTCATGGTACCTTAAGTGATCACACAGGGAAATACACATTATAAAACTGGTGGTGTGTATGCTGTTAAGGGCATGTCAATTTAGCACTTTGGAGTTCCAAATAAGATGTAAATACAAACTTTTCTGTGAAGAGTAACAAACATTTGCAATGCAGCATTGAAGTCCAGATGCCACCTTAGTTCAAATAAAGCAAATATGGTGGCCCTGCAAGTCGTTAGCCAGCAGTCTTAGGGCGTGTAGTGAAAACTTGTCATTGCTGCATAGACTGAAATGGAGCTATTGCTGTAGCAGAAAAGCAAACTGCTGACCCACTTTGTTAACAGGGCCAGACCTCATCAAAAAAATTAAACAGTTTGGAGGTTGCAGTTGAAATGCTGTGAGTGGCACTAAAAGTACATTAATATGTAACCCAAGTAAGTAAGTACAAAAGTTATAGCTATTTCACAACAAAAATTGTATTAAGGTGCAAACAGAATATGTTCATGTTTTCCCAAATTTCTCCATCCAAACCCCTTTTCCACTGTATCTACCTCTCGCACCTTTCCTTTTATTAATATTGCCAAACATGTTCAAAGCTTACACGCCCAAACTGGCTGATTCCTTTCTGAATTTTGAGTAAGCTTGGATTTTCTGGCAACCGACTGTCATAGCCAGGATCTTGGGAAAGATTTGCAAGAAATAATCAGAGAAACGGCCTTTTCTTAATCTAGTACTTATGGCATTAGCACTGTCCTTACATTGAAGCTGCCGCTTGAGTTTAGCTGGAAGAGTACCTGGTCATCGCAGATAACCAATCTCTTCCGAAATTCCCAGATCACTCATTTACTTAAACACGTTTATGTAGCAGAATATTTATATCTGGAAGTATATAAAATGATCCAAATAACGTTGCTCATTTGTGTTTCAAAAGAAAAAAAGATGTGCCAACTCTATAAAATGGAGCGTATTCTTCCATATTCGCTTTAATAGCACGTTACCATGCTGACTGAGGCTCAAGAAGTTAGGTTCAGCTTCCTCTGTATGCGCTCCCAATGTCAATTTTGATGGCTCCTCAGCTCAGTGAGAAATGCTGAATGGCACCATCAGGCACTAGTGACTTGTTACTGTAGCTAATAATTCCATAGTCAGCCTGATGCCTGGGAAGGCAGTCATATAAGGAATCTGATTAAACCAATAAACACCAGAATCAACAACATAAATACTCCTTGTCTACTTCAACTGCCAAGCATAAAAAGGTGACAAAGTATAAAGCAGCTAAACTCTGCAGCACAGATTATTTAAGGAGTAATACTAATACAATTTTAACCCTAACTTGAGGTAGTTACAGTGGATCTAAACTGAAACCTGTAAATTTACCCAGACTTTTCTTTAGCTGGGCCCTGGCATCTCAAAGTAGTACAATCTAACTTCAACTGAAATCACAGGTAGCCCATTACTTCCCTTTGAAACATTGAGGGAAGGGTGGATGTTGGATGAGCAGATTTTCTATTTAACGTAATCCTCCATGTGTTAACCTTTGAAAAATGACCCACTATAAAATAAACATGTATTTGCAATGCAATAGGTCTCGCATTTGCTTGAGTTTGAGCTATTGGTGTTCTAAATGCTTAACTGGACTTTTCTTGCCACATAAATTGGTCAACCCTGCTGCATAATTTGGGACACAATGTTTTAATGACATTTGCTGGAAATGTGTTTCCTTCTAGACTAGTTCAGAACTCATAGTTCTTGGACCTTATCTTGAAGACGCAAGACTACTGTAAAATGAAACTGTCACATTTATATAGCATGTAGGCAAGTGGCAGAGCAGATGGCGGGTTTTTGCTACAGTCCAATAATGTTCTTCATTCTAATGGAAATTTGAAACAGATTTTTTTCAGTCCATACGAACCGCATTTGCCAAGACCTTAGACATTGTTTCCTACCCCACTGAAAGAAAATGAGATAAGTTTAACACAGAACAATCAGTAGCTTGTTAGTAACAAAGGCAGCGTTTGAGTTGCTTGTATTCCCTTTGGAAGTGACTAATTTGTGTTCCCTTATCTAGTTCCACGCAAGGACAGTACAAAGCCCTCAGGCTTACTTGGGAAACCACCTGCTACATGAGCCGTTTTTAGATCGAGCATGCAAGCGCTCTGACCTGTTGCAAGAATTCTGGGGTGTTAACCAAGCCCATCTCACATCCATCATTTTCATTAGTTCCTGGGCTTGCCTTTCAAAAATCACTTGATATAACCACTGGTAAATGCTTTACGATTGTCCCGCCTTGAGGCTATTTTTGTCAAGCTTTCCTGACTGCCTTTTTTACATGGGGTATTACACAAATGCCGATATACTTCAGCGTGGGCAAACTACATTTTTCTTTTATCTCTCCCCTTTGTGCTGGATGGCGGCCATGGTGCTCACAGCACAAACAGGCACAACAGTGTGAACTCGATCGGCGGTACTGGAACGCTGGTCACATTGTTTACAGTTACCTAATCGGTCGTTTCTTGTAGCTCTCTCCTCAAAACATTGGTAAATGCTTAACGTACAACAGAAATCCTCAAAGCAAAGGCAGCTCTCCCCACACAGCTGGAGAGCCAATACTACAACATTTACTGCACTCAGGAAACTCGCCCCATAATGCTTTGCAGGGCATTACTTTTACAAAACATTTTTGCTCATAACTCAACCTGTGGTGGTCCTAGGTCAATTGGGCCACCATAAAAACATCGCACTCTTTCTGTCGGGGTCATCTCCGGGTCCCAACACTAGGTTAGTGGGGACCCCAAAATAATAACCTCTCCCACCTTCAGTGTGTTTTTAAGTGCTCGCACGGCTGGCACGGCTGGAACTTTTGTTTTACAGCTGGGAATAACGTATGTCTTAAGAGCCCTGTTTGTAATATTACAATAGGTCTGCTACCTCTGAAAATGTGTAATGCACTATACCCTCTAAGAGCAAAATATATGGTTACACTGCAATATTTATTACCATTTTCTTTTTGTATAGTTATGCCCCTTAGGGGCTAGCTATATAGTTAGATGACCATATTTTTTACAAATGCTATTTTTGTTGTGGTGTCCTGTAGGGGCTGTTCTAAGCATTATATTCATATCAACATACGAAAATATTTATGGCATGGAAACTTGCCACATAATGCTTTGCAGGACATTATTTTTACAAAACATTTTTGCTCATAAATCAGTCTCTGGTGGTTCTAGGACAATGGAACCACCTTCAAAACGCTCAGTCTACATCATCTCTGGGTCTCCACACTAGGTTAGTGGGGACGCCAAAATAGTAACCCCTCCCACCGGTCAGTGTCTTTCAAGCTTTATCATGACTAGAACTTTTATTCTACAGCTGGGAAAGGTGTTGTTTTAAAGGCCTTATTTGTAATACCATTGCAGTAGACCCTTAACACACCCTCTAGGGCTAAGTATATGGTTACACTGTATTACTTTCTCCTGTTTAGGGTCGAGCCTGCACTAGCATGCGCTGGCGCATGCGTATCACTTGCGAGACGCTGTAGTTAGAAAAGGGCTCGGAGCCCCGTCCATGTCAGCTCAGTGTCTTTCATTAGTTCATGGGCTTGCCTTTTAAAATCTGCTTACTTTCATTAGTGGAAGGCATTCATACATCATGCCTTTTCCAGTGGTTAGCTCTCATCCACCGCAGCGACCAAGTACTGAAAACATACGAGGCTCGCTGTTTTCGGTCCCGTTTGTGGACTACTTTTTCTTTATTTTTTTTTGCACTGCGATCTCACTGGGCAGAAGTCGAGCGCTTTGCTTGACATCGACCCTGTTACATAGTTAATTGCACTTTTGCCGGTTACGTAGTTAATTGCACTTTTGCCGATAGGTTTCATTACGAGTGAACTCTAGCAGCACAATCATGCTCTTTTTTCCATTTAATAAGGCAAGAAAAGCCTGGTTGGGAGTTTAGAAATACTAATAGCTCTAACTCGGAGAAATGCGTGACCCGTTGCATTGCAAATGCTTGTTTTTTCATAGGCTTATGCCCGCTAAGGGCTAACAATATGGTTACATGACCAATTGTTTTTGCAAATGTTATTTTTATTATGGTGCCTTCAGGGGGCTGTTTTGAGCATTACAGTCTAATGCCAAACATTTATTTCTGATAAAGATTTATATGATGATTGTATATGTTTTACTAATCTCTCCTTATTAAAATGATGGCCATGATTCAGGCCAACTTAACATCTTTAATACACTATGACTGTTTGAACACTCTTGATATGTTTGGGTGACCCTTCTAGTTTATTTCTCCTATGTGGCTGTCTTGTGCCTTAATTTGGGGAACAGTGTTATCCAGCCAGCAACTCCGATGGTAGGGTGGTGAAAGTTGTATTCTATTGGAATTAGCATGGCAGATTTTAATTAGGATGCTAAATGGCAACATTTTCATTTTTTTGCTGCAGGTAGAGAAAGAAAGTATATGGAAGTGCTATTATTATATGCAGGGCCACTGGAATTATATGGCAGGAAATTACGAAATTATGAGGCAGGGTTGACCAATTTATGTGGCAAGAAAAATCCAGTTATGAATTTACAGTGCCTTCAGCTCTAACTCAAGCAAATGCGAGACCTATTGCATTCCAAATGCTTGTTTTGCTTTGTAGACGTTGCCGATGATACAAATCCTCGCACTCTGAAGTCACTGCTGTTCTGGAAATGTATGACTAGTGTTCCCAGAAACAAGGCAGGCCTCAGACTTAATATGCAGAAGTTCACATTCTGTGACACACTTTGGTCTTCACAGTCGTGAATATTAATCTTTAGACATCTCGTCCCTGTGTAAACACATCTGACAGAAAAACATTTCAAACCTCAAGGCAACTTAATTGCTTCTTTTCTCTGGCCATTTCCAAACTGAAATATGCTAACCTCAAGTTAAGCGTGTTTGCATGTTTGTATTTGAGGAGCCATGAAGGGATATAAATGAAGCTGAAAAGAATGCATTGTAATTAGTGAGCGGGCTTGTGATTGCCGACTACCTACTGAGTCCAACCTCCTTCCAGGGAGGGCTGGGAATGATTAACAGTCGCTCCCACAGTGGACAGGATTTGTTTGACAATGTCCCGCCACCCCTCTCACTCCTTGTGCCCAGCAGACACGGCGGCGAACATGTACCATGTTGTCAATATGTGGGGTATGATGAACGGGAGAAAGAAGCAGCCGCCGCCGCGCCACCCTGACAGAAGCAGTGATAAGAGCAGAAGTGCGGTGGGGGGGATGGCATGGGTAATCAATGTCGGCTTAATCGCTGTTGTTTTCCCCACCTCTAAAGATTAACACACCAAAATCCTGAGGCAAGGCCCACTAAAAAAAATAGTCCAGCAAGACTAATCTAAATGCCCCTTGGCAAGACAACACGTGTAAGAGGGTCGTCCCAATGGGTTGAACGCACAAAAGGAGGGACAAATGTGAATGATTCACCAAACAAAGAACTGGATTGAAGAAGGAACCAATAGTAAGCAAGGTTATGCCCAAAGCCCATACAGTATATAACAACATGTCTTGTAAAGCAGCGCTTGCACCCTGCTAGGCTTGACCTGAAAATGTAAAGAAGCCTTTCTGTTATTTTACACCGCTTCAGTAATAAGCAGGTTATGACAACTGACAAAGTGTTGTGATGTGAATAAATTACACCCTACTGGAAAAGACAGGTGTAGGAAGTTGGCTCTGTATGCACTATTTCAAAGTAAGGAATAGTATGCACAGAGTCCAAGGGTTCCCCTTAGAGGTAAGAGAGTGGCAAAAAGAGATAATACTAATGCTCTATTTTGTGGTAATGTGGTCGAGCAGTAGGCTTATCCAAGGAGTAGTGTTAAGCATTTGTTGTACATACACACAGGCAATAAATGAGGAACACACACTCAGAGACAAATCCAGCCAATAGGTTTTGTTATAGAAAAATATCTTTTCTTAGTTTATTTTAAGAACCAGAGGTTCAAATTCTACATGTAATATCTCATTTGAAAGGTATTGCAGGTAAGTACTTTAGGAACTTTGAATAATTACAGTAGCATATATACTTTTTACATAAAACACAATAAGCTGTTTTAAAAGTGGACACAGTGCAATTTTCACAGTTCCTGGGGGAGGTAAAGTATTGTTAGGTTTCACAGGTAAGTAAGTCACTTACAGGTTTCAGTTTTTGGTCCAAGGTAGCCCACCGTTGGGGGTTCAGAGCCACCTCAAAGTCACCACACCAGCAGCTCAGGGCCGGTCAGGTGCAGAGGTCAAAGAGGTGCCCAAAACATATAGGCTTCAATGGAGAGAAGGGGGTGCCCCGGCTCCAGTCTGCCAGCAGGTAAGTACCTGCGTCTTCGGAGGGCAGACCAGGGGGGTTTTGTAGGGCACCGGGGGGACACGAGTCAGCACAAAAAGTACACCCTCAGCAGCACGGGGGCGGCCGGGTGCAGTGTGCAAACACGCGTCGGGTTTACAATGGTTTTCAATGAGAGACCAAGGAATCTCTTCAGCGTTGCAGGCAGGCAAGGGGGGGGCTCCTCGGGGTAGCCACCACCTGGGCAAGGGAGAGGGCCTCCTGGGGGTCACTCCTGCACAGGAGTTCCGTTCCTTTAGGTGCTGGGGGCTGCGGGTGCAGGGTCTTTTCCAGCCGTCGGGAAATGGAGTTCAGGCAGTCGCGGTCAGGGGGAGCCTCGGGATTCCCTCTGCAGGCGTCACTGTGGGGGCTCAGGGGGGACAACTTTGGTTACTCACAGTCTTGGAGTCGCCGGAGGGTCCTCCCTGAGGTGTTGGTTCTCCACCAGTCGAGTCGGGGTCGCCGGGTGCAGTGTTGCAAGTCTCAAGCTTCTTGCGAGGAGTTGCAGGGGTCTTTAAATCTGCTCCTTGAAACAAAGTTGCAGTTCTTTTGGAGCAGTGCCTCTGTCCTCTGGAGTTTCTTGTCTTTCTTGAAGCAGGGCAGTCCTCAGAGGATTCAGAGGTCGCTGGTCCCTTGGAAAGCGTCGCTGGAGCAGGTTTCTTTTTGAAGGCAGGAGACAGGCCGGTAAGTCTGGGGCCAAAGCAGTTGGTGTCTTCTGGTCTTCCTCTGCAGGGGTTTTTCAGCTCAGCAGTCCTCTTCTTCTTTTAGTTTCAGAAATCTAAAGTTTTAGGTTCAGGGAAGCCCTTAAATACTAAATTTAAGGGCGTGTTTAGGTCTGGGGGGTTAGTAGCCAATGGCTACTAGCCCTGAGGGTGAGTACACCCTCTTTGTGCTTCCTCCCAAGGGGAGGGGGTCACATCCCTAATCCTATTGGGGAATCCTCCATCTGCAAGATGGAGGATTTCTAAAAGTTAGAGTCACTTCAGCTCAGGACACCTTAGGGGCTGTCCTGACTGGTCAGTGACTCCTCCTTGTTTTTCTCATTATTTTCTCCGGCCTTGCCGTCAAAAGTGGGGGCCGTGGCCGGAGGGGGCGGGCAACTCCACTAGCTGGAGTGTCCTGCGGTGCTGGCACAAAGGGGTGAGCCTTTGAGGCTCACCGCCAGGTGTGACAGCTCCTGCCTGGGGGAGGTGTTAGCATCTCCACCCAGTGCAGGCTTTGTTACTGGCCTCAGAGTGACAAAGGCACTCTCCCCATGGGGCCAGCAACATGTCTCGGTTGTGGCAGGCTGCTGGGACCAGTCAGCCTACACAGATAGTCGGTTAAGGTTTCAGGGGGCACCTCTAAGGTGCCCTCTGGGGTGTATTTGACAATAAAATGTACACTGGCATCAGTGTGCATTTATTGTGCTGAGAAGTTTGATACCAAACTTCCCAGTTTTCAGTGTAGCCATTATGGTGCTGTGGAGTTCGTGTTTGACAGACTCCCAGACCATATACTCTTATGGCTACCCTGCACTTACAATGTCTAAGGTTTGGCTTAGACACTGTAGGGGCACAGTGCTCATGCACTGGTGCCCTCACCTATGGTATAGTGCACCCTGCCTTAGGGCTGTAAGGCCTGCTAGAGGGGTGTCTTACCTATACTGCATAGGCAGTGAGAGGCTGGCATGGCACCCTGAGGGGAGTGCCATGTCGACTTACTCATTTTGTTCTCACTAGCACACACAAGCTGGTAAGCAGTGTGTCTGTGCTGAGTGAGGGGTCTCCAGGGTGGCATAAGACATGCTGCAGCCCTTAGAGACCTTCCCTGGCATCAGGGCCCTTGGTACCAGTTACAAGGGACTTACCTGGATGCCAGGGTGTGCCAATTGTGGATACAAAAGTACAGGTTAGGAAAAGAACACTGGTGCTGGGGCCTGGTTAGCAGGCCTCAGCACACTTTCAATTCAAAACATAGCATCAGAAAAGGCAAAAAGTCAGGGGGTAACCATGCCAGGGAGGCATTTCCTTACAACAGGTCACATCCTAACAAAGTTCAACTGCTCAAACCAAAAACAAGCACTAACAGTATTTTAAAAATAACATTAACTTACATGGACTTGAGGTGTTGGTGGGAGTCCATTACTAACTGGCTTCTGGGAACAAAACAGAGCTTAATTATATATTTCAAAGACTGACACAATGATGCAAAAAACAAATGCAATAACTAACAAATAACTGGATGTTTCACAGTCGACCACACCTTTATCAAAACTAAAAATAAACACCCTGTAGACGAATGAAAGGATGAAAAGAGTAAGAATACAGTTAAGTCTTGTGAAAAAGACACTTTCACATCATTGCCTGTACAGAGCGCTCATGTGTTTTCAGCCAATTTCAGATTGAAAAATAAACAATGAATGTTGAACAATTAGGCAGTTTTGTTGTTATTTTATATAAATAAGAAAAAAATTTATTCGTTGAAAATGTATTCAATGATCACAAATATCACTGGAAATATTCTACAATTTAGCTTTTAATAATTCAATGTGAATTTCCATAGTAAAGAAGGCTGCCACGCGTATTAAGAACAATTTTAAGAACTGCCTAGGCATGCAATTGGGCACTAATACTCTTTGACCAAAACAACTCAGTAACCATCCTTCATACCCAAGTCACCAGCCATGATGCCTATATCTGCAGCAAGCCTAGAAATATTTACACTGCACTCAGTTTGCCTTGCTGATTAAATCACTCTTTGTTGATATGTTCCAAGTAATGAGAAGCACAAGCAAATATTAAGTTGTACCCTACACTCTTGCCAAGAAACATCTTATCTGACATTTCTTTGTCAATACCAAACCTTTGCCTCTGGAATACGTTTGGTGGGATAGAGCTATACCCATACTAAGCGACTTAGGTCTTGGTTGAACCGAAATTGGTTCATGTGTTGATGCTGAACATTAATAATAGGAAGGATCTGTGTAATGTTTCATTATTACCATGCGTAACTCCACCATATTTCCAAACACTAAAAGCAAATTAGATCGGGCATTGTGTAGCACTTAAGTAAATAGACTGAGAAGAACTTGACCCAACGTCTCTCATGTTTGGTTGAATCTGCTGGACAAGGACAAAAGCAAATTCTACAATCCCAACATATGGGACGGGAAAAAGGAAAGAGAAGGAGCTTGTGTGAGAGAGTGCCATTTGATGCACAACGGTGTCACACAACTGGGTTAGCACTATTTGATATGAGTGTGACAGATGAGACGTAAGTGACACTAACAAACACAATGATAGCATGTTAAAAAGATGCTGAGATCCCAGCTTGGGGTGGAAATACCACAACGAAAACTAATATGCAGAGGGGAAATGGGGGAAATTACCATTCTAAGACATTATTCCCTTTGTCCTTTCTGCATAAATTACAGAATCTCCTGAGATGGGAGATCATTGCAGATTTGAAAAAACGTAAAGTTTTTGGTAGCCACAAAATCTTGCCTCAGATCATTTTCATCTGCTGGGATTATGTCGGAAAGTTCCATTGTTGAGGATGCTCATTAGAGGTGTCGTTGGTACAATACTGGTCTTTCTGTTCTTATTCTGTATACATGTTTTAAACTAAGTGATATCCATCTACTTACTGCTGTAGTAAACAATTTCTTCTACTGGAATTTGTTTTGTTACAGCTCTACTGGATAATTTTTCATTTGGAAATTCTCTCATCCAGTTTAAACGGTTTTAGGACAACTGATGTTTTTGTAGTACAACCTCATTCACTAGAGTGACCGGATATGTAACACTTTGTTTTCTGTTTACATTTGTTTGCTTCTGTGTTTGATTTTGCTTCTTTTTTTTTTTCCCACCTTTTAAGGTTGTGATGTACAAGTTACTTACCTTCGGTAGCAAAATATCTGGGAGAGACATATTCTAGTTGCAGATCCCTTACCTTAGATTCCTTACCTTGGAATTTCCCCCCAGGCTTCAGACTGGATCTGGAGATTTTTCTTCGAGCAATACCCTTGCACGGGCGTTGTTGGCGTCGTGGTCGCTGTGAAGACGTCGGGAGTAGTATATAGACGCCGCCCTCGCTCACACGCCCACCTCTTCCACCTGATGCAACCCATAGTGATCATTAAGGGTGGATCTAGTGCCCAGCACAGGAACATTAAGTCAAGGGGACCCATGCACCACAAACTGTCACTAGACTGGGCCTCTCCCATCAAAGCAAATAACTGCATAGCCCGGGGAAAGAGCATTACTAAGCCGGGGCACACAAGTCCACTAAAGCCGCATGGTTAATTTGATTATCCAGAAACCGCACCTGATTTCCTTCAGAGTATAATGACAAGACCTAAGTTAAGTTTTATTGTTTATTTGTATGATAATTGCATAACAGATCTACCATATCCTGAAACTGTAAATGTCAAATGTTCGAAACAGATCTAAACTGAAAATTCAATAAAAAAATATTTAAAAAATAATAATATAGGCGCCGCCCTCGCTCACTGACGTCTGTTTCTTTTAATGACTTTCCACGCCAAAGCGCAGAGCCGCTAAGAACACTGAGATTGGTGCGCCAGAGCTAAGGACCTGAAAGAGGGAATCCCTGTCCCTAGAAATCAGTTCGCAAGCAGGGAGGATGGGTGGGCGGTAAGGAATCTGCAACTAGAGTATGTCTCTACCAGATATTTCGTTACCGAAGGTAAGTAACTTGTACATCTGATAGAGACTTCTAGTTGCAGATTCCTTACCTTAGAATAGATACCCAAGCAATGCCATCCTCGGTGGTGGGCTGAGACCCAAGATCATACTAGGAAGTCCTGCAGGACCAAACCACAAAAGTAGCCGTCCAGACGGACCTGACTGTCCAGGCAGTAGTGCTTAGCAAACGTGTGCGGGGATGCCCACATAGCTGCCTGGCAGATATCCAGGACAGGAACTCTGCGTGCTAACGCAGTGGAAGCAGCAGTTGCTCTGGTAGAATGAGCACGCAAGCCCTCAGGGGGTTGCTTCTTGGCCAAGGCGTAGCACATTTTGATGCAAAGAAGCACCCATTGAGAGATGGTACGCTTTTGCCCCGCCTTACGTTTCTGCGCACCCACGTACCCAACGAAGAGTTGATCATCCACCCGGAAATCTTTAGTACGATTGAGGTAGAACGCCAATGCTCTTTTTGGGTCCAGACGGTGGAGTATCTCCTCCTCATTGGAAGGATGTGGGTGCGTGTAGAAAGTAGGCAGAGTGGTGGACTGGCCTACTGAAATGGTGTAACCACCTTAGGAAGGAAGGAAGCCCTAGTGCGCAACATCACTTTGTCAGAGTGCACAGAGAAGTATGGAGGTTTTGAGGAAAGGGCCTGAAGCTCACTCACCCTGCGAGCAGAAG
Source organism: Pleurodeles waltl (assembly GCF_031143425.1). Taxonomy (NCBI): domain Eukaryota; kingdom Metazoa; phylum Chordata; class Amphibia; order Caudata; family Salamandridae; genus Pleurodeles; species Pleurodeles waltl. The sequence continues at coordinate 918,459,475 of NC_090444.1, forward strand.
TGATAGCGACCAGAAAGACAGTTTTGAAGGTGAGGTGCAGCAAGGGACAATTATGCATTGGCTCAAAGGGTGTACACATCAAATAAGTAAGTACAAGATTAAGGTCCCACTGAGTCATGATAAATGGAGTGGGAGGAAATAAATGGGTGAGCCCTTTTAGGAATCTACTTACAACAGGAGATTTAAAGAGTGAGGGCTGATCAGGAAGCCTAAGAAAGGCCGAAATGGCAGATAAATACCATTTAATGGTGCCCGTAGCAGAGCCCTCTTGGGCCAAGGAAAGAATGAACAGAAGAACCTCGGAAAAAGGGGCGGAAAGTGGATCAACAGATTTGTTGTAACACCATGCCACAAATTTATTCTGACGACAGGCATATACAGTTTTGGTTGATGGAAGCCTGGCTGCCAAGATAACATTGCAGACTTCGGGTGGAAGGGTAAAAGCTGTCAACTGGCGCCGCTCAATCTCCACGCATGAAGGCAGAGGTTGGACAGGTTCAGGTGAAGAACCGCCCCCTGCTGCTTCGACAGAAGATTCGCCCGAATAGGCAGTCTGAGTGGAGGATCGATGGACATGCTCAATAGCTCTGGATACCATACTCTCCGTGCCCAATCCGGAGCCACTAAGATGACTTGAGCCCAGTCGTTCCTGATTTTCTTGAGAACTCTGGGCAGAAGAGGTAAGGGCGGAAAGGCGGTCGGAGTTCCACTCGAGACGAAAAGCGTCTTGGAGCGAGTGCAGCCTTGGAAACTACAACGTGCAAAATAGCTGACATTGCGCGTTCTCTGTGGAGGCGAACAGATCTAACCAAGGCTCTCCCCACTGCTGAAAGAGACCTTGCGCCACCTCTGGATGGAGACGCCATTCGTGATCGGTTGTGCATCGACTGCTGAGTTTGTCCGCTCTGGCGTTGAGGGAGCCCGCCAGATGTTGAACCATCAGGGTAATGCCCTGATGTTCCAGCCATGTCCAGAGACGTAGTGCCTCCTGACAAAGGGTCCAGGACCCTACTCCGCCCTGTTTGTTGGGGTACCACATGGAGATAGTATTGCCGTGAAAACCTCACCACTTTCCCTTTGAGAGAGGGAAGGAATGCTTTCAACGCTAGCCTGATCGCCCGGAGCTCTAGTAGATTGATATGGAGCCCAGACTCGGCCGGAGACCAGAGTCCTCTGATCTCTGCCTCTCCCATGTGGCCGCCCCAACCCAGAAGTGACGCATCTGTCACTATAGATAGATCTGGTTGGGGAAGGGAGAGGGATCTGCCGTGGACCCAATGCGGATTCGAAAGCCACCACTGCAGGTCTTCCCCAGCCCCCTCTGAGATCCAGAGCAGGTCGAAGAGATTCCCCTAATGGTGCGCCCACTGGAACTTTAGGTCCCACTGCAGCGCACGCATATGCTATCTGGCATGTATCACTAGCAGGATGCAGGAGGCCATGAGGCCCAGCAGCCTCAGAGTCAGTCTGACCAAAACCCAAGACCGAGGCCGAAAGATCGGAATCATAGCCTGAATGTCTTGTACTCGCTTTTCAGGAGGATAAGCCCAAAACTGCACTGTGTCCAGAACCGTTCCGATGAAAGGGAGCAACAGAGGTTGTCAGGTGTGACTTCAGCACATTTATAGTGAACCCCAGTGTCTGCAGGAGGTTCGGCGTAGTCTGAAGGTGGGAGACAACTTTCTGGGGCGATTCCGCCTTCAACAGCCAGTCGTCGAGGTAGGGGAAGACTAAGACCCCCTAACCTGTACAGATGAGCTACAACCACCGCCATCACTTTCGTTAACACCCAAGGGGCGCTGGTAAGGCTGAAGGGGAGCACAGTAAACTGAAATTGCTCGTGACCTACCACGAATCATAGGTAACATCTGTGGGCAGGCAGGATGGGGATGTGGAAATAAGCGTCCTGCAAGTCCAACGTTACCATCCAGTCTTCTGGGTCCAAGACAGACAGAACCTGAGCAGGGTGAGCATTTTGAATTTCTCCTTCTTGAGAAAGTAGTTTAGGTCCCGAAGTTCTAGGATAGAATCATTTTCATCTGCTGTCCTTTTTTGGTATCAGAAAGTAGTGGGAATAACAACCACCCTACTTCTGCACAAGGACCTTTTCTACAGCTCCCTTGGCCAAGAGAGCTGCGACTTCCTGGCGGAGAAGCACCAAATGATCCTCTGGAAGGTGATTGAAGGATGGTGGCATGGGTGGTGGAGCAGATTCAAAAGGGAGGGAGTAGCCCGTCCGAACGATCTGCAAAACCCATCTGTCCGTGGTGATGTTTTCCCAGTGGGGCAGGTAATGGCAAATCCTGCCACCAACTGGACGGGAGTGTGGGGATGGACTAGGTGGGTTTGGAGGCTTCAGCGGGGGCAGAGGTGGACTGGGCAGACCTGTGGTTCCCTGTACCACGGCCAAGTGGGATTCCACGTCCCCAGCCACGCAGAGGCGGAACTGCGTGCATGGCTGTGTGGAGGACACGACAGGGAGCCCCTTCCGTAGCCACGAAAAGGGCGAAAAGCGGGCTGTGGTGGGCGAGGGGCAGAGGAAAGACCGAGGGACCGAGCGGTAGCCCGGGAATCCTTGAATCTCTCCAAGGCCGAGTCCGCTTTGTCTCCAAAGAGACGGGAGCCATCAAAGGGCATGTCCATGAGTGACTGTTGGACATCCCCAGAAAAAACAGAAATATGTAACCAGGCGTGGCATCGTAAGGACACCGTTGTAGCAACCGATCAGAGTCGGTCGTGTCCAGCCCACAAGGGATTGTGAACTTTGTCGCACCTCTCCCATCGTTCACAGCTTGGGAGATGATTGTTCGGGCCTCCTCCGGTATCTGCGGCAGGACTTGCGCAACCGCATCCCACAAAGAGTGGGTATAGCGGCCCAAAAGGCATGCAGTGTTCACCGACCGCAGTGCGAGACTGGAGGAAGAAAACACTTCTTGCCAAATTGTTCCAGTCTTTTTTGATTCCCTATCCGGGGGTGCGGAAGGGAATGCGCCTGAAGAAGAGGATGCCTGGATAACAAGACTCTCAGGCATAGGGTTTTGGGACAGGAATTTAGGGTCATTAGGAGTGGGCCGATGGTGGCGTGTGATAGTCCAATTCACAGGAGCCCCCTGTGTTGGGTTTGGATCACGTACCCAAAAGGACATCGGTGAGGGCTTCATTAAAAAAGGGGTTCTGAAGTAGAAGCCCCAGGCTGAAGCACCTCCGTCAGGAGATTAGACCTGACCTCAACAGTGAGAAGCTCGAGACCAAGGACATCAGCTGCACTACTGACCACCATACCATAGGTTGCTCCCTCCGCCACAGCCACGGTAGGAGGACACAGCATGCCAGCGTCAGGAGAAGTATCCAGACCACTGCCATAAGCTTTAGGGACCGCTCCCTCAAAGCCTTCGGGTGCATGGCTCGGCACTCTGAGCACGACTTCGGGTCGTGGTCGCGCTCAAGACACCACAGACAAACCTGATGAGGATCCGTCGCCGACATTGTACGATGGCAGTCCTTGCATGGCTTGAACCTGGTCTTCGGGGACATCCTTGAAGCACCAAAGTTTCATAAAAAAACTCAACAAAATGGTTGAATTCGGCCACAAAGATAGCCAGTGCAGCTTTTCTCCGGATCAGTGCGTGGCACGGAAAGAAAAAAACTGACGTCACTGCACGAGGGCGGAGTCTATATACTACTCCCAACCTCATCATGGCGACCACGACGCCAACGACGCCCGCGGAGTCGACCGACGCCACCTGTGGACGCGCAAGGGTATTGCTTGAAGAAAAATCTCCGGATCCAGTCTGATGCCTGGGGGAAAATTCTAAGGTAAGGAATCTAAAGTAAGGAATCTAAGGTAAGGAATCTTCAACTAGAAGTCTCTATCAGATAGCTGTGGTCAAAATCAACACAGACCAGGTCCGATGGATTGCGCTACCAACACAACAGGAGAAATCCCCAAGATCATGATTCTGACTCAGGGTTAAGAAATGTGAGGTTTGGACCTACAAGAAAGCATAACCATCTGAACAGAGAGAAGGGGCAAAACAACCAAAGGTGGGAATGAAGCTGGAGATATGAACAACAAAGTTTGAGTAATCACAACTGCAGAGACATCAGGGCATGAAAGGAGAGAGGTGAGACAAGGGCTTAGAGAGAATGAGAGAGGAAGAGAACTGAGCTCTGAATGATATCGGAAAGATTGCCAGAGAATGGCTGCTATCTGGGAGAGTGGAGGTGTTTGCATAAGGAACCTTAACTACACCAAACACTGAACCAGGATGGAAAAACATGTATATGAAATACAATGTCAAGCAAAGCTTTGAGGGTTTACTTTTGTTAAACAATTCGACTAAATTGGTGCCTGAGGCTGGACACACTGATCCAGTGTGCCTGAGGCAGCTGTGTGATCAACCCAACTGACTTCAGAAACAAGGCCAAAAAATTAGCTTTAGAAAATGACTTGCCTCATTTGCACATACTAACACTTTTTACTGAGGCCAGCATCCTAAAGTGAGGTAACAATTAAAAAAGAAAAATCTACATCTGAAACAGATCCAATGTTGTGGAACTTGCAATTTTTTTTAATAACTGTTAGAAAATCATGATTCTGGCAATCCTAAACAAGTTTCACAGTTTCCATAAGAAGCTATTTAAATGTTCTCTCCGCCTAAGGATATTTCCTCTCAAAACTGCGCAAGCGTGCTACGTGCCAGCTTGTAGTCCTTAATGCTGGATGTTTGGGTCATACAAAGACCACTATATACCTCAAAAAGATGACACAAAAGTACCCAATAAATTGAGAATCAATGAATGATAGCAAAATGACAATCAGTCTGAATATTTTTCTTTCAAGGATGGAAAAAAGCATCCCCAATATTAAGCATTTCTGATTGTTCATAATAAAAGGCTACATATACTATCGAAAGAATGCAAAAAAATACCAACCAGTACATCTTTTTTTTCTTTTCTTATTTGAGCACTTGGTTGTGTAGTGGCTCGGTTGTCATTCTGCCAGTGAAGTGAGGAACCATCCCGATCTCCATTTGGCTGCAATGAATTAACGCCATTACCTTAAAAAAAGGCAAGATGTTAGAAATGGTGGACTGCTTCACTTATGAACTACTGTTGCTGAAATAATATAATTGTATGATTTGGTTGGCAATATGTAATCAATAAAGTGGGATCCTAATTGAGGCAGAGTCTGATGACTCAGTAGACTAATGCATCCGCTGCAGGGATCAGTGTTTAACCTTATGGTCAAACGTTCAAATCTAAGGGGACCAGCCTTTTCACCCTTTCCAAGTCCATAGAATGAATACCACGGGGTTGTTTCACGCTAAATATCTGTTATTCGACACTAATACATCATTCAAGGTAAATGTGCACTTTACAACTATACATCAAATGTTACAATGCATTTTCAGCATATGGGACTGCAAATATGTTTACTGTTTAAGATCAGCAATCATACTTTACAGTAGGTAATGAATTATAGTTATTTTATATACAACATAGGTATTAAGTGTAAACTTCTATGAAGCAGCAAATATTGTTTGTCTTAAAGCACTTCACGGTAAAGCCAATGTGTAATTGGATTCAGCAATTTTAGCATATTTATGATGTAGAACGAAGCATACAGTAAAGATATCGATTCCGCTGAGGAAATCTGGACATGGGAAGGACGTAATAGATTACGGTAATAAAACAAAAAGTTAACTTGCTGCAGCCGAAAGGACACAAGAGACGGCAGTATTTTGCTTGTACTGCTTTACCTTTCAATTTCAGATATTCATGCAAAAAACACACAGAGCGCTCATCAACACTCAACTGCCAGCCTAACAATCATCACATACCCGCACCTTAGCACTGTGGAAGCTCTAACGTTTCCAAAGCGTAGAAATAACTGGAGGATCTAACTAAATCCAAAAGGTTTATGGCAAGTTTCAGAATCAATACCACTGCACAGTGAAACAGATGCAGGCGGGTCACTCACTAGAACTCATAAAAGAACAAATCACGGATGTGTTAATCCCCAGTTACTGCTCTGCCCTGTGTACAGAAGGGTGCAAAGTGGCGAAATGCCAGGACAAGCATTCTTAAATTAACAGAAGGTGAACCAAAGCAACAAATAGCCCTCATATATGCGGGTGTAACTGGATTAACCAAAAAGCAGCAGGACATTTTAGCTAGGCTGACAGTACAGACGGCAACACACAAACTGCATACAGAAGTTATCTGTAGCACAGAGCAGGTATTATGCAGAGCGCTTTGAGAGCTTCCTCTTCAGTGTTTCACAAGCCTGTCCTGCCGATCCAATATCCAACTTGCAGACCTTAAATCCGAGAAAAGAACTTCCTTGTGTGCACCACGAAGCACACCGATAGTACTCAAGTACTACAGTTTTTGGAAAACAAGCAGTCATTGAGAAACGATATTTAGGAAGGGTAAAACGTTTAACTAAAATGTAAAAGTCTGCACACAGTAACGCTTCCTTTTTAAACATTGAGATATTCTACGACAGTCTGACCTGCTCTTTTTTTTTTTTTTTAAACAAAGCCGTCTCAATGATAACAATAATATCTTTTATACAGTGCTTTGTACTGCTGAGTTGCAGCAGTATATCGGTATAAATAACAGTACCTAAATTAAATATACTCAGTGTATTACAGTTGATGGATTAAATATTGATTTTAGTAACCTTGAAAGGATTAAAGGCCGAGATAATGGCAAAAAGAATTGAACATGTGATTCGGAGGTTATACACTGATAACAGGAACAAGAGTAGAAGTCATTGAGCTATCTTAGAGGCAGAACTAATATTAGAGAAAAAAAAAACATCAACATTCCTTATGATCTGGCCCAATATATTGCTATATGTGCACCTGCATTTACAGTGTTTACTGACTGCATGCTCTATTTACCTAAAACATTTGCTTTATGAGGAGGCAATCTAGGAGGTGGTGGCCTGGGAGGTACATAAGACAGAGGCCTTCCTGGGCTCTCAGAAATGGGACATCTCTTTATTGTTCCTTGGTTATCTTCATCAGACGTATGACTTTCTTGTGGCACATAAACAGACTTTGGCTAAAATTTGAGAAAAACAAAAACATGTAGTGATTTATTTCAGTCTTCTCTTTTAGTGAATGAAATTAGTGCAAAGGTAAACATATGACTGTCTTGCAACTCCCCATCTGCATCAGCTTTATGTAAATACATTTTTCACAAAACACTAAGCAGGGTATTGATGTGGATTAAAAAAAATGCATTACATGCCAGCACAAAACAACAGTCTGACACAAAAGTTCAATAAAAATGTTTATCCTAACAACTTTTTAAAAATGTTAGTGTTAATAGAGCAAAGTCATTAGGTCTTGCCTACTGGACAGCGCATGGACTGTCGGCGGGGAGACATATTGTGGGTTTACCAAGAAAACACAGGGCCTTGGAGCCATCCACTGATTATTAATGATGTATTTCCTGTCCCTCTCATTTGCCTGCTTCTTATTCGTGTTCCAGTTTGTCATTCTTGTGTTTGTGTCTCCCATGGAGAACTGCCTGTTTACCATCAATTCTGTTAGGCCGGCCTCTGCATTTCCCATGGTTTGTTTTCAAGCACTGCGATTTCAGTTAAGCACTCTATCAGAGTGTACATTTTTTTCTGTTTCCCTTGTGTACTTCTCTCTCCGGGCACTCCATGTTGCTCTCGCTCTTTCATGTGCTTCTACCTGCTCCCCCATGTTGCTCTTACCCTGCGGTACTCACATCCATGCTCTCTTGCCCGCTGCTTCTTCTCCCCATTCCTTCCCTTCGTGTGGCTACTACTGACCCGCACACTCTCTCCCCCATTGCTTCATCTTCCCACTTGTACTCCCCAGTTTCCTGCTCGCCGTGTGGTTCTCTAGTCTGCATTAAATACTTTTTTATTATTATTTTTAGCCACGAGTTAAACTCGTGTTGCACATCATGGCTAAAACAAATTACAAATCCAACAGCTCCCAAAGGTGAGACCTACTGGCTTTGCCAGTGCTCATTTTTAAAACGGTTGGTGGCCCCTTGCTTTGGTGCAATACAGAGCCAGAATTCTGACCCAATGTTAACCGGGATATTCCCTTGAGACCCTCCCACTTTATTAGGAGAACACACTTCATATTTCAGAAACAGGGACAGGAAGAAATACAATTGAGATACTGGAAGTGACAGAATACATGCTTGACCTGGTAAGCATCAGTTAACATAAACAAATAATCCATGGTGACCGAGGCACAACACTGAAACACTAACTGTGACTTTTGTAGTGATTCCAATATTTAAAATCCTAATCTGCTTCTTCACAAATTACATGAACCACAAAGTAGGACTGGAAAAAGTATTAAAGCCTTCAACTGCGAGTGTTACCTGTAAAGAGCACAATACTCCCAAATGTGGCAGTCAGTTTCAATGTTTTGTTCAATATACAAGAAGGCAACACAGCGTATGTATGGGTTAAATGGATGGTTTATATTAATGTCAGAGAACAAGGATTGAGCGAACTGAAGTAGGAAAACTGTATGTTTTCCTACTTGTCATACTGATTTCCAAACGTCTGGTATTAAGATTTGTCACAACGCTGGCAAAGGGAAACAACATTTGCACGGAAAAGGCTAGTAGCAAACAAGTTTCCTAAATATGCATTTGAACAGTACTATTAGCAAAAACACACATGGTGGCAAATGTTCCTGCCATGCTAATGTCTGCAATGGGAATGTGTGTTTGAATGTAGCAATACTGCCTTTATTCTAGCACAATGTGTCCACTCTCCAAGATGAGTGAGCTCATTTCGAGCTGTTAGGTTTTGTCCTTTCTAGCACTCCAGAAAAGTATAGATATCGTACGGTTTTATCAGCCAAAGAGGCATTGTGTTCAATCTGAAAGAGGGCATGGACAGCCTTTGCCATCAAAATATAAAAGGCAAGGCTCTTCTGAATAAAGTGTAAAGCTCTCCCATGCGTTTGGCATTAAGCAGACACCATCAAGACGGCAGCAGTCAAAGGAAGCACATACTTGTCTCAAGAGGCTGTGAGCTGAGAGCTCAAACTGTGTGTGCATGAAGAGTACAAATATAAGATATACCCAGATTTATAGGTCTCACTGAATAACATAACGCTTCATTTCACTCAAAGCTTTGGAAGACAAGAGTAAAAACAGTGACTGAGGTCCAAACGCTATATTAAACACCTAGGTCCATCACTGATGAAATTAGCTGTTAAGCAGGAAGGCTGATGGTTTGAGACAACATATGAGAAGGAATCAGGTAACAGAAACCGTGATACTGCTATATTCCAATCTTCTCTAGTACATACAAGAATTTGATAGAGGCAATGCATACGTGCAGAAGTTCTAATCAATAAGAGGCAGTCGGTGTCAAGGGGATTTGGTTTCTCTGGACCAAAGTGAATCTAGACTTAAAATAATGAGAGCTGTTAAGTCAAATATACTGAACATGTTAGATATTTTGAGAGGCAGATTTGTTGAGTTACAAAACAGACAGACTTTGAAATGGGTATACATCCATCCACAAGTATTAACAAATGTTAAAGCACCTGGCTTGCTTTCTGAATTTCTACCCACAGCTTGGTAAAGGGTGACACAATAATTCCATGCATGTAAAACTGCAGGAACCCCTTTATCTCAAGAGACAGCCATAGTGTAAAGTAAATGGGTCGGTACAGCCATGTAACCATCTACCTATGTTGTATACGTTTGTATAAATGATGGATGACGTTATTGCTCAGCAAAAGGCAGCTAAACGTCACACTAAAAATAGTTGAAGTACTAATTATACCATCTAAGAGGGCAGCGGTTTAAGATATTTTACTGCCAAATATACGCAAGATAGTCAATAAACCTGAACATAAGCATATTAACAGATTAATTCAAAACTTTATGTATGGGTAGGGTGGTAAAGGCTCATTCAGATGAATACTTTAATACCAGTGCTATGTCACAGGCACAATAATTCTAATTTGTAGTTTGTCACATTCTCATTCACAATTTAGAAGGATTGAGAAATGTACCACTACATAAGGAACAATTAGAAAAATTTATTTTTCAAACACTCGGTACGAGTGTACATTTCATTCTCAATGCAGGTTAGTTACAAATTGGGACTGGTCAGGTGAACCTGTATGTGTTAGAAATGAAGGGTCCGACTTTTGCCATTGTGATGGGGTCATATCCCTTACTTGTTTACAAGAAATGAAAGTGAACAGCTGCATGATCATTGTTTGGCATGTTTAACACCTCTGCCTTCTGTATCAATCTGATTTAAGTGTCAATGGCAACTGCTGTGGCGCAGTAATTTCCGAAATCTCTGTAGTGTGTTGTTTTGGTGCCTGACAAGGTGAGAAAGAGTGCTGGAGTGCTATAAAGGTCTGTGTCATTTACCATTCCCCAGGTTAACCCCTCTCTGTAAGTCATGCTCTCTGCCGAACACCCTAAACCCCCTTCCTAACTGGCCAGTCAAACCATTATATCCATACATTAACACATCCCTCATCAGCCTAGCTTGTGTCACGTCACGCACATACACACACACTTACACATACATATATCCTCAGTCTGACCCACCCACCAATAGATGACTGCCTCCTTTAACCTCTCCACCAGTGGTCACCCAAAAAACTTCTATGTTAGAATGAGACAAAGAGCATTAACTGGTGAGGTAGTTAAAGGTAATATAGCACTCTGTTATGTCAAATTCTTCCCAAAACGTTTTACAGTTCGGTCAGGAACTTTACAATTCATGCATTAAAAAACTTAAAGAAACCGTTGTTGTGTATGTGTAGTGTATTCACCTAAGACGTCCAGGGAAGAACAATGTCTAATCTAAATTCAGGGCTAGAGAGGTAAAAAAGCAGAAAATACAAGATGTACTGTTACATTCATCTTGCAATGGAGACATGGAATTACGTGCTGTGGTTAGGTATCACATTTTGAATGAAGTTCATTCAAAAATATTGAGAATGATCATCACAAAACATATTTACCTTTGGTGGTAAAGGAGGTGGCACTTTAGGCCTCATGGTTGAGCTAAAAAAAAAAAAAAAAACAGCCAGTGTTATAACATTTGAAAGCTGTCTAAATAAATACTTATTTTGATAGCTGACTAATATATATCCCCTGTCTACTAAGTGATACAAAATACTTTGGTATCCACTCTTCCTTTTCCAAAACAGACTTGGTAAGTAAACTGTTACCACCTGCTACTCTCTGGGGCACACTGATGAGGAATGTGGCGATCATCTCTTTGATCACGAGCAGCATACCAGAAACAGAATGTGGAAACAAGGACTTCTTCATAGCACTCTAAAGTTAGATTTTAAACCTTACAGCATTCAAATGACACACAATAATGCCATGAGGAAGACAACCTAAAACCAGCATGTTCTGGATGTGCAGTGTCACAGTTCTGTTTAAATTTGATTGACAATAATTTCCAGTACTTTCAAGAACAGATGGAGATTTATTTATAGGTTGAACAATTCTTATGTCACAGTAGGTAAAATACACAAATATTTTATAAGACTTAGTAAAACTTCTTTCCTCAGCTGGCTCCTTATGTAGGAGATGCTTAAGTTACTTACCTTTGGTAACATTCTCTCAGGTACAGACGGTATCCAACCACAGAATCCTTCCCTTTTAAATATTCCCCAGGTATCAGTCTGATCAGGAGACCTTTTTTCAGCAGTGCCTCTGTGTACCAGTAGGTGGCACCGGACAGCTCCGTACTGACCCTATTCCACTCTTGAAATAAAGGGCACAGCATACATAGGTGCCACTCCCCCATGCTGACGTCAGTTGCTTCTGAGGGTGTCTGCACAACCAGGGGCAAAGCCCCAGGAGCAAATTGACTGAGCAGTGAGCAGATTTCTAGACAAGAGATCGTATTAATGGATTAAGTCCAATTCACAGAAAGAGGATGTAAGGAAATGCCTCCTTGGCATGGTTACCCCCTGACTTTTTGCCTTTGCTGATGCTAAGTTTTGATTTGAAAGTGTGCTGAGGCCTGCTAACCAGGCCCCAGCACCAGTGTTCTTTCCCTAACCTGTACTTTTGTTACCACAATTGGCACACCCTGGCATCCAGGTAAGTCCCTTGTAACTGGTACCCCTGGTACCAAAGGCCCTGATGCCAGGGAAGGACTCTAAGGGCTGCAGCATGTCTTATGTCACCCTGGGGACCCATCACTCAGCACAGACACACTGCTTGCCAGCTTGTGTGTGCTAGTGGGGATAAAACGACTAAGTCGACATGGCACTCCCCTCAGGGTGCCATGTCAACCTCACACTGCCTACAGGTATAGATAAGTCACCCCTCTAAGCAGGCCTTACAGTCCTAAGGCAGGGTGCACTACAACATAGGCGAGGGCATAAGTGCATGAGCACTATGCCCCTACAGTGTCTAAGCAAAACCTTAGACATTTTAAGTGCAGGGTAGCCATAAGAGTATATGGTCTGGGAGTCTGTCATGCATGAACTCCACAGCACCATAATGGCTACACTGAACACTGGGAAGTTTGGTATCAAACTTCTCAGCACAATAAATGCACACTGATGCCAGTGTACATTTTATTGTAACATACACCACAGAGGGCACCTTAGAGGTGCCCCCTGAAACCTTGACCGACAATCCGTGTAGGCTGACTAGTTTTAGCAGCCTGCCACACACCAGACATGTTCGTGGCCACATGGGGAGAGTGCCTTTGTCACTCTGTGGCTAGTAACAAAGCCTGTACTGGGTGGAGGTGCTTCACACCTCCCCCTGCAGGAACTGTAACACCTGGCGGTGAGCCTCAAAGGCTTACCCCCTTTGTTACAGCACCACAGGGCACTCCAGCTAGTGGAGTTGCCTGCCCCCTCTGGCCACGGCCCCACTTTTGCCGACAAGGCCGGAGGTCTACTGTCTACTAAGTGATACAAAATACTTTGGTATCCACTCTTCCTTTTCCAAAACAGACTTGGTAAGTAAACTGTTACCACCTGCTACTCTCTGGGGCACACTGATGAGGAATGTGGCGATCATCTCTTTGATCAAGAGCAGCATACCAGAAACAGAATGTGGAAACAAGGACTTCTTCATAGCACTCTAAAGTTATATTTTAAACCTTACAGCATTCAAATGGCAAACAATAATGCCATGAGGAAGACAACCTAAAACCAGCATGTTCTGGATGTGCAGTATCACAGTTATGTTTGAATTTGATTGACAATAATTTCCAGTACTTTCGAGAACAGATGGAGATTTATTTATAGGTTGAACAATTCTTATGTCACAGTAGGTAAAATACACAAATATTTTATGAGACTTAGTAAAACTTCTTTCCTCAACTGGATCCTTATGTAGGAGATGCTTAAGTTACTTACCTTTGGTAACATTCTCTCAGGTACAGACTGTATCCAACCACAGATTCCTTCCCTTTTAAATATTCCCCAGGTATCAGTCTGATCAGGAGACCTTTTTTCAGCAGTGCCACTGTGTGCCAGTAGGTGGCACCGGGCAGCTCCGTACTGACGCTATTCCACTCTTGAAATAAAGGGCACAGCATACATAGGTGCCACTCCCCCATGCTGACGTAAGTTGCTTCTGACGGTGTCTGCACACCCAGGGGCAAAGCTCCAGGAGCAAATTGACTGAGCAGTGAGCAGATTTCTAGACATGAGATAGTATTAATGGATTAAGTCCAATTCACAGAAATAGGAGTATAGGAGGGTTGGTGAGGAATTATTTGCAGTTAGAGTCTCTACCACAAAGAGCATTACCAAAGGTAAATAACCTGTTCTTCTGATAGATTCCTAACTGCAGATTCTTCACTTTTTGAATGGATACTAAAGCAGTACTTACTTTGGGATGGGTCTGTGAACAAACTCAAACCAAAAAGTCCTATAGGACTGAGCAAGCAAGCAATAGTGGTTCATGAAAGTACAGAGGGACACCAACATAGCTGCCTGGCAGAAGTCCAGGACAGGAAGCCCACATGCCAAAACAGTGTTAACAGCTTTAGCCCTGGTGGAATAAGCTTGCAGTCCTTCCATAGGCTGCCTTTTGCCCAGTGATTTACAGATCTTGATGCTGAGCACAATCTAATGGAATAGGGTCCATTTCTGCAAAGCCTTGCTTTTTTTACTTCACAAACCCCACAAAGAGCTGATCGTCCACCCAGTGTTTCCAGGTACGACTGATGTAAAGCTCAGTACTCTTCTGATTTGCGAGCGATGAAGTCTATCCTCCTCCTTAAAGAGGTAAGGCAGAGCATAGAACTACGGAAGGGTGGTAATTTGACCGATTGGGAAAATCAACAACTTTTCGCAAGAAGGATGCATGCATCCCCAAAACCAGTTTAAAGGGGTGTATGGTGGTGTGACAAAGATAACTTGAAGCTTGCTCCATTAGTGCACTGAAGTTATGGTGACAGGGAACACCTTCTTGAAGGTCAGAAGCTGCAAGGGACAGCTATGAAGCTGCTCAAAGGGAGTTCAAATCTGCGGCGGCCAAGTTAAGGTCTCAGTACGGCATGACAAGAGGAGAGAGAGGAAATAGCTGTGTAAAGGCTTTCAGAAAACACACCGCAATAAGTGATTTAAATAATTAGGGCTGGTCCAGCAATGGTAAAAAGGCAGAAAGAGACGAAAAGTATACTTTAACTGTGCCTAGAGCAAAGCCTTGCCTGGCAAGGGACAAATGTAAAAAACAAAACGTCTGGTAACTTTGCCTGGAGGAGATCAATTTGGCATGTGCTGAACCAAGCCACAAATCAGTCCCAACGACAGGCATATAAGTGGTCTTTGTCGAGGGATGTCTGGCAGACGAGATTATATCAACCTCTTATGGAGACAGGCTGAATGTGTTCCGTTGTAACCACTCATTATCCAACCATGTAGGTGAAGATTGTGAGGGTCCAGGGGCAGAACCATGCCTCACTGCTGCAACAGCAGAGCCTCATGGAGGGGCAGCCTATTGGAAGGACAGATGTTATACCAGGAGACTTGGATACCATATTTTCCATGCCAAATCTGGTGCCACTAGGATGACTTGGGCCAAGTCGGTCCTAAACTCTTAGCAAGAGATGCCTAAGAAACTCAAATGCACAGAACTTCTGACAAAGCATGCTCTTGGCAGTGACAAATAGATTGAGCCAAGGTTCTCTCCATTCGCAGAGACCTTGTGCACTTCCGGGTGCAACTGCCTCTTATGATCAGTGTAGGATGCTGGCTCTGTATCAAAATGAGACACAGTGTGCACACCTCCAGGGGATCCACAAGAGGCTTAACAGAGGCACTAATAGATAGTACTAATGCTGTATTTGTGGTAGTGTGGTCAAGCAGTTAGGCTTATCAGAGGGTAGTGTTACGCATTTGTTGTGTACACACACACACACATGCAAAAAGTGAAAAACACACACTAAATGACTTAACTCGAGGCCAATAGGTTTTTATATAGAAAAATATTATTTTGTAAATTTATTATCAGAACTACAAGGTTCAGATTGCTGGTAAGTACATTCAATGAAAGTTACTTTGCATAGGTGTAGTTAGAACTTTGAATCTAAACAGTAATGTACACAGTTTTTCATAAAATGGCAAAAAGCTATTTTAAAAGTGGACACACTGCAATTTTCGACAGTTCCTGGGGGAGGTAAGTACAGTTTAGTTATCGCAGTAAGTAAACCACTTACAAGTTCAGTCTCCAGGGCATAGGTAGCCCACCGTTGGGGGTTCAAGTCAACCACAAACACCCAGCACTAGCAACACAGGGCTGGTCAGGTGCAGAGGTCAAACAGGAGCCAAAATAACATGGGCGCCTATGGAGCCAGGGGGTGCTCTGGTTCCGGTCTGCTGGCAGGTAAGTATCCGCCTCCTCGGAGGGCAGACCAGGGGGGTTTAGTAGAGCACGGGGGTTGCCCAAGTAGGCACACAACACATCCTCAGTGGCACAGGGGCAGCCGGGTGCAGTAGGCAAACAGGGCGTCAGGTGTTCAATAGGATTCAATAGGCCACTCAGACGCTGCAGGCAGGGCACAGGGAGTGCTTCTCGGGCAAGCCACCGACTGGGCACTGATGTGGGCCGCCTTCTGGTCATTGCTGCACAGGTGGTCGGTTTCTCATGGGCCTGTGGGCTGCAGGTGCAGTGCTTCTCCAGGTGTCAGATATCTTCGTCCCGGGCAGTCGTGGTCAGAGGAGTCATCGGGATTCCCTCTGCAGGTGTCGTCGTGGGGGTGCAGGGAAGTCAGCTCAGGGTGGACATGTCGTTAGAGTTGCCTGGGGATCCTCTCTGAGTCGCTGGTTCCTCTGGACACGGGCCGGGGGCGTCTGGTGCAAAGTGGTGGGGACTCATGCTTCTGGAGTGAGGTGGGAGTCCCTTTAAAGATGGTTTCTACTTTCCTGGTTGAACAGGTCAACTGTTCACAGGAGTGCTTGATCCTTCTTACGTGCAGGGCACTCCTCCGAGTCGGCAGAGGTCGCTGGACCCGCAGGATGCGTCAGTGGTGCAGGTTCTCTGAAGTAGGAGACAGGCCGGAAGGGCTGGGGCCAAAGCAGTTGTCGACTTCCTTCTTCTCTGCGGGGTTTATCAGCTAAGCAGTCCTCCTTCTTTGTAGGAAATATGAAATCTTGGGTTCAGGGTCGCCCCTAAATATTGAATTTAGGGGTGTGTTAGGGTCACAGGGCAGTAGCAAATGGCTACTGTCCTTGAGGGTGGCTACACCCTCCATGGAGCACCTCCCTATCCCTATTGGGCTCAATCCTCCAAAACAAGATAGAGAATTTTCAAGGAGGGGGTCACTTCAGCTCTGGTCACCTTAGGGGTGGACCTAGCTGAGGGGGTGACTCCTCCTTGTTTTTCTCATTATCTCCCAGGACTTGCCACCAAAAGTGGGGGCTGCGTGTGGTGGGGAGGCCTCTCCACTAGCTGGAGTGCCCTGGGGCACTGTAACACCAGGCTTGAGCCTTTGAGGCACACCACCGGGTGTTACAGTTCCTGCAGGGGGAACAGTGATGCACCTCCTCCCAGGACAGGCTTTGTTTCTTACCACAGAGTCCACAAAGGCATTCACCCCATGTGGTCAGAAACACATCTGGAAGTGGCAGGCTTGCACAGACCGGTCAGTCACACACTAACAGTGGAGCTGGGATACAGGGGGCATCTCTAAGATGTCCTCTGTGTGCATTTCTCAATAAATCCCACACTGGCATCAGGGTGGGTTTATTGTGCTGAGAAGTTTAATACCAAACCTCTCAGTATTCAGTGTAGCCATTATGGAACTGGGGAGTTTGTTTTTGACAAACTCCCAGACACTGTAGGAGCATGGTGCTCATGCAGCTATCCCTTCACCTGCGATATAGTGCCTTAGGGCTGTAAGGCCTGCTAGAGGGGTGACTTACTTATGCCACAGGCAGTGGTTTGTGGGCATGGCACTCTAATGGGAGTGCCATGTCAACTTAGTCTTTTTCTCCCCACTAGCACACAAGCAGTGTGCAAGTGCTGAGTGAGGGGTCCCCAGGGTGGCATAATACATGTTGCAGTCCTTAGAGACCTTCCCTGGCCACAGGGCCCATGGTAACCGGGGTACCTTTTACAAGGGACTTAACTGTGTGCCAGGGCTGTGCCAATTGTGGAGACAAAGGTACATACAGTTTTAGAGAAAGAACACTAGTGTTGGGGCCTAGTTAGCAGGGTCCCAGCACACTTCCAATCAAAGCTGGCATCAACAAAAGGCAAAAAGTTAGGGTGTAGCCATGGCAACAGTGTCATTTTTCTACAATCAGCTAGGAAAATGTCATGATGGTCCAAACCATTTTGAAAGGTGGATAATCTCCTGGTCCAGACGTTTCAATTGGTGGCGCACCTCTTGCCAGAGGGTCCATAAAGTCACACCTTCCTGCTTGTTGCAATACCACATGGCAGTAAGGTTTTTCTTGAGCACCTGCACCAGCCTCCTTTTGATGGATGGAAGAAAAGCTTTCAAAGTGAATGGCTCTCAGCTCCAGAAATCTGATATGGAGATGAGACTCCAGCAGAGAGCCGAGGCCTCTGATCTCCACTTCTACCACATGGCCTTCCCAAACCAGAAGTGACTATTGTCAGCGCTGGATGAGTAGAGGGGTATGCTGTTGGTCCAAACCTGGTCCTTCTATCACCACTGCAAATCCTATGCATTCTCTTCTAAAGTGTGGATAAGGTCAGAGAGATCTTGTTGTTGTCTGGCCCGCTGAGACTTCAGATCTTACTGCAGAGCCCATATATTTCAGCTAGCGTCTTTTGATGAGGATGCAGGAGTTCATTAGTCGCAGCAGGCTCAGAGTCGACGTCGCTACAACCCAGAACAGAGGCTGAAAGATAAGGATCATAGTCTGCATATCTTGGAAGCTCCTTTCCTGGGGAATGGCACAAAACCGAAGCAACTCTGATGAAGTATCTGAGAAGGAGCCAGGTGTGACTTTGGCATGATGATAGCAGACACTAAAGATGACAAGATATTTGCCGTAGACTGGAGATGACTGATGACTGCCTGGGGTGAGTCTGCCTTCAATAGCCAGTCAATTGGTACTCCCCATCCCCTGAAAGGGTGTTGCTGCTACCACTACCAACACTTCTGAACACCGGTGGGGCACTGGTAAGAACAAAGGGGAGCATATCTAACTGAACATGCTCTCGTCCCAAAATGAAACGAAAGCACAGCCGATGAGTCAGCAGATCGCGTGCATGGAAATAGGCATCCTGTGCCTTAGAGAAAGATATGATTATACGATGGAACAATCCATGCGGAAACCACACATGCCTGAACAACGCAGTCGGAACAACAACTGCGTTGTTACCACGAATGCCTCAACCACAAATGCCTTTCCAACGATTTTTAGTTGTAAAGGTATGCCTGGTAAAGGCATGTTTGGCACAGCATGCGTGGTTCCATCATGTTTCCTCCCTGAACCCCCCACCCCGCCCCTAAAAATGAACCTACCAGAACCCCCACCCCCAAAAACAAACCTACCGCGAACCCCCAGCCACAAAAACAAACCTACCCCGAACCCCCACCCTAAAAAGTAAAACTACTCTGACTCCCTGTAGGAAGTTGGCTCTGTATGCACTATTTCAAAGTAAGGAATAGTATGCACAGAGTCCAAGGGTTCCCCTTAGAGGTAAGATAGTGGCAAAAAGAGATAATACTAATGCTCTATTTTGTGGTAGTGTGGTCGAGCAGTAGGCTTATCCAAGGAGTAGTGTTAAGCATTTGTTGTACATACACATAGACAATAAATGAGGTACACACACTCAGAGACAAATCCAGCCAATAGGTTTTTGTATAGAAAAATATCTTTTCTTAGTTTATTTTAAGAACCACAGGTTCAAATTCTACATGTAATATCTCATTCGAAAGGTATTGCAGGTAAGTACTTTAGGAACTTCAAATCATCAAAATTGCATGTATACTTTTCAAGTTATTGACAAATAGCTGTTTTAAAAGTGGACACTTAGTGCAATTTTCACAGTTCCTAGGGGAGGTAAGTATTTGTTAGGTTAACCAGGTAAGTAAGACACTTACAGGGCTTAGTTCTTGGTCCAAGGTAGCCCACCGTTGGGGGTTCAGAGCAACCCCAAAGTCACCCCACCAGCAGCTCAGGGCCGGTCAGGTGCAGAGTTCAAAGTGGTGCCCAAAACACATAGGCTAGAATGGAGAGAAGGGGGTGCCCCGGTTCCGGTCTGCTTGCAGGTAAGTACCCGCGTCTTCGGAGGGCAGACCAGGGGGGTTTTGTAGGGCACCGGGGGGGACACAAGCCCACACAGAAATTTCACCCTCAGCAGCGCGGGGGCGGCCGGGTGCAGTGTAGAAACAAGCGTCGGGTTTGTAATGGAAGTCAATGGGAGATCTAGGGATCTCTTCAGCGCTGCAGGCAGGCAAGGGGGGGGTTCCTCGGGGAAACCTCCACTTGATCAAGGGAGAGGGACTCCTGGGGGTCACTCCTCCAGTGAAAGTCCGGTCCTTCAGGTCCTGGGGGCTGCGGGTGCAGGGTCTCTCCCAGGTGTCGGGACTTAGGATTCAAAGAGTCGCGGTCAGGGGAAGCCTCGGGATTCCCTCTGCAGGCGGCGCTGTGGGGGCTCAGGGGGGACAGGTTTTTGAACTCACAGTCTTAGAGTAGTCCTGGGGTCCCTCCTGAGGTGTTGGATCGCCACCAGCCGAGTCGGGGTCGCCGGGTGCAGTGTTGCAAGTCTCACGCTTCTTGCGGGGAGCTTGCAGGGTTCTTTAAAGCTGCTGGAAACAAAGTTGCAGCTTTTCTTGGAGCAGGTCCGCTGTCCTCGGGAGTTTCTTGTCTTTTCGAAGCCGGGGCAGTCCTCAGAGGATGTCGAGGTCGCTGGTCCCTTTGGAAGGCGTCGCTGGAGCAGGATCTTTGGAAGGCAGGAGACAGGCCGGTGAGTTTCTGGAGCCAAGGCAGTTGTCGTCTTCTGGTCTTCCTCTGCAGGGGTTTTCAGCTAGGCAGTCCTTCTTCTTGTAGTTGCAGGAATCTAATTTTCTAGGGTTCAGGGTAGCCCTTAAATACTAAATTTAAGGGCGTGTTTAGGTCTGGGGGGTTAGTAGCCAATGGCTACTAGCCCTGAGGGTGGGTACACCCTCTTTGTGCCTCCTCCCAAGGGGAGGGGGTCACAATCCTAACCCTATTGGGGGAATCCTCCATCTGCAAGATGGAGGATTTCTAAAAGTTAGAGTCACTTCAGCTCAGGACACCTTAGGGGCTGTCCTGACTGGCCAGTGACTCCTCCTTGTTGCTTTCTTTGTTCCCTCCGGCCTTGCCGCCAAAAGTGGGGGCCGTGGCCGGAGGGGGCGGGCAACTCCACTAAGCTGGAGTGCCCTGTTGGGCTGTGACAAAGGGGTGAGCCTTTGAGGCTCACCGCCAGGTGTTACAGCTCCTGCCTGGGGGAGGTGTTAGCATCTCCACCCAGTGCAGGCTTTGTTACTGGCCTCAGAGTGACAAAGGCACTCTCCCCATGGGGCCAGCAACATGTCTCTGGTGTGGCAGGCTGCTGGAACTAGTCAGCCTACACAGACAGTCGGTTAAGTTTCAGGGGGCACCTCTAAGGTGCCCTCTGTGGTGTATTTTACAATAAAATGTACACTGGCATCAGTGTGCATTTATTGTGCTGAGAAGTTTGATACCAAACTTCCCAGTTTTCAGTGTAGCCATTATGGTGCTGTGGAGTTCGTGTTTGACAGACTCCCAGACCATATACTCTTATGGCTACCCTGCACTTACAATGTCTAAGGTTTTGTTTAGACACTGTAGGGGTACCATGCTCATGCACTGGTACCCTCACCTTATGGTATAGTGCACCCTGCCTTAGGGCTGTAAGGCCTGCTAGAGGGGTGTCTTACCTATACTGCATAGGCAGTGAGAGGCTGGCATGGCACCCTGAGGGGAGTGCCATGTCGACTTACTCGTTTTGTCCTCACTAGCACACACAAGCTGGCAAGCAGTGTGTCTGTGCTGAGTGAGAGGTCTCCAGGGTGGCATAAGACATGCTGCAGCCCTTAGAGACCTTCCTTGGCATCAGGGCCCTTGGTACTAGAAGTACCAGTTACAAGGGACTTATCTGGATGCCAGGGTCTGCCAATTGTGGATACAAAAGTACAGGTTAGGGAAAGAACACTGGTGCTGGGGCCTGGTTAGCAGGCCTCAGCACACTTTCAATTGTAAACATAGCATCAGCAAAGGCAAAAAGTCAGGGGGCAACCATGCCAAGGAGGCATTTCCTTACACTCCCCACCCCAAAAAATAAAACCAGTGACAGCCGCCTCTAAAACTACCACAACACCCCGCCCCTAAAACTACCACGACCCCACCCCGCCACTAAAACTACGGCGAGCCCCCCATCACCGCCCCTAAAACTACCACAACCCCCCCACCCACACCCCTAAAAACTAAAACTACCCCAATCCCCTACCCCTAAAAACTAAAACTACCCCAACCTCCCACGCCTAAAACAAAACTACTCCAACCCCCAACCCTGCTCCTAAAACTACCCTGACCCCCACCCTAAAAACTAAACCTACCCCGACCCCCCACCCCTGCCCCTAAAACTACTGTGACACACCCCCCTAAAGAACGAGTTACTTACCTTCGGTAACGACTTTTCTGGTGGATACATTAGCTACCTGTGGATTCCTCACCTAATGAATACTCCCATGGCGCCAGCATTCGACGGAAATCTTCTTACTAGTCTCTGCACGTCGACGAGGACGTCACTCTAGCCCACGCGACGCCGTCGGACGTCATACAGGCAATAAGAGGTCCTCGCCGACGTGCCGATGACAGTACCAACATTTTTTACGTGCATGAGAATAATAATAACCCAATGTAATGAAAGAGCAAAGCAACATCTCTTAATATTGTAAATCACACAACATTGCAATAAAATAGCTGTAGATTTAATATAACCTTTTTTTTTTTTTTTTTTTTAAACAAATAAATATATTTATACATACGAATCATGTATATACACAATATATATAGATTTATATATAAATATACACATATATACAAATATCATATATGCAAAATGTATTGCAACTTTGAAGACCAAAAGGAGCACACTCAAGGATTGCTTGGAGAGACCAAAAAGGCAACGGGGAGGCGGGTGGGACCGTGAGGAATCCACAGGTAGCTAATGTATCCACCAGAAAAGTCGTTACCGAAGGTAAGTAACTCGTTCTTCTGATGGATACAACTACCTGTGGATTCCTCACCTAATGAATAGAGTCCCAAAGCAGTACCACGCCCGGCGGTGGGTGCCTAAATGGTCAAACCAAGAAATCCTGCAGCACTGACCGTGCAAAATGACCGTCCCTTCTGACCTCAGAGTCCAAACAGTAATGTTTCACAAAAGTGTGAAGGGACGACCAAGTTGCGGCCTTGCAGATGTCGACCACAGGAACACCCCTGGCCAAGGCCGAAGAGGCCGACTTAGCTCTGGTGGAGTGAGCTCTAATGCCCTCAGGCGGATCCTTCTTTGCCAAAGAGTAACAGATTTTAATGCAAAGAACAACCCACCTGGAGAGTGTTCTCTTGTGGACTGCCTTTCCTCTCCTCTTGCCCACGTATCCGACAAACAGCTGATCCTCCAGCCTGATATCCTTCATTCTGTCGATATAGAAGCTCAACGCCCTTTTTGGGTCCAGGCGATGTAGTCTTTCTTCCTCCTTTGAAGGATGAGGCGGAGGATAAAACGTGGACAAAGTGATTGTCTGAGCCAAATGGAAGGGTGAAACAACCTTCGGAAGGAAAGCAGCCTTGGTCCTCAACACCACCTTATCCCCATAAAACGTTATATAAGGGGGTTTAACCGATAAGGCCTGCAACTCACTCACTTTCCTTGCAGATGTTATAGCTACCAGGAATACTGTTTTAATAACCAAATACCTTAAGGGGCAAGAATGCATAGGCTCAAAAGGGGACCCCATAAGGAAAGTCAGGACCAAGGACAAATCCCATTGAGGCATAACGAATGGTTTTGGAGGATATTGATTCAGAAGACCTTTCAAGAATCTGAGAACAATAGGGGATTTAAATAATGATGGTTGGTCTGGAAGACAAATGAAGGCTGACAAGGCCGACAAATAACCCTTAATGGTAGCCACTGCACAACCTTTCTGCGCTAGAGACAGTGCAAAAGACAAAACATGTGACAGATGAGCATGTAAGGGATCAATCTGTCTCTCTCCACACCACATAACAAATTTAGACCACCTATTAGCGTAGATAGATTTAGTGGAGTGTCGCCTGGCCGCTAAGATAACATCCACTACATCAGGCGGGAGAGAGAAGGAACTCAGGTTGCCCCGTTCAATCTCCAAGCATGTAGGTGCAGACTCTGGAGGTTGGGGTGTAAAACCTGCCCCTGCGACTGCGAGAGGAGGTCTGCCCTGAGAGGGAGACGGAGCGGAGGGCACAGTGAGAGTTGGAGAAGGTCGGAGTACCATACCCTCCTTGGCCAATCCGGAGCTATTAAGATGACTTGGGCCCGGTCTTGGCGAATTTTCCTCAACACTCGAGGAATCAAGGGTATGGGGGGAAACGCGTAAAGCAACTGGTCGCACCAGGTTATCTGAAACGCGTCCCCCAACGCTCCCTGCATCGGATACTGGAGGCTGCAGAATAACGGGCAATGCGCGTTCTCCCGAGTGGCAAACAGATCTATCCGAGGAAACCCCCACATCTGGAAGATTAAACAGACTTGATCTGGATGGAGACGCCACTCGTGGTCTGCCGAGAATTGGCGACTGAGACTGTCCGCACGTACATTCAAGACCCCGGCCAGATGATTTGCCACCAAGCAAATCTGATGGTCCTTTGCCCAGGACCATAGCCGAAGAGCTTCTCTGCAGAGAAGGTACGACCCTACTCCTCCCTGTTTGTTTATGTACCACATCGTGGTAGTATTGTCCGTCAGGACCTGTACCGACTGACCACGTAGGGATGGGAGGAAGGCCTTGAGAGCCAGACGTACAGCCCGTAACTCCAACAGATTGATATGAAACACCTGTTCCTCTGGAGACCAAAGCCCTTTGATCTCCAGATCCCCCAGATGAGCTCCCCATCCTAGGGTGGAAGCATCCGTTATGACCGTGGCCACTGGTGGCGACTGCGCGAACGGCTTTCCCTGTGAAAGATTGTTGCCCGCAATCCACCACTTCAATTCCACAGCAGCATCTCTGGAGATCTTGACAGTACCTTCTAAATCTCCCTTGTGTTGAGACCACTGCCTTCGGAGGCACCACTGAAGAGCCCTCATGTGCCAGCGAGCATGCGTGACCAACAGAATGCAGGAGGCGAACAGACCGAGCAGACGAAGGACCTTGAGGACTGGAACTACCGCTCCATTTCGAAACATTGGAACCAATTCCTGAATATCTTGAATCCGCTGAGGCGGAGGAAAGGCTCGACTCAATGTTGTATCCAGTACTGCCCCTATGAACAGGAGGCGCTGAGAGGGCTCCAGGTGAGATTTGGGCACGTTCACCGAAAAGCCCAGGTCGAACAACAACTGGGTTGTTGACTGCAGATGATGCGACACAAGCTCCGGGGACTTGGCTTTGATCAACCAGTCGTCCAAGTAAGGGAATACTGCTATCCCCTTTCTTCTGAGCTCCGCCGCAACCACTGACATCACCTTTGTGAAGACTCGAGGTGCTGAAGTAAGACCAAACGGGAGGACCGCAAACTGATAGTGCTGCGACCCTACCACAAACCGGAGATACTTCCTGTGCGACTTGAGTATCGGGATATGAAAGTAAGCATCCTGCAAGTCGACAGACACCATCCAATCTTCCTTGTTCAACGCCAAAAGCACCTGTGCTAGGGTCAGCATCTTGAACTTTTCCTGTTTGAGGAACCAATTCAAGATCCTCAGATCCAGGATTGGTCTCAACTGACCATCCTTTTTGGGAATCAGGAAGTATCTTGAGTAACAACCTCGACCCTTTTCCTGCTCTGGGACCAACTCTACCGCGCCCTTTGAAAGGAGGACTTGAACCTCCTGTTCTAGCAACAGGAGGTGTTCTTCTGAACAATAAGATGGGCGGGCGGAATGAGGGGTGGGAACTCCCGAAAGGGAAGGGCGTAGCCTTTCCCCACAATGCCGAGAACCCAAGTGTCCGTTGTGATAGACTTCCACTTGTGGAGAAAATGCTGTAATCTTCCCCCTACAGGAGAGGAGTGAGTGGGAAACGGTGGAAGCCTAAGGCTGCTTCCCCTGCTGCACCCCTCCAGAGGACGAGGAAGAGGCAGAGTGCTGTTGAGAGGCTCCTCTGGTACGGGCCCCACCCCTCCCCCTCCCTCTAAATGACCTATAGGGGAGGGAAGAGACGGGTTGCTGGAACCTCCCCCGAAAGGAAGAGGAAGAAGAGCCACGCCCAAATCCCCGAAACCTCCTGAAAAATCTAGAAGAGGCAGAGGAAGAAGGAGCTTGCAGTCCTAACGATTTGGCTGTGGCTCTGCTCTCCTTAAATCGTTCCAAGGCCGAATCTGCCTTGGCTCCAAACAGTCTGTCCCCATCAAACGGGAGGTCCAGCAGGGTCGACTGCACATCCGCAGAAAACCCTGAGTTTCGGAGCCAGGCCTGTCTTCTTGCCACCACAGCCGTGCCCATCGCCCTGGCCACCGAGTCGGTCGTGTCCAGCCCAGACTGGATAATCTGGGTCGCGGCAGCCTGGGCGTCCGAGACCACATCCAAGAGACCCTGGGGGAGCTCCGTAAATGAAGACGAAATATCATCCATCAGAGCATGGATGTACCTCCCCAGAATGCACGTTGCGTTGGTGGCCTTCAACGCCAAACTGCATGACGAAAATATTTTCTTGGACTGCGCATCCAGTTTCTTGGAGTCTCTGTCTCCAGGCACCGTCGGGAAGGAACCAGGCGCTGACTTTGAGGAACAGGAGGCTTGCACCACCAAGCTCTCCGGCGTAGGGTGTCTAGAGAGAAAGCCAGGGTCAGATGGTGCAGCTCGATACCTCCTGGCCACAGCCCTATGAACGGCCGAGGAAGACACCGGCTTCTTCCACACCTCCAACACCGGATCCAGCAAAGCCTCATTAAATGGCAAGAGAGGCTCAGCTGCAGCAGAGGCCGGATGCAATACCTCTGTCAGCAAATTCTGCTTCGCCTCTGCCACCGGCAAAGGCAGGTCCAAAAAGCTCGCTGCCTTCCTCACCACAGCATGAAAGGAAGCAGCCTCCTCTGTATATTCCCCTGGAGATGAAAGGTCCCACTCAGAGGAAGTGTCCAGCCCACTGGCTGTATCCAGACCATGTAGTCTGTCTCCAGAGTCCTCAATCTCTCCCTCCTCTAAGACTCGCTGGTACTCCTGCTCTTCCAAAAGACAGAGAGCACGCCTCCTCGAATGAAGTCTCTCCTCGATACGCGGAGTCGACATGGCGTCCGCCGACGTCGAAGAACGGCGCCGATCTCCAGAAGCATCTGACGCCGCGTCCGGCGCCACAGGCAGCTTTGGCGCCGAGGTAGGAGCCGGAGGACGAGGTCTTGGAGCCGATGGACCAACCGGAGTCACAGGGCAAAATCCTGACTTCGACGGAAGGGCAACCTCCGGGGCCGAAACATCCGAAGCCACCGGAGCGGCCACCGACGCTGGCACCGGCGCCGAGCCCACATTCCCAAAAGGGAGAAAGGGCATAAAGGGTGCCGGCCGAAGAGGCGCAGGATCACCCAACGAAAAGGCCAAGGGCCCCGAAGGACCAGCCGGAGCAGCTCCTGGAGCCATCTGCTGAAAGATGGTATACATCGCATTAAGAAACGCGGTACTATCGGCTCCAGGAGTGGGAAAAGCCGGATACTGGGGTGCCTGGATCGGGGGCGACCCCGACGCCGGCCTCGACGTCTGCGACGCCGGAGAAAACACAAGAGGCTGCACCACCTCAATCACCGACGCCTGACCAGGCGAAGTCGGTGACGCCGGAGAGGGCAACGGCGTCGATGGATGCGGCGTGACCGTGGGGCTGACCTCCCAAGTCCTCCGACGCCGAGCCGAAGGTGACCTCGAACGAGACTCCTTGCTGGAATGACGTCGTGAGTCTCTACGGCGCCGGGAGTCTCGATGACGCCGGTGAGACCTTGGCGAAGAAGACTTCTTATGATGTTTCTCCTTCTTCTTTGACTTTGCCATGAATAACTTGGCCTCACGCTCTTTGAGGGCCTTCGGATTCATGTGTTGACATGAATCGCAAGTCGAGACATCGTGGTCGGAGCTCAAACACCATAGACAGTCGGAGTGAGGATCTGTAACTGACATCTTGCCCCCACACTCTCGACAGGGCTTGAAACCCGACTTCCTCTGAGACATTATTACCGCAGAGAAGACTACGCAGCAGACAATACACTGTAACCACGAAGGTAACAGTAGCTCCCTCGAAGATAACCGTTTCGAATGCACGGAAAAAAAGGGAACTGTCATCGGCACGTCGGCGAGGACCTCTTATTGCCTGTATGACGTCAGACGGCGTCGCGTGGGCTACAGTGACGTCCTCGTCGACGTGCAGAGACTAGTAAGAAGATTTCCGTTGAATGCTGGCGCCATGGGAGTATTCATTAGGTGAGGAATCCACAGGTAGTTGTATCCATCAGAAACTACAATGACACCCCACCAGTGCCCCTAAAACTACCATGCTACCCCGCCTCTGCCCTTAAAACTAAAATTACCACAACACCTCACCCCCTAAAACTACCACAACACCCCGCCCACCCCTAAAACTAAAACTACCCTGACCTCCCACCCCCGCCCCTAAAACTACCGTGACCCCGACCCCTAAAAACTAAAACTAGCCCAACACCCCACCCCCCCAACCCTAAAAACTAAAACTACCTTGACCCCCTACCCCTAAAAGGTAAAACTACCCCGCCCCCCCACCCTTGCCCCTAAAACTACTGCGACCCCCCCATCCGTGCAAAACTAAAACTACCCGACCCCCCAGATCCTAAAAGTAAAACTACCCAACCCCCAACCCCTGCCCCTAAAACTACCGCCGCTCCCTGTCCCAGTCCCATTTACCTGACCATGTCCTCTCCCGATCCTGACTCCCTTTTTCTCTGCCTTTACCAGGCATGTGCGTTGTTCAGCACATGCGTGGTTAAGGCAGAAAAAAAAGAGTCATCGTTCACATAAGTGTGGTTCCGCTTTCATTAACGCAGTCGTTATTCCATAGTTGTGGTTCAGGCTGTTTCCCTATCCAGCCTCCAGGGTTTAAGGCACACAGGACCTGAGCCAGGGTGAGCATCTTGAGGGATCTCACCTTGATGGCACTGAGAGGGTTTAGAATTAAAATAGAACTAGGACCGCCGTCCTGTTTTAGAAAGTAGCAGGAATAACATCTACGACCCACCCTTGGAGCAGACACCTTTCGATAGCCCCTTTGGTCAAACAGGCTTGCACTTCCTGACGCAAGACCGACAAATGGTCCTCTGTCAGTCGTACCTGAGATGGCGTAAGACCATGAAGTGTAAGGTACAGTCCTTTAGGACAATATGCAGGATAAACCTGTCCGATGTTAACACCTGCGAACCCAGCAAGAATCACTGAACCTGCCGAAGCTGGGTGTCTGTGTCTTAAAAATGGCAAGGCAAATGGTGCTTCGTAGGTGAGGACACGGGGCGGTTGGGTTAGCTTTAGGCTAACTGGCTCGGTTACTGTGACCGTGTGGCCAGTGGGTGCAACAGCCTCATCCATGAAATTGCTGACCATCTTGCTGAGGCTAAAATGAGTGCTGTTATGGGAAGTCTTTGCCAAACCTGCAAAAGGAATGGAAAAGTTGATGTGGCTGACGAGATGCACCAGATAAGCCCAGGGAGCCTATGCTGTGGCCCAGCTTTCTTCAACCAATCTAGGGCCGAATCTGCCTTGTCCCCAAAAAGACAAGTCCTGTCCAAGGGCATGTTCATAAGGGGCGACTGGACATTGCCTGAAACAGTTGTTGACTCAGTCAGGAGTGCAGGCCAATGGCGACATTGGATTCACTGCCTCGCCCGATGGAATGAATGGCGTCTGGATCACAACAAATCATGAACTTGGCTGTGTCACAACCATCCTACATAGCTTGGGTCAGGCCAGGACGATGGTCTTCTGGGACACTGGAAGGAACTGAGCCACCAAACCCCGAGGAACGTGGGAGAGGAGGCTCAAAAGGCATCTTGCACCGACATACCCGAGGGCCAAACTGTAGGAAGAAAATACCCTCTTCCCAAAGGTCTCCTCACTTTTAGATTTCCTGTCAGGGTGAGTAGTCCGAGAGGGAGTCAGCAATGCTCTCATTATGGCCCTGATTACCAGGGTTGTGTGATGTTACAACATATGCTTTTATTACGCATTCCTTTACCACACATGGTAAGGTAAGTAAAATCCTTGCATATTACCCAGTGGCGGTTACCACTGGGCAGTTATAGTTAGACCAGGTTTTCCAAACGAAAATGGATTTATTGGTTTTGCTAATAACTTTAGTGCGGAATGACGAACTTTCCAAAATAAGTCTCATCCACCTTTGCTCCTTCCTGGAAAGTTTTAAGGTCATCTTTCAAATGGGGACCAAGAAAAGGAGGTGTGTGAGGGTGGGGGGGATATGTGGGGGCACTGTCAGGCCCTCCTTCCTGAGCCATAGCCATAGCCCGGCTTGGGAACCCCATTGACTGGAGTCTGAACAAAGCCATGTCCAGGGGGCCTCATCCCCCAGGACACTGCTGTCACCTGCCCTAAAGAATGCGGGCAGGGAATACAAATGTAATTACCTGGATGTTCTCTCCTGGGCAGGTAACAAAACTTTGGAGTCCGCTCCCGCTGGAACCCACATGGACTGCTGGCTGAGGGCATCCATAAAATAAATAAATAATAATCAATGAGCAGTATGAGCTACTCCCCGCTCTGTTATTAACTGCTCCAAGCAAGGAGAACCACTTAATGACATGCAAGGACTTTTTAGTTATATATTTGGATCATGGTGGTGCCCCTAAAAGGAGTAGTGTGTTCTGACCCTTTTTTTTTTAAAGGGTCAGACACCACAGTAAAAAAAAAAAAAACACAAAAAAAACGGCTGGCATTTTGGCTTTTATAAAGGGTCATCATTTCAGCATATATAAATCCAACATATTGGGTTTGTCAAAAATAACTATAATCAAATGTATATTTTATGCGTTCACACACAGCAATGCTTCATAATATTGTCACAAAATATTTTCAGTAAAGCATTTGTTCAAAAAGTAACATTAAACAGGTCTTTGTTTTGTTTTTTAAACATTTTCAGGCTACAAAGAGCAGCCACAAAACCAACCAAGTGGTCCCTGAGGGCAGGTGAAGAGCATAAAGCTCCAGCTCAGAGTGCTTTAAAAAATATGGTAGAAGGGCAATGGCTCAGCAGATATGGTTAATGATGCCCATCATCTTTTGAGGATTTGCTGAGAAACAAGAGATTCAGCTCAGCAACAAGACTCTAGGATTTTCAGGAAAGAGAAAATATCTAGAGCAACTCCAACCCCTTGTACTCCAAGCCAAATCTCCACCACCCATTTTCACGAAAAGATCGCTACTTCCTGCCTCAAAACCTGCATGCATGAGTTACAGAAATAGAAGAAAGTGTCGTAAAAAAAGGAGAGATCACCTCAACTGTACTATTCGGAATCACTAGTTTGAGCGCATATCCCATTATGTACCTAGGAATCTTTACAGCTGGCCACCTAAAAAATGAATAGTTTATTTGTGCACAGTCAGACATTTCATAAGGACCCTTCGGCAATGCTGGCAAACCAAAAGTGATTGACTAACCCTAGCAATAAGCCACAAATGTAAATGGTCAAAGAGGAAATGTGGTGCTGCAGATGGTGCTATGGTGGCAGACTGAGATACTGAAATAAATTCATACCTCATTCCTTAGTAGTATTGGTGATCAAAGTAAACTGGGTTTGTGGACACTGAAGGGCCAACGTCCAGTCTGAGTGAGTGCTTGCCTTACATTCTCAAGGTTAAGTTCCAGAAGCTTCAAGAAATTAACCTAATAACATTTTTGTCTCCACCCAGTGTAATCCAGCACCTTCCCAACTGAAAGTGTAACAAGGAGCATCAACTCTGCATGGAAAAGGCAAGTAAAACCTTTACCTACAACCCCTGAATACTTTTGACTTAATCTAATAAAACACATTGCATGCACTCAAGTCAATGATATGCCTAAACTCCTATGCAGAGTACAACACCCTGCCCTTCTAAGAGGAACCTGGCCCACTTAGCAGAGACATCGCAGATTTTTTGCCTTCCTTTGCTAAACCCATTGTTTTGCTATTAGGACCCTGTCCACTTTACCCCTGGTAATCAGGGGTAAGGTTTGTGTGCTTTCCACTGAAAGAAGCCTACACCAAACTGGGTTACTTTAAATACTTATAAGTCCCTAGTATATGACACTGTATGTACCCAGGGTCTGAACATTAAATACTAATGGGGTGTAGCATTCTTCTGCCACTCTCTAAAGTAGCACTGCAAAATATGCTCTTCAGTCTGTAGTGCAGTTCTAAACTGCCAATTCGACCAGGCAAAAAAAAAACGTTTGCAAGGCCTAAACCTTTCTTTTTAATACTTATGGCACGGTGCACAGTATTGATAAAGTAGGACATGTGTGTTTATGCTTTAATTGTTCTGACAGTGGAAAATATTTTCTGGTGCAAAGGCTATCTCTCAAAGACTAACACTAGGTTACTTTATTACACTTAATAAGGGATAACTTCAGTTTGGGAAGAGATGTAGAAATGCTTCTTCCACTCATCTGAATTATAATTTAAAAACCTCTTTAATGATAGTGTCAGATTTAAAGTTGCTATTCTGAAATATCTACTTTTAGAAAGTTTGCATAAACTGCCTAAACCAAATGTGCCTGTCAGTGACCAGGGGCATAATACTGTTACTGAATTTACTGGTGTAAGTTATGTATTGCTTCCAGATATGGAGACAAAATAAGCCTGGGTGTAGAGGCAGTAGGTCTTCTTGATAGGATGGCTGAGGACGAGCTGCACCTTGCCCTCATTGCACCTCAAATG
This sequence comes from Pleurodeles waltl, assembly GCF_031143425.1. NCBI lineage: Eukaryota > Metazoa > Chordata > Amphibia > Caudata > Salamandridae > Pleurodeles > Pleurodeles waltl. The sequence goes on from NC_090444.1 coordinate 918,492,066, forward strand.
ATCCTGCCTGCATGCACAAAGGAGCCTCCTACCAGTCCTGTCCATGTCTTTGTCACCCTAGACGGTTTAGAGCCAAACCCAGGGGAAGAACTGAACAGAACAAGGTTGGGATGGGGACATGGATTTCACCACGGAACGTTTGCCAGGAGGTAGAAATGTGGAATCTTCAGAACCTCTCATCAGAACACTCTTGCATCGGCAGAAGATTCAGAAGGACTGCCCTGCTGTCTGAAAAAGAAAGACTAGACCTGCTTCCCTTGAACCCAGAACCACAAGAAGTGAATCCAACGGTTAGCTGGCTGACCTCCCCTTTGAGTTACCGAGATATAACAGACATCCAGAGGCCTCCCTGCAACTGCCCTGTTTACCAGAACCAACTTGAACTGCCTGAGCCCTGTTGGCATCTGTTGAGGTAAGTCTTGATTCTCAAGTGTAACCCCCGTCCCAGAGTGCACTCCTCCTGTCTCACATCTACAGAAATCTGCACCCCAGATGAAAATCCAAGCGTATGAGGCTCTTTGCGAACGTAAAAGGCCTCCTCAAGTCTTCACTGATCATCAAGTTGTCTGCCAAAGCAAAGTTCTGATAGTGACGTGCTCTTCACACCGAACAGTGTCTGTCTATGTCAACAGCTACTGTGAAGCTCTAGCAATTACCATTCCTCTCACTGACATCGACTGCCGTACAGACCTACCAACAATAAGCTGCAACTGCAACTCCTCAGATGGTCTTGGACTTGAGAAGGTAAAAGCTCCACCGGGACAAACCTTATTGTATCATGTATTTGACCTATGCTCCATCGCAGGTGGACTAAACTGATGACTTTGACCCAGGGCAGCATGACCTGATAACCACGGGTGGCACTTTGCACTTCTGAGTACTATGTCTATCTAAAACTTTAAAAAATCATACTTCCGGTTGTACTGGCTGAAGTTTTGCTGTCACATAGTTGTTAAAATGTACATTATTATTCTGAGTAGTTTTTTTAATTGCGTTGTGTTTTTAGTTTATAACAGTTTGAGTACTGCATGAATATTTTACACATTGCCTCTAAGTTAAGCCTGACTGCTTTTGTGCCAACCTCCCACTGGGTTAAACTTAGGTTTATTTAGTGACCTATGTGGGTCACCAAGACAAGGATCATTTTATTATCTGTGTGGCTATCCCCCCTCACAACTAATAACCCAATTTCTTACAGTGAGCATGACTACATAGTCTCAGTTTTTAGAAATGTGTTATGCTTTCCATGAAAGCAATGTTTTCTTTTAAAAATTAAGTTGTGTTCTCAAAAACTTGAAAATTGTGTATATTTTGAAATCACATCACCGTGGACTGCCCACGTTTCTTGCTTTAGAGCAAATTGGCTTAAACTCAACACAGAGAAAACTAACATTTTTATCTTTAGAGGCAATCACAGTTCTTGGCATTTATCCTTTTGCCCTCAGACTTTTAATCCAGTCCTTCTTCTACCAAACATTTAAACAGCTTGGAAATCATGACTAATGCTCCCTGCCCCAATTCTGACGGATAATCCAGTTTGCTGGTACCTCCTCTTGTATTTTCTGAAAGGCTCTGTTATTCCGTGTTGCCTCTGTTACTGATAAACATTAGACATGCTTCTGGCATAGCTCTTGTAGGTTGAAGGCTGGACTATTTTAATAGCCTTTACTTGGGTATAAAAGCTTTGTTGCTGACCTAATTACAAACAATCCAAAATTAGACACCACACCTAGTAGCATGAACTCCTTGTTATAGACATGACCATTTTAAGCAATCTACACTGGCTCTACTATCTCCAAATGCACCTCTTTCAAGGTGCTTTGTACTTGTCAATCAGTATCTTTGTGGAAACACTAATTTCCTTAAAAGACTCAGAAACTACACATGTAAAAGGAGGCTCTGATCAGCTCTGTACTTCGTTTCCCAAGCTCAATTCAGTGACAGGGGCTTCTTGATTATATCCCCTACTATCTGGAATACTCTGCTTAGCTACCTTCAGGTCATTACGAGTCATTTCTTCACAAAATCTCTAAAAACATAGTGGCTTCCTTAATTTGTTTTGTCTCTGGTTATGAGCTAGTCTGCGATAGTCTGGGTGATAAAATACAAATAAATATATTTTTTCTTAGTTGGAAATTATATTTGCCAGAAGAAAACAGAATGATTGAATCATTCATCAGAAGGCCAAACAATGAAAAGAAATTGTTACTTACCAGCAATCATTGCCTTTGAGATGGAAGTCAGTTTATCGCCGGTGAACGAACACTTGAAATAAGGTAAGAATCAAAACTTTCCTTCATTTTCAAAATTAAGTTGCATGGGGTACAATATTTTTTAACTAGTGGAGACACATAGTAATAGCTATCAAGATTGGATGTTACACCACACGTTTGACCAAAGTCTCAACACATTGATATAAATATTTAAGTTGCTCCTTCTTGACTCAAACTAAAACCTTGATAAAAACAGGTTACAATTATTTTGAGCCAACACCAAGTGAAATAAATGTGCACTGCATGGGAATCTATAAAAGATACATTCTGCAAGCATTCCAGCTTCAAAGTGTGCACAAGTAAGGCAGAGTAGTCTGAAAGAACATTTTAGTGCAGCTTTCGTTTGACTCGCACAACCAAAACAAAAATGTTAACAGAGACAACTCAACTCCTATTCAAAATATAGTTTAAATAATAATTTTTGGCGTTGGGTTTCCTTTCTGGAGGCCTGTCACAAATCAAAATTTAAACATTACCATCTCCTAGTAATAACAGATGGCAACGAATAGCTTTAAACTCTGAAGTGGACTAAAAGTACTTTCATGTTTAGTGATAAATCATATGAAGATATTTTGAGAACTGTATGCCCACAGAGTTAGCAAAGGCCATATGCCCAGGACAAGAACTTACAGAAAGCATTACGATATCTCAAGTCAATGTAATGCAAATTTCATAGTTCAGTATATTTTTTTCATATTTGTGCCCCAGCATGGCCTAACTGGTAGGGTACCCGCCAAGACTGGGTCACAACAAAGGGATGGGATAATGAAAGCTAGAAAACTGAAGGGTCTAACTAATTTGTTCATGATTAACGAGGCCCCTAAGGAGACTGCTAGTTAAGTTAAGTCTAGAAAGCTGATATTTAGTCAAGAAACTACTCTCATTAAAAGTATGTTAGGAGAGCTATTAGAACACTATGGTCCCCCTATTAGGGCAGTTGGGGTTCACACAGACTTGGTTTACTGATAATAGACTAGTTGACAGATTGCAAATACATCATATGCACACTGCTTCAACACGACACACTGGTGCAGGCTTATGTATGCCATAAAGGTTTACTTTTATTTGTCACAATCAGAAAACGGTCATGGTTGTGTGGTGTCCAACATTTTCAGGGATACAATTCTAGCTCTTCCTATCTAATATTTAGACATATGCCCTAGGTAAGACTATTTGTTGGTTTCAACTGCAACCACATCAAATTCCAATTACAAGCATCTCTCAGAATCCATCAACAGACCACAATCTGGCTAATATTGAAATATTTCTGGACCATTTTTCCATGCTCTGTCAAACAGTACAATTTAGTATTCATGGGATCTTGAAAGAATGTAAGACATTCTAACATTATTGATCCACTTGCACATCTAGACTTAATAGCAATTGTCAAACGCATCCCAGAAATGGATATATTATTTGCAATAAATATCTATACCCAGCCTTGTAGACAGCAACATTTGTCTGATCACATCACTTTATGATCAGTTTTTTCCATGTGCTCAGTTCTACAATACCAGAGTCATAAAACCTTAGCCTCTAAATGATCTGCCTGCACTCATGCTATGCTCAGCTTGCACCTTTACTGCTAAACGTCTAACATTGTTTCTGCTCTCTTTACAGGTCTGTAAGGACACACCTCCGTACAATAATGGAATTTAAACTACAAGTGGAAATTAATAAGCACACAAAAGAATAAATCCAACTTGTGCTGTTCCACAGTTGACTCTAGCACATAAACACGCTACTTAAAGAACAGCATCTAACTGGACAAAACAGACACTTTAGAGATAAGAATACAAAGCTTGACATCCAAAATATATGCGGGAGCAATGAGTGAAACAAATCACACTGAGCAATGATTATAGAAATAGGTCCACCATATTCTTTCGACTTGCTACCAACACTACTAAGTGCAAATCTGGTTTTGCTGCATCCCAGACTTTTTGTGATAACCTGAACTCGTTCATTATTACAAGAGTCATATAAGACAGGGACATTGCTGAAACTGTGAAAAGTGCCAACTTGCTAAACGGCCTGTAGACCATTTCCCTCTAATTATTCTGCAATTTTTTATTTTCTCCTTTTCTGTGGGCACAAACTGGATTGCTAACCAGCTTGGTTTCACTGAAACAATCTATTCTCTTCACCCTGGTACTACATAGCTAATTAATCTTTCCTCTATGGAAAGTCTGGTTGCTGCCTCACTTTTGACCAGTGAATGGTCCTGAACTCACAATTTCCACTCCATTACACCTCTGGCTGCAGTACCCACGCTACTTCATGAAGTGGTTTGCGAATAACTTCAAACGTCCTGGCTACAGTCACTAACTCTTGATTTCTATGCCCAACACCATGTTGCTATATTCCTGGAATGATGCCCAGAATCTTTGACTCAGTTCCACGTTAACATCCTGATATTATATTGTATGGAAAGGTTGAATAGTGCTTCTCTACCCTGAAAGCACTTTCTAGAGGTGAGTACAAAGCTACTAAGTTTGTAATGCAAGACTGAAACAAAGCTGGCTGAGTTGGAGTATGTGAGAAGTATGTTTGGTGCTGTGTGTGAGGTTGGGAAGTGTACTCCAATAATGTGAGATCAGGAATGCAGAAATACCCAGTTACAGAAATGAAGATGGATGAGTGTGTTAGATATAGAATCCCATTGTGCATTCATATAGAGCACATCATAATGCCAGAATCAGATTTTGAAAAATAGCCAGATCTCTAAGAAAGGATCTTCATCAAACTGTCAAAACATGAATGCTGCCATGCGTGGAGTACTAGAACACTGCCAAACCAGAGAAAAAATCCTCAACCAAACAAAAAGATGGATAGATTCTCCGCTCTATCCATCTGCAAGAGAAAGCATTAGAAACTAATAAACAATCACTATGAAAAGGAAAACAGACAAGAATAGATTTAGCAACACTTGATCCAAAGAATGTTAGATCTCTCAATCACATTTGGCATCACTGATCACATTACGACTGATAGCTTCACCAGTGTCAAATACAATACCATCGGCCCAGCTTTAGTTCTTAGTTTCTTGAGGTGAGAAATAAAATGGTCCAAGTAAGCTCTTTAGTATGTCAAAGTGAAGGTTTGCATTGAGGTCCCACGAAAATTAGCTCTACCTCCTGCTCTTTTGTAGGTCTGGCTTCACAGCACAGTTGTCTGCAACGTATACCGCTCACAGTTCTTTCAAGCAATGATCATGCGCCGGCATGACTATTCTAACATCTTATATGCGGCTATGGTGGATTATTTGTTTACCTGCCTGTAGGCCATCCAAAATTTGGCTGAACGAATGATTAATAATCTCCCTTCAAGAACTGCATAAGGCCCCACTGTAAGCAGACTACACTGGATGCAAGTACTAAAGTAAGTAATCTTTAAATGCTATGTCTTACACACACATGCTACTCTACTCTGCTAGCCCAGCTTATCTGCAGAATAAAGTGTTCCTTTTATAGATCTCTCAGGGCGCTAAGGTCTGCCAATACTGATCTCCTTAATTCAGCGCTACGCCTTGCTAGGATGGGTGGCCACTCCTTTTCTTTCTTGGCGTCCCATTACTGGAACTCTCTCCCACAAAATATTAGATTAATCTCCAAATCTAGCAAGCTCAAAAAGAAGCAATATAATGTATCCCTTTTCATTTTTCAAAATGAACTACCCCCTAGGGTTTCCAAATGTTGAGTTCCGTCGCCTCTTATTTTAAGGCATGCTATATGAGAATACAGTTTTGAAAGAGAGCACAGAAGTGAATCATGCAGAAACAAAATGGAAAGAAAATGCAATGTACAACGTTCCTAACCCTTCTTTGGAATAGCTGTTGATAGTTGCACATACTTTGAAGATGAAGTCTGTTTCTAGTACTCCACCACGGCAGCACCAAATCCTAAATCAGACCAGTATTGTTGCATAATACATATTTTATCTCACACATTACTTTTTCTTCCTTATTTTACAGACTAGGAGAGGTGCGAAAGCCACTAGGTGAAAAATGACAAAGGTTACCTAAACATCTGACATCCACATTCTTCTTTTCTCGTCTTTCTCTCCTATGTACACCATTCTGATTTCCTTTTCCTTTTGAGCCAACTCTACGTTGATAGGTGCCTAGTTAGTTTACTGGCCCAATGGATATGACACTTCAATGAGTACAAACAACCTATAGTTTTCCCAGGTAATTAAAAGTAAACAGAGGTCAGTGGTTTATGTAGGAAACAGGGAGATGGGTATGCCGGAAAGAGGATAGAACCAGCACCATGGTGACTACATCTGCACTACTTCAACTAATTACAATCCAATAAAGACTTTAAAAATAAGAACGGAGGAAAAAACAATAGTTGACCATGTCAGACTCTATGCAGAATAACTGTTGGCTCTCAGTCACATGTGTATGAACTATAAAAACCATATGACTCGCCTGTACCCCTGACATCATTTCTTAAAGAGCTCTAGGTGTTAGAGTAAGAACAGTGGATTGGAGAGTGGAGTAACAGAGAATATGTTAGAAGGGATGATGATAAGGAATCAATAGTGCTATTGTAATGTTACTTTTATTCTACTTGTAGATTTCAGAAAGGTCCAAAAAAAGTTACTTAGCTTTACAAACAAAGTTTCTGTGGGATACGTACTCCTTCGGTGATTTCCTCATTGTCCTTCCACCTCTCCTGGAAAGTTAATGCAGTGACTAATAATATCTCAAAATATAAGATATGCAAAGAACCATCATTGCACATTTGAGACCAGAGGCACTAGTGCTTAGCAAGTGAAAACGGTGTAGACGCACAGAAGATGTTAGCTATAGGAATGCCTGTGCGAAGAGCCAAGGAGGCAGCCATGGCTTTAATTTAATGGGGAGAAATGTCCTCATTCAGACTATGCTGAAAGATCTTGATACAGAAATGTAATTGGCTTTGCTCTTCTAAGGTCCAGCAAAGTCTACAAAGAGCTGATCATGAAATCTACTGAGGAGTGCGGTCATTGTCCCATGAGTCTTAAGTCTGGTGTTCAACCAATGCAGTCCCTCCTCTTTCTTGGTTGTATGTTGGGGATGGATGGCTAAAAAAACAAACATATGAAATGCAAAAACCACAGTGAGTATGATGGATGTGCAGATGCGCATTAGGTAATGCCACCAAGTAAACTGTCTTCAGGGTAAGAAGTTGAGAACTGCACAACTGTGCACTGGCTTGAACGGAGAAGCCATCAAGCAATGAAAAAAGATTCACATCCCACTGAGGAACAGTAAACAGATTAGGAGGAAACAAGAGAAGCAAAACCTTTAGAAAAGGTACCTCTAGTGGCCGTGTACATAGGGAATGTTCAATAGGCAGATACCTGAAGGCAGACTGGGCTGATAGCTCTTAACTATAGTTATCGCCAGACCCTTCCACACATGAGACAATGCAGTTTGTGAAATCTCAGCAAGGCTCCCTGGCCACAAACCCAACAACTGCACCTCTCCTGGACAGCAAAATCACTAACTGCCAATGCTGAATCTCTATGTCCGCAGTTGCAGCATTTTGGTACTGGGGTGGAAGACCTGTCAACTGTGCCGCAAGAGAAGGCCTTCACTAAACGGGAGAGGAAGAGGCAGCTGAGTGCCAACAGATAGCCTTACCACATCCTTTAATGCCAGCCTGGGATGATCAGAAGCAATGGTCCTCTATCCTCCTGTTACCTTGGAAGTACTTCTGACAGAAGCAGGAATGGCGGAAATATGTACAGCCGGCCTTGACCACATGAATCTGAAAGCACTACACAAAGATCCAGTCAGAGGCAAATGTACAGCACAAAATGAAATGGTTAATTACTGCAGGGGCAGTTTTTTAGCTTGAAGAATCTTCTGGATTTACAGGCTGTGCATTGTTCTGCCACCTAGTCGCTGGGTCTGGAAATTTCTCCTTGTAGGTCTGTCTCTCCTTTTTTTCCATGGGCGTTGTCAAACATCTGGACTTAAACCTCTCCTTGAGTGATGTTGGATGTGTGCCCAATATATCCTTTGATGTACTTGGTACCTTTACATTTTTTCTCTTTTCTTTTCTTCTTGCGATGCAACTTGTTGGTTTCCTTTATCTTCGTTGATGTTCTTTCGGCGTTTGTCTGTAAATACACAGCTACTCATAGAGGTGAGTGGGCTGCATGTGAATCCAGAAAAGTCTTCAAGCTGCAAAACTACTCCTATTTGTACGTGCCTATTTCCTTTTGCAGCAGGAATCTTTTCTGTATTCACATGTTGTGCACTGATTACACAGTGCTATTTTGTCCTGTGGGCAGGCTAGGTCCTTGACAGCACGTTTACAAACAAATGTTTTAGTACTTTTTGTCCCACTTCTGCCTCTTTGTTGATGTGGATGTCTATGCAGTAATGTTTTGTAAAAGTGTTTACCGATGACAGCTGCACGAATGTCTTCTACAGCTAAGCTACCTAGGAAGGCGAGTGGTGCTCCCTTCTTCCTTATTGAGTGTGCTGGTGTTTTTTCTGTAAGTGTTGCTCCCCTGTCCATCTCACAATAGTTCCTTTGGTGATGGGGAAGCCCCTTCTTGCTTGTGAGAAAGATACAAAGCACTGTTCTCCTTTCCTGACAGGATATGTTCATTCTAGATAGTACATTAATGCCCTTCGGATATTCAGTCTGTGCAGGACCTTCACTGCTTGCGTCTTTGGTTGTTGGAAAACAAATTGTAAGAGGAGGGCCTGGTTAATGTACATTTCCAATATCACTTTTGGTATTAACTTGGGTTTGTTCTTATTACCACTAGTCCTTATGTATCTGAAAATACTGCCCTTGAGTGCGAGTGCTTGCATTTTACTGACCTTCCTTAGCGAGGTGACAGAGATGAGGAATGCAACTTTAAGAATTAAGAACCTCACCTGTGAGGTTAGCATTGGTTTGAAGGTGTGTAATTAGTCTCATAATTATTAAATTCATGTCCCATGTGGGCATGGTTGGGCTCCTTGGAGATGACACCATTTTGCTCCACTAAGGAAGTGTTTTACTACTGGTGTGGCGAAGAAGGTTCTCTTGTGTATGCTACAATGGCTGCTACGGGAACCTTCAGAGAGGCATAGGAGATGTGCTTCTCTAGCAGGCATGTCATGTATATAACAAAGGTGGTAAACTGTGCCCAGTCTCTGTGTTTCCCTGCTTTGTTGCACCAGTGTACGAATCTCTTACACTTGTTGTTGTACCATTTCCTTCTTGTGGGTCACCTTGCTTCTTCAGGATCTCCACTACTCTTCTTAGAAAACAGAGGGTGGCAAATTCTATGTCCTCAGGAGTTATGCTGCTAAACTGACCATGTCTGGTTCTAAGTGCCATAGTTGTCCCTCCCGCATTGTCAGCAGGTCTCTTTGTAACAGGAAAGTGAAGTATTGCCTTTTGGATATCTCTATGAGGTATGAGAACCATGTCTTTCGAGCACAATACTGGGCTACCAGAATTATCCTGAAATGCTTCTGCCTGCACTTCTGGATCACTTTTGGTGATATTGGAATTCGTCGAAAGGCTTAAGTAAATCTCCCTGAGCATTTTATTTACAGGGAGATTTGTTTAGACCTTTCCATCAATTCCAAATCCCTACTGACTCAGGATGGTAGAACCTGGATGTGAAACTATGTCATTTTGCATTCTTCTGTGTTGCAGATAGGTCTATTCGTGGTGTCCCCATATTTGGAAGATCTGCATCAGAACTTCTTGTTTTAACTCCCACTCGTGTGTGGTGTTTGCTTTTCTTCTTAGCCTGTCCACTTTTGTGTTTTGCTGTCCTGGCAGGTCTATACCTACTAGCGATATCCTGTCTTATCGCACATCTCCATATCTCCAATGGCCAAGGTCGATAACGACTATGACTGAGTTCCTGCTTGCTTGTTCAGATACATTACATGGTTGTAGTGTTGCCCGTTTGAACTAGAACTGTCCATCCTGTGGGATGTTTCTGAAAGGCCTTCAGTGCGAGTAAGACAGTCTGTCTTCAGCTTCAGCACATTTATGTGTGGCACTGCTTCCTCAAAGTTCCAGAGGTCTCTGACGTTTTGCTTGTTTATATGAAATTGCCATCCTATGTGGGATGCATCCGTTGTGAGGGTCGCTGAGGAAGTTGGTGGTTTGAATGCTTTACCCACTGTGAGATTCTGTAGGTTGCACCACTGATTTTCCCTAAGGAGCCTTATTCGTAACAACTATATTGTCCCAACTCCTGGTTAGTCTGTGACCATCGATGCTAAACTCATGGCTGGACTAATCTCATATTTAATCTTGCATGTGGTACCAGGAGAATGCAGGAAGCCATCATAGCCATCATTTTCTCCACTGTCTCCATCATCAGACATTGCAGCTTGCGATAGAGGTGTGTCAGCGTCACACTCCCTTTGACAATTTTGTCCACTAGCACCCTCCTTCAGTGTCTCTGAGCTCAGGATAGCTCCCAGTAATGTTTTCTTCGTGTGTGGGTTCTCCGACTAGTTTTCGTAATTGATGGAGAAACCTAGCAGGTGTCAGGTTGGTAGCACCTTGTTGATACTCTTCCTGCTTGTCTTTGCTTTCACTAGCCAGTCGTCCAAGTGTGGATAGTTGTGTATTCCCATTCATTTGAGATCTGCAACTACTACAGCTAGGCATTTTGTGAACACTCATGGAGCTAATTTTATTTTGAATGGCGGGACCTTGAATTGGTAGTGTGTTTTGTCCACCTAGAACCTGAGAAATTGCTTGTGCCATCTGCTCACTGGTATGTATAGATAGGCGTCTTTGACATCTATGGTTGCCATGTATTCTTTTCCTATTAGAAGGATGACTTTTTGTGGCACAGTCATCTTGATTTTTTTTCATTAACTTGTTTAGTGTCCTTAACTCCAGCATTGGTTTTTATGTCTTGTCTGGTGTCAGTACCAGGAAGTGGTTTGAGTATACCCCTTTGAGTCTTTGTTTTTGGGGGGGAGGGAGACTATTTCTATAACTTGATTGTTTAGTAGGTCTACCACTTCCTGCTGAAGCTGTTATTGTCTATTCTCTTCTTTTTCGATAGTATAGTTAGAGATTACTGTGTTAACTCTATGTAATAGCCATATCTTATATTATTTAGACTCCATTTGTTGGATGAGATCTGTAGGAAAGTACCCTATTTCTTACCATGGTTACTCCTATTTTCTGCCTGTTGTCAGTATGTTTGACTGTGTCTACTGGGTTCCTACTAACCAGTACCCCAGTAGCTCTGCTCACTCCTCTAAACTGTACCTTTTTCTTTCGACAACTGGCATGCTGGTCTACCCCATGCAAGTCCCTAGTATATGGTACCTAGGTATCCAGGGCATTGGTGTTCCAGGGGATCTCTATGTGCTGCAGCAGTTAGTTATTCTGCCACCCATAGGGAGCCCGTGCAAAGGGTTCTGCAGGTATGCCATTGCAGCCTGCGTGAAATGGGTGCATGCACCCGTGTTCACTATAGGTCACTACACCAGGTCACTATAAGTCATCCCTATGGTATGCCTTCTCAGCCCAGAGGGCAGGGTGCAGATACCTGTGTGTAAGGGCACTCCTGGCCTAGCAGAGGTGCCCTCACAAACTCCAGATCCATTTTCCTGGATTCTGTGATAGCGGGGACGCCATTTTACGTGTGTACTGCACATAGGTGGTAATTCCAAACCTGGGGATGTTTGGTATCAAACATGTCAGAATCATACCCCAATACTGTTGCAAGTATGATTCCATGCCCTCAGGGGGCTCCTTAGAGGACCCCCAAACATTACTACCACCAGTCTAACAGGGTTTTCCAGGCAGCCCAGCTGCTGCCACCCCTCAGACAGGTTTCTGCCCTCCTGCTGCTTGATATGATCAAGCCCAGGAAGGCAGAACAAAGGATTTCCTTTGGGAGAGGAGGTAACACCCTATCCCCTTGGAAAAAGGTGTGACTGGCATGGGAGGGGTTAGCCTCCCCAAGCCACTGCTTTTGTTTTGAAGGGCACATTTGGTTCCCTCCATGAATAAACCAGTCCACACTGGTTCATGGACCCCTAGTCCCTGCTCTGGCGCAAAACTGGACAATGGAAAGGGGAGTGACCACTTCCCTGTCCATCACCACCCCAGGGATGTTGCCTAGAGCTCCTCCAGAGGGTCTCTGGGGTTCTGCCATCTTGTTTCCAGGGAACTCTGGGAGCATCTGAGTGGCCCGGCCAGGCAGGTGTCATCAGAACACCCTCCTGATAAGTGCTTACCTGGTTAGGTGACCAATCCCTCTTTCAGGGCTATTTAGGGTCTCTCTCTGGGGTAGGTCCTCAAATTCGGCTTGCAAGTTTCCACTGCAATTTCTGCTTCAACTTTTGGCCACCGGAACTGCAACTGGAACCTCCAGGACCCAACAAGCTGCTTCCTAGAAGAAAGGACTCTTCAGCAACATTGTTTCCAGGGCTCCTGCCAGCTTTGCAACATTTCCCTCACCGTGCATCCTCAGAAGACTGCAACTCTTCAGCCTGCATAAGAAGAAGTAATTTCCCTTGGAGTGAAGGAGTCACTCCCCTGCAACCGCAGGCACCTACAAACAAGCAATGACTGGCTGCGTGGATCCCCTCTCCTGCTGAGCTGCTTGGATCCTGCATCACGGGTGGTAGTCTGGAGTAGTCCTCTTGGTCCTCTCTGCCAGCTGTCCAACTTTGGTGGAGGGAAGCCTTTGCCTTCCCACGCAGGATAGTACCAGAATGCACAGCGTCTCTTGCAGCTGCCAAGGCTTGTGCATCTCATCCAAGGGATCTTCAGGCGACATGTAGCTCTAGCCCCCAGCACTCTATCCTGCAAGGGCACAGCCTCCTGCGTGGTTCTCCTGTGCCGTGGGATTCTCTTTTGTACTGCTATGTGGGCTTCTCCTGTGATTCCTGTGTCCCCGTCATGTGGGTCTCCTGTGGGTGTTGCCTCTGCTGCTGTGGAATCTCTGCGATGCTGAGTGTCCCCTGTTATTCCCCCTCCTGGGTTGAGTTCTCCTAGGCCTTGCTGGTCCCCGGCAGCACCTCTTTTCCACTAACCGCAGGTTTGCCTTTGCCAAAGGTACTGTGTTATTTATCTCTGTGGTTTGCTAGTACTCCCAGCTCCCTTCTACACATGTTACTTATCTAGGTGGGGGTACCTTGTTCGCATTCCATTTTTTTAGTATAGGGTTTGTGCTCCCCTTAGGGTCACTATTGGTTATTTCTATTTGCACTGTTTTCTAACTTTTTCTATGCCTATTTCTGATTGCTAGTGTATATAGTGTATTACTTACCTCCTAAGGGTGGGTCACCTGTCTAGTGTTTTGTGGTGATTTGTACCAAAAATAAAGTACTTTTATTTTTGTACAACTGGGTGTTTTTTTTTCATGTGTGTAAGTGCTGTGTGACTACAGTGGTATTGCATGAGCTTTGCATGTCTCCTAGATAAGCCTTGGCTGCTCACCAACAACTATTTCTAAAGAGCATGGCGTCTAGACACTACTTACATTTCACTATGAGGGGATACTTGGACCTGGTATAAGGTTTAGGTACCACAGGTACCCACCACATACCAGGTCAGCCTCCTACATTATATTTTTCCATTCCTCCAAGAATTCTACATTTCTTCGTCCTACTGGTGACTTGTGTAGAAGGGCATACCTGATGCAGCAACTTGTTTGTATGGTTTCCCTATTTTGAGGTCCTCCCTCTTCCCCTTCTGCGGCCACAAAAGGGTTGCCTGGTACTTGTGCTGTGCTGCAATTGTGGTGGAGTGGTAGCATCACTTTGTTGGTGATTGAAGGTGTGTGTGTGGGGTTGTATGGCTTCCCCTTGAGGCTGTTCCATTCTTCTGGATCATGCCTCCTTTGAATATCCCCTTGTACTGCAGAGCTTCCATGGCCTTAGCTATTCCATTACCTTTTTTCATGCACTGTGGTGACTCATCACTGCCTCACCTGTACCCTGTGAAGAGAATGTTTATTATTTCTGACTGGACTTCCTATTGGAATCCTAAAATCCTAAGACAAGCATGTCTGCATTAGACTGTGACCGTGCAGAGTTGCTAATGAGCCATGTCGGCTGCATCTAACACAGATTTGATGCATGTGTTGGAGGTTGTCTTGCTCTCAATTTGACACTGTGTTTGCCCTTTTTCTGAACTTGTCTGGCAGGTGTTTCATGAGATCTTCCATCTCCTCCCACTGCTGGTAGGTGTTCCTGTTTAGCAGGGCGTTTGAGTTGGCTATATGCCATCGCATTGATTCTGACCTCTCTAATTTCTCCCCACCATGTCTACTCCCTTTCTTTCCTAGTCAAGGGGCAGTCCCATTCATGTAAGGGTGTTTGCTTTCTTGCCTGCTGTTGCCACAATAAGAAAGCTAGACGGCATGTTCCCCTTGATGTAGGGAGAGACTTTCGAAGAGAGGCTGGACTTTTCCAACCTTTGTGTTCTGGCTTGGAGGCAAGACTGGTTCTTTGAATGCCTCTCTGCCCTGCTCCAACATACTGGATGTCATAGTAGTAGTGTTTCTAGGATGAAAAATGTCTCTGACTGCTCCTCTGAATCCCATAATCACCTGCAGCTCACTTAATACTCACGCTGTATAGAGTGATGTCAGCCGGTGGTGATGGTTTGGAAGGGTCGGATTCTACCCCTTCGACTGAGGAGTCAACATATGTCCTTCCATTCATCTCCTGGCTCTTCCGTTTGTGTGAGTTCTTCCTGATCTTCTTCCTCTGACTCAAAGAAATCCTTCTCCACTTCCTCCTGAGGTTCTGGATTGACAGGGCTCTTTTAGAGGAATTCTGTAACCCTGGAGAGAATCATCGAGCTCCTTCATTTTCAATTTTAGAGCATCAAGCTCCACCTCAAACGCTTCCCAATGGGCTTTGAGCTCAGCAGCTTCTTCTCTACGTTACAAAGTTGAGGATGAAAAGCTCTTCAGCGTCTAAGTCGTGCACTTTACTGCCGAAGGTAGTGACCTAAAGGCAGCTGTGTTGAGCCACTTTTCGGTGCTGATGTCTTCTCAAAAGGGGTGGAGCTGCTGGTTGTCATCTCCATCCCCATCCTTTTGATGCTTTCCCTAGGGTCAAAGCCAGTTACAAGGGTTTGCATCCAGTGGTGTTCCTGCATTGAACCTATGTGGCTCTTTGGGCCCCACCTTGCCATCCAGAGTCAAAGATTTTGAGGATACTGACGGGTTTCTTGAGTCTGAGACTTTCTGCTTGGTCTTTTCACAATCCTGAGTGTTTGGTTAATGTCTCTGTTTGTCTCTCAACACCTTCTTGTGCCCCTTACCAACAAGCTTGATCACCTCCTCGAGGCCCGGTTGCTTTCCTTGGGCTTCCTCCATTTCTTCAAGGATGTCCTCCTCGTGGCTAGATAGAACAAGATCCTTTAAGGTCTTCTGTTTACTCTGTGGTGATGCCATGGCATAGTGTATCCACCTTTGCTTTTGCCTTCACCTGACTGTCTTTGGCTAGGATTCTGCACATGCTGTACACAGTCCTTCAAACTGTGGTCCTTTGGGAGGCAGACGTTACAGTTCTCAGGAGTGTCTTTTTGGGAATTGGGAGGACTTGTGGTAGCACTTTGGCCAAAACCTAAAGGTGGTGTCCTTTATTTCCCTTTCTTGTTCTTCGTCCATGTGGATTCAGTGCATCTGTCTTCTCAGCTTTGGTGGTTTGCAGTGCTTTTCCATTAACCGTTGTAGCTGATCCCGCTCCCTCAACGCTTGGTTTGATGGAAGAATCTCCTCTGCATAGTTCTTTCTTTCTCAACTCTCCCTTTTACCTTCCAGATCCAATGGCAGAACAAAAGAATCTAAAGATGGAGACTGGTTGAAGGATTCACTGGGCATCAGTCTGACATCACTCAAGGAGTGCTTTAAGCACAAATGGTCGACACCAACCAAGAAAAAAAAGAAAGGAAGAGAAACTCCAATGAGAGAATTACAGACCAACCACTAGATGGCAGAATAATGCACAGCATGTGAATCCAGAGTCACGCTCAACCGGGGCAGACATTTCCTGTTTGAGCCACAACAAAGAGCTGCATGAAAGAAAATCCCACACCTCCATGACTTTGGGATGCAACGCCAACATGTGGTCCTCTATTGATAGACAACAAAGCACCCTCCCTCACATTGAGGGCAAACTGCTAGATGGGTGCCAGTGAGCACTTCCTCCTTAGATGTGCTCACCTGCACATGCAGATCACCTCCCAGCATAAGGTCTACAATTCCATACAACCCTGTCTGTTGATATAAAAGACGGAAGTTATATTGTTTGCTTGAATCTGAATGTTATTACCCGAGATGTAAGAGAGGTATGCCTTCATTGCAAGACGGACTGCCCATAGCTCTAAAACATTTATGCAGGAACCTACACCTATGCAAACTAAAGGCCCTGTGCCATTATTTGGCTCAAATCGGCACTGCAGGCCAACAAAACGTTGCATGTAAACACAGTAATCTGAGCCTGCAAGAGGACTGAATGGAGTGGGAGGTATAATCCACCAGTGCAGATCTGCACCTGACCTGCGAGACCCTACCAATACTGGTACCACTGTGATATCAGACACCTTTAATAGACCCTCATCCACCATATTGCATGTGACATCAACTGAATACACAAGCCATGAGGGCCAAGCAGACACAAGCCCTACAGAACCGGGATCCAAGCCAGAGACAGAAATTTCTGAATCATCTCCCAAATATCTGTCATCCTCTAAGAAGGAAATGGTAGCATGTTGTTCACATCCAGTCCCCGCCCCATGAAGGTCAGCCTGTGTTTAGATGAGTGGTGCAATTTTTCAATGCTGATGGCAAAGACCAAGTCAGCAATATCAGCCAAGAGGGTGCAGGAACCATACTGAAAATATAACGCAATGCACACTGCAAGTCTGCAACCAGCACAGTGTCTCACGCTGGACCAAGAAACCCAGGTCTGATGTTTTGCAAGATTGGGACTTCACTGATGACCAGAAAGAATTTTGGGTCGTTGTTTGGAGCAGAGACTACAAATGATTCCTGGGAGCAAGACTGCTTCCTTGAGGTACAAGAGGACTTCTCCATCTTAAGGAACTTTTATTTTTTTTATAACAAAATCTTTTAGGAAACTGTACCCTTATAGGTGACTTATCTGTGGATGAAGGAGAGTGCTTTATCATCTACCTGTTGGTCTTGCCTAGAAGCAAGTTACCCTCATGCTCCCTGATGGCCTTCGAGTGCACAGAGACACAACAATCACATATCATGGGGTTGTGCTATGATTCAAGACTCCACAAATAACTGTCCTTTGTAAAGAACTTAATCTTGTGGCATCTGTGACAAAACCTGAAATCTGAAAGATTTGGAAGAGACAACTGACTTAGCTGCTAATGCTACTTTGGTGGTAAACCAAAAGAAAGCTCTGGACCCAGATTGGTGTAGGACAGATAAAATAAGAACTGATGCCAGCTGGTGCCTAACGGGCTCACTATGATGTTGTTTTCTCCACAGATGGAGTGGCTGTGGGACATGCACGGTGCCACCTGGCAGTGCTGAGAAAATAATGCTATGAAAAAGTGATTCCAGATCAATCTGAAGCCTTTAAGGATAGTTGACAAGGTGAAGAATCTACAAATATCTGCATCCATCACAAGTGCAATAACAAAACATACAATCACTGGGGGAAGACCAAAAGGTAATTTAGATTATACAGAGTCAGCACACATCACATACTGATGTAACACTGCTTAACTGATCTCAGCTGGGTCCCTGGTGGCATACAACAGCAGAGTTTGTCAAATGCCAGCAGGGAAAACCAAAGTGCTGCTTGACAAATCGTGCAAAACGAGTTCTAAGGGGCAAAGCTTAGGTCCCAAGTGATAACCACTAGAATGTGTAAAGTCTCCGTCAGGAAGTAGTTGGTTTCCAGATTGGTAGAATCAAACTAATACAAGGGTCTATCAATTTAGAGATGGTTTATTTCAAAGGAACCATCAATGTTCCCATGAACACAGTACACTGAACAAGGCGTGCAAAAAGCAAGTGCCCTTTGTCAGTCAAACTATTAAGAGAAACTCTGGTCTGGAGGGACGAGATGATGTACAGTAAGAAGGAAGATTTGTCTTCTGATATATGTGAAAACTAAGCTACATTATAATAATGAAAGGCTTAATTTAAAGGGTACTCTCACACAAAGCAAAAAACAAACAAAAAAGAACAGTCTAATAAAATACTAAACCATCTCCATGTGCTCAAACGACAGCCAGTGGAAATTGCTTCAAAGGTTGTTAATTTCCAACCTCAAATGCATAACTATTACAAGACTTTTGCGAGATAAAACAGAATTATTTAAAATCTGATACAACGGGGCTGCAAAGCTTCACAGAATTCCAGTTACATACCTCTTAAAAGATCTGTGTAGCTAGAAAATCCATTTGTTTTGTTGAGTGAAACTAAATAACTTAGTACTATTCATAATATTAAACCTATGTGTAAAATTCAACAACTTGAGTCAAAATGGTTTAAGGTTCAGAGACTGATGGATGAAACGAAATATGGGTAATTACAACTACAATAAACTAAAAACAAACCAGAGAGGTAGGGAAGCAACAGCCTTGAACTGACAAAGTATTGCAATGGAATGACCAATGAAGTAAGGCCCATGCACCACAGAAAATTCATAGCACCGCAAACAGGAGTAAGATTCTCACAGAGCTACAACACAGAAGCCTGATAAAGCAAGATATAAAGAACTTACTGCTTGGATTCCTCATCATCCCCATCATCATCTTCTAAATGTGCCACATGTCCCCTGAGGAGATGGAACGAAGTTGCCAGGCAGAATGGATGTTATTAAATTGACTTCATTCATCACAAAAAACACATTATGGCATGCTATGGCTTAAGGCCTTTCTTTACAAGCTATACAAAATCGGATTTCTTCAGCCAGCACATTTTATTCTCCAGAACACTGCTCCTTCCACACAAATTAGACATTTTCAGTTTGACAAGCACCAAGGCAAGCATGTATCATTAGGTTGCTGTAAGGATAGTGCCATCTGAGCCACATAGTTACAGTGTACACAGAAAAAGTGAAAAGATACAAACAATTACCGCTGGTGCAGTTCTTCCTCGACTGATTTTAGCAGACTCCTTAAAATTAAGTGGAAAGGAGACAATTTTCAGTAAAAGAAGCAAAAAATACATTCTTACGGTAAGTTTTTCACAACTACTTATAAGAAAGGCGAATTGGTGCATCATGCATAGAGTACACTGTTTTAGGTACAAAATAATATGGATTCATTCAACTATTGTATACAAAACGTTTTGGGCTAAAACGGTTCTACTGACTTTAACAGATAAAAACTAACCCTCAAGATTTGCCTTTGAAGTACGTTACTGAATTAACACAACATACCAAATGCAGTTACAATTATCTCTACTGTACAGATACATAACATGTTTAAATGTGGAACATGGTCCTTATAGAAAGGACATGTAAGGAGTTGAAGGAAAGGAAATTTGCAAGGAAACACAATATGGATGTGCACTGGCAACACGAATAGGAATGTGCACAGCAAAAATGCTACCCAATATGATGCTTTATTTTTTCACACATTTACATTTATAAAACACATCTCACATTTCAGGTGCATACGTTAGCAGGGTTATAAGATGTAAGTACCTGAACAAAAAAACAAAGTTAAGGATCTTCTGACAAAACATGAAGAATAAGTTACTTACCTTCGGTAATGCTCTTTCTGGTGGATACTCCATCAAACCACAGATTCCTCACCTTGTGAAATTTCCTCAGGTGCCAGACTGGATATAGAAAACTCAAAGCAGTGCTCCTGGTGTGCCAGTCGGTGGCACCGTGTGACTTAGCATAAAGGATATTCCTTCCTGGAAGGGACAGAGATGCATTTAAGTGTCATCCATGCAAGCTTCTTTCATGAACTCTTACGTGTCCTCAGACGCATAGCCCATCACCAAACTAAAAGAACCAATGTGCAGATTCCATGATTGGCATCTTTTTAGACAGAAATGCCCATCCCACCAAAACGGGAGGAGGAAGGGCAGTGAGGAAAAGAGCTATGGAAGGTATATAACTTGTTCTTTTGATGCATGCTTCTAACCACAGATTCCTATTCTTCTGAATAGGACTAAAGCGGCACCTCCAAGGTGGTGGGACTGTGGCATGGCTCATACTAAAAAGCCCAGCAGGGCTGATAGGGAAAATACCTATCTCAATAGAACTGACTGTAGAGGCAGTAGTTCCTTGTAAACATTTACAATGATGCCCACGTAGCTGCCTGACCTATTTGCATTACAGGCACTCAGCGTTTAATCAATGGTAGTAGCCTTGGTTCTGGTGGAGTGAGCCCACCCTCAGACATTC
Organism: Pleurodeles waltl; assembly: GCF_031143425.1. Lineage (NCBI taxonomy): Eukaryota > Metazoa > Chordata > Amphibia > Caudata > Salamandridae > Pleurodeles > Pleurodeles waltl. Next base: position 918,512,697 of record NC_090444.1, read on the forward strand.
TAAAAGCTTCTTTTTCTCCAAATGGATAGCAGATTTCAAATCAGAGGACTATCAGTTGAGAGATGGTCTATTTCTGCACCACCACACTCTTCTTCACGCCAGAGATCCCCACACACAGCTCATCATCGACCCAATGTCCTATGGTAAGATTGATGGAAAAACTGTGTGACCTTTTGGGTGGTCAAATGATGAAGTCTATTGTCAGCTTTCGAAGGATAAGACAGAACAAAGGGGGTCAGAAGCGAGATGGCTTGTCCAACATGGAAAGGTGTCACAATCTTTGGTAAGAACAAAGCTAGAGTCCTTTACACCAGTTTTTTGGGAAAAAAGGTGGTGTAGGCAGGCTGGACCAAAAGGGCCTGAAGTTCACACACCCATCATGCAGATGCTATTGTGAACAGGAAGACCATTTAAGGGTGAGTAGGCACAATGAACAACTGTGCACTGGATCAAAAGGAGTACACATGAGAAAAGTGAGAAGCAAATTTAAGTCCCACTGTCCCCAAACAAAAGGCCTAGGTGGAAATGTGTTGTAAACATTTGAGAAAATGCATCAGTGCAGCCTGATCAGAGGATGCATACTCAAGCCCAGAAGTTCCAGACACCACATTCTCCTGGCCCAATCCGGAGCCACAAGGATGACTCAGGACAGTTGTTCCTGACCTTCCTCAGAAATCTGGGCAGGAAGGCCTTCAGGAGTCACGTTCTTCACAGTAGCAAGGAAGTCTGAGAGAAAGTTTTCTTTGGAACTCTACTGCACAAAAGTGCTGACATTGCTCATTCTCAGAGGTCTCAAACTAGTTTTCTTTCCATTGTTGGAAGATGCGCTGTGCCACCTCAGTGGTAACTGCCACTTGTGATCTGCTAGGAGCCACCTGCTGAGTTTAACAATCCTGGCATTTAAATATCCTGTCAGGTGCTGTACCAACAGAGAAACTTCCTGATGATTCAACAAGCTCTAAAGAGCTCCTTGGCACAGGAACCAGTATCCCACCCTGCCCTGATTGTTGTAGTACCACATGGTGGTGGTGGTGTTGTCTGCAAGAATCTGCCTGCCAGGCTAGAAGGCCTTCAATGCCAGGTGATGTGGAGGCGGGTCTCTGATGGAGACAAGAGTCCTATGATCTCCAACTCTCCCAGATGACCACTACACCCCCCAACTTACTGGCAACACATCACCAACAACTCTGGGTGGATCAGGGAAAAGGGCCTGCTTCTGGTCTTTTGTAGTCTCCTCTGACACCTAAATGTAACCTAACAAGTACCCTTGCTGCTAGATCTATTGTAACTTCATGTGCCATCTATCATGGTCGACAGGCAGGATACAGGAGGCTACTAGACACATAAGCCTCTGAGCCATCCTCACAAAGATCCAGGAAAGAGGCTGGAACACTGGGACCATAGCCCAAATGTTTTGGACTCGTTGATCCAGAACAAAAGTCAAAAGCACACCATTATTCAGGAAAGCTTTGATGAGAGGGAGTCTCTGTGAAGAAGACAGGTATGATTTGGCAGGTTGACTTCGAACCTCAAAGATGGAACGAGGTTTGCTGTCTGGAAATAGTTCACAACTAAGTGAGGCAAGCCCGCTTTTAACAGACAGTTGTCAATGTAGGGAAAAACTGGTACCTCAGAACGCTGAAGGGCAGCAACCTCTGCCGTCACCTCTGTGAATTCTTGAGGGACAGTGATGAGGCCTAAGGTGGTCACGTCCCACTTTGAACTACTGGTAGTACCTGGGGGCCTGCAGAATGGAATTTGAAAACGACCATCCTGCAGGCAGAGCACCACTATTCAGGTTCTCGGAGAAGTGATCTTAAGTAGGCAAAGGGGTATGGTGGGTTGAGAAAGAATCGCAGGGTGTAACCCTACTGGACAATCTGCTGAACCCATTTGCCAAATGTAATTCCTCTCCAGCAGAAGTGGTTGATCCTGCCTTGTACTGGGTGCTCGGTGCCAGTAACGGCACTCTAAAGGGGCTAGAAGGGTGTGGTGGAAGATTAGTACTAATGGTGTTCGTGGTGGTCACGTCATTGTCTATTGGACACTACGGCCCTGACCTCAAAAAGACTGAGCCTCTTATGTGCATGGAGCCTGATATTGCTGAGATGTCAAGCCCCGGCACACCCCTGAAAAGGAAATAAATATTGAGGAGACTGTCTGGTGGAGCTGAAACGCCCAATCAGAGTGCTGCGGCCCAACTCTTCCCTTAAACTACCACGGCCAAATCTGCATTCTTGCCAAACATGTGTGTTTTGGCAAAATACATGTCCATCAAGGATACATGGGCATCTCCAGCTGAACCAGAGATGATCATTCAGGCATGGCACTGAATCACCTCACTGTTTCCCATAGCCCTACATAGACAGTCTGTAGTGTCCAGACCCTTCTGGATGACAAATTTGGCCATATCCCAACCATCTTAAATAGTCTGGGCTAGAGAAGTGATCACGGACAAGTTCTCACCCATTGTGTCCCACAATGCATTGGTGTAGCAACCCAACAAACAGCTTGCATCTTCAAAGCGAGGCTGCCTGAGGAGAACATATGCTTTCCAAATGTGTCCAGTGGTTTTGCTTTCAGTCAGGGGGCACGCTGAAAAGGTGTTAGGGTTGACACTACTGGTAAACTCCTTTATCACTAGAACTTCAGGTTTTAGGTGGTGCATTACGAAGTCCAGAAATCCTAGAACAGGTTTTTAGCCGTGGGCAACATGTCGGATGACTGGGAGAGCATATCATGGTTTAGTCCAAGTGCCCATCACTGACGGCTTAATTGAAGGGCCACAGAGGTTCAATCAGTGCCTAACAAGGCTTTTGGACTTATGTCAATACATTTGTTTTGACCTCTATAGAGGGGAGGTGAAGGGACAAGGATCTCAGCAGCCCTCCTGATGACTGCTGCAAATGAAGTGCTTTCCTGTGCTGCGGCTCAGGGGGTGAAACCGGCAGAGTGAGGTGCCCTGCCCACAGGCATCCTGTAGGACAATATACCCAGTATCATCATCATAGGATGGGGCTAACCTTTCCCCATCCCCACCACTGTTGTCTCCATAAGGCTGGCTCTTGTCAGAGCATGAGAAACAAAAGATAGTGTAAAGTCTGTGCGCATCGGCCCTGCAGCAGACTCATGAATGAGTCACACGGATTCAGCATAGGCTGACGCATAGTCACATACCACAATGGCTTACGTGTCTCCCTCTGGCACTGATGTCAACGCTAGACAAACTAGAGCTGATTTCGGTCCCGACACCAACACAAAACCGGAAGCGGTTTCTAGGGGCCCAGCTGGCACAAGGGGCAAACACACTGGTGGAAACATTCCATTCAGATCCTTGGGGCCCAAAGGCACACTAGAGGAAGCCAGAAGCAAGCCACAGATGCGCAACATGGCCTTGATCTACTTCAATATTAACGATGAACCCCAGAATTTGAGGTACATAGGGACCATATATGGTAAAGGGCTCCTCAGGGGAATGGTAGTGTGACCTGGATGCACAGTGATGCCCTTATGCTTTCTCTGGAGATGAAGAGTGGCAGAAAGAGGCCAAGTACCGCTTGGACTTATTGTGTTTCTTCATCAACTAACCTGCAATGAAGATTCCTTTGGGACGACTCTGAGACCAAGAGCGAGTCTTTGCCTTCCACACTGACCTGGATCGGGACCAGCATGGAGCCTCATGGTGTTTTACCACGTAAAGCATTGCCTCATGCGTGCAGATTGCCTTTGGGTTCATCTTGCCGTAGACGTCGGTGGCCAGTTGTGAGAAAAACCTACACACAAGAGGCACACCACATAGAGATCTGTCAAAAACATATTTGCAACAGTCTCTACAAATTTTGAATCCTGTCATTTTAGGTGGTGATTCCCGTTTGTGCCTTTGAAAATGTTCAGAGAAAAATCTCTTCACAGACTGAAGAAGGAACAAGCAGAGTTCCAGATCTACATCAAAGGCATGGAAAGAAATCAAAATAAGCTTTTTGTGGGTGGGGCTTACAATCATCTCCATTTGTCTCTTCTGGGGCAAAATGGCAGTGCACAGCACCACATACAAACGCTTAGGAGCACTGTTTTGAGTTTTCAGGACCTACTCTGGTGTTTGGGGGAAATTCACAAGGTAAAATGTGTGCAGTTAGAAGTATCCATCAGAATGTAGTAGTCTGGCAAAAATATTACAGCAACAAAACATACTTTCTTTTACATAATGAAACTGTGTCCTTCCCTTCAACATCACCAGTGCTGAAATTCAGAATGCTAGGTTGCTGCAGAGGGCATTCACCTTGTAGCAATTTGTGTTTATGCATTGCCTATAAAGATCATAAAATAAATAGCTAGATGTGTAAAGGATCAGGATTTGGCACTGGTCTGTTGGAGCTCCCACCAACAAAACCAATTTCCATGCACAGATCTTTTGATTAAGCATCAAAAGGAAAGGTGGTTCAAAGACAGTCAAGTCAACCTTTAGGTATTACAAGCAGGAACAATGGAAACCAGGCCTTCTCTCCTGACAAGGGTACACCTCTTTGACAATAAAGCCAGGAGCTTGTAACCCTAATGATAATTTTTCACGAATTCATATGCAGGTTTGGGAAAAAGAAGATGTGACAAAACCAGGAATTGAGGCAAGTATTTAAGAAGCATGTTTCTTACCAGCAACAATCGTTTTGAAGCTTACGTCTACTCTAAATTCACATACTGCATATTATTTGGCCATCTAGCCGTTGGATTAAAAAAACATGAAACAACAACAAATGTCTTTATTTTCAGTGTAGCCTGTAGTAGTTTTTTTACTCTTGCCACAGGGAAAATTATTTTTTGTAACATTCCTCTTTACCTGGCGAGAGGGTCACAAGTTAATCTAGAACTGTCTCAAGCTAAAAAAACAAACTATTTTTACAGGGTACATAATGTGTTTCTTTTGCATCTTGGACCATCTTGGACCAGTTCTATACCAATATGTGCTGCATGGATAGTGTCAAATAAGCTTGATTTAATAATTCTTCTTGTCTGTACAGCCGCAGTAAAGAATTGTTAAATTATGAATGGATGAGCATGTAGCTGCCCCACAAATTTCAATGAAAGAAGTATTAGCAAAACAACAACAACAAAAAAAACAAAGAAACAGTCTTTTTCCTAGGGAAATCTGTTTTATGGACCTCTATAAAGGGCCTTGTTTTTTTAACAAATCATTTGTACAATCTATTCCAGAATTATATAGATATATATGTATTTATATACACACACATTTTTATATATATATATTTTTTATTTCATTTTCATTACAGGAGGCCGTAAACAATAAAGTGCAATAAAATATATCATACATCCCAATTACCATAATCTGGAATGACACCAGAGCTTAGAGTTGCAGTAAACCGATAAATTTAAATTTCATCTGTACCTTGGTGTCAATTATTTGTCCCAATCTTTTGTACAGGTAGGTAGCTCTTTACCAGCAAATCACTTAGGGATGATGTTTTCCTATATGTCACACTCAGGCACTCTGTCAAATTTTTTAACTCATCATCTCTTATTATTCAAATTTTTGTCTCAGAGCTGTTTTGATTTCCTTGTCAGAGCGACTGTACTTCATAATATATTGGATAGGATTTTTATGATCTCTCTTCCCATCTCTTGAGTTCTTTGAGACTAATAAATCCTCCCTATTTTTATCCATTACTCTCTTCATGGCATTCTTTAACACCAACACTGGAGAACATTTCATCACCTTGTAAACTGAAGTCATGCTGCTCTGAACAGTTTCTCCTGACCCTTAGGAATTCTCCATAGGGCTAACTCCACTTGAGTGCCTTAGGATGTGAGCTATTTGCAAATAAAATACTGTTGCAGCTGGCGGGCTTCCGCTATAGCTTTGTGCATACTTCATTATCAATGTAGACCTCTATATCCAAAAAAGTTATAAACTTCTTGTTTCGAATGTAAACAGTAGCACAAAAGGATTTTAGTTCAAGGATTTTAGGAATATCTCCAATACAGCCTGCTCACCCTCCCAAATTAGGAATAGGTCATCAATAAAGCAGATTTACAAAATGACCTTTTTAAGGAACTCCACATTCTCTTCCATCCATACACATTCACCCTCCCAGTATCTCATCATTAAGTTGGTATAAATCGGGACAAAAGATGTACCCATGGCTGTGCCTTTCTTCTGGATGTAGTCTTTTCCTTCAGAAATGAAAATGTTGTTAGTGAGGCAAAACGTCATCAATCCCAACAGCATGTGAGTGTTCCATTAGACTTAGTGCTCTGCTTCGTAAGAAATATTTGCATGCCTACAATCCATCCTCATGTTTTATTGAAGTGTACAAAGACACAACATTTACTGTTGCAATTATGTATTCTCTTTCCCATGGTATACCACTAATTTGACTCAAAAAGTCCATGGAATCTCTAATATATGATGGAAGTGCTACAAAATTTGGGAATTGGAAGATATCCACAAACCTTGAGGCATTCTCAAGCAAGGAAACACAGAAACTGACTATTGGATGTCCCGGAAGGTTGTTCATACTTTTGTGTATTTTCGGTGAAGCATACATAGTTGGTGTTATCGGATTAGTCTTTTTCAAATACAACAATTCTTCATCTTCCAATAGACCTTTTTCATGCCATATGTTTAATCTTTCATGAAATTTCGCCATTATTTCCCTTGTAGGATCTTCTTTTAATCTCTCATAATTATATGGAACTGATAATTGCCTCAATATTTCTAGACAATATTTACTACCAATCATTCCAACTACATTGCCCCCGTTATCCGATGGTTTAATCACAATACTATTGTCCTCCTGTAAATCTCTCAATGCCCACTAATCATCTTTTGTCATGTTGTTTGATTGAAAATGGTGGCTCCGTTTCTCTTTTTTTAAATTATATATCTGAGTTCCACCGACATCAATTCCTGGAACAAATCCACCTTGTTACCAGCTGGTAATTATGAGCAAAATTTAGATTTCAATTTACAGCTGCTTGCTGCTGATCTATCGGGTTCCACTCCTATTTCTGTGCACAATTGCCAGTCAGATTAACACTCTATTTTCTGTGAGAATTGTTCTTGATTCCTGTTTCAGATCCCATAAAACCTGTACTGGGGCAACACTGTCAAACTTCACAAGGCTAGGGCACACTTAATCTCTTGCTCACACATGGTTCATTTGCAAACTATTGTTTTCATTTTTATGTTCTACAATAATTATATAAAACAATCCTCGCTGTTGCCAGGTCCATTCTTACACTTGGACAGAATTTCAATCCTTTAGTCAAAAGATTCATGTGTTTATTGTTCAAAATCACTGAGGACAAATTGATGACAAGATTAGCCTCCAAACATGATCTTACTTCTTTGCAAATCTGCCTTCTCTTCCTGCTCCATCCTGTTCTCTTTGTTTTATTTGGTTCACTTGCTTTGTTATTTCTCTGCCCTTTCTGCGGGTTTTATTTGAGTTCATTCGGTCTAGAAATCTAGACCATTTGAGGTAATAATAACAATCATACATAAAAGAAAAGAGTGATAAAAACATGGTAACAATGTAAAACCAATAGTCGTCAAAACATTCTAGCAATAAGAACAACAGGACAGAGCATTTGATCAGATATATAAATACAATAAAGTAGGACATAAATAGATGTAGTAAAAAAAAAAAAAGGGGACAGAGCTAAACATTAAGGTATAAAACTTTTTGTCTGGGGGACCAGTGTGCACGAGCAGAAGACAAAAAGACAGAGATAGTCTGATTAGATTAAAAAATAAAAAATAGAATAAAAAATATTATCAGAATACCGATCAAAAAACAGCAGTAAAAGCTATATGGGAAGGCTATATAGGCTAGTGCAGTCTCAGGAAATCATGAAGAAGGCAACAACTTCCTAATGGAAATTTCCTGCTAAAAACAATACAGGAAGATAAAAAGAGCAGATTAAAATCCTTCTAAAGACTAATATAGAGATGACTCAGGAGCTTTTAGATGCAATGAATTTGCGACGGATGTACCAGGTCTCCGATAAGTATTTGGTAACTGGAATGGCTACCCTGGGAGAGAAATCATGCGTGCAGATTCTAATGGCAGTCGCTCTATCCTGAAATGACATGTTTTTACAGAGGGGAATAATCCACCTCTTTCTTGGTGTCTTATACAGAGGGCAGAAGAATAATACATGCTCAGATGATTCTTTACAATGTTGGCAGAAAATACACCTATCATTTGTAGCGATGTTAGATGGCCAATGGGCCGTGAACCCATTGATAGGCAATGTACCATATCTTAACTGCAGGTAAAGAGCGCGGGCATACGGAGGGATAGGGAGGTTCAGGAAATTCTCGGCCCAGAGTTCATGCTTAATTTGAAGAAAATCCATTGTTAACCTACCCGCCCCCTTTTGGTGCAAGGAATCTTCGTTAACTTTCTCCCAATATCTGCTTGTGACAAATCTCCTAGCCTTATCGGGGATTTGATCCGGGTGGTTCCAATAATGGGGAAGACCCATTTTATCCCAGGCGGTTTTCATCTCTTTCAGCCAAGGGATTCTCTCCAATGCCTTGGGGGCAGCTATCAACTCTCTTATAGCCAGCCTATATGGTTCAAGTTCAGCAGATTTCCATAGACGAATCCAGTAGGAAAGGGGTCTTAAGGCCGCTATGGTTTTAATGCCATTTAAACCAAGGTCAAGCCTTAAAGGGGTCATTGGTGTACCTGTACCTAGCCTGGACACCTGCCTAAGGAAAATGTTTTCCTTGGTTTGCAGAATGTCCAGGTTTTTGTTGGACCCCCAAAGTTCCGCTCCATATAAGGCTGCTGCTCTAATTTGAACATTATAAATCTCCGCGAGAATGTTCAGAGGGGGGCTCGGAGCCTTTCTAGATCTACGGACTAAGGCCCCACCTCTTTGGCTTATGATCAGAGCCCCTTTATCAATAGCTGCCTTCCATTTGCCTGATGTAGATAATCTGAGACCCAAATAGTCAAACTCTTCAACTTTCTCCAATGGGGTTGAATTCATCTTAATATCAGTACGCAATCGTTTTTTAGAGTTAGTGAATATCATGAATTTGGTTTTCTTAATGTTTACTTCTAAACCATAGTCGCTACAGTAAGCACAGAACTGGTTGATCAGGTGTTGAATTCCCATTGGCGATTTTGACAATAGGATCGTATCATCTGCATAAAGCAGACAGGGGATTTTTTTCCCACCCAGTTTCGGAGAATCATTTATGCAGTTCTCTAGGTAGTGGATACAATTATTAATGTAGAGCAGAAAAAGAGTAGGTGCCAAAACACAACCTTGTCTAACTCCTTTTTTGATAGCTACAGGGTCAGTCAGCTCGCCCCCTTGTCCACACCTGATTTGGGCAAAGGTATTTTGGTGCAATTGAGCTATAAGTTTCAGGAGGCCAAATGGCACTCCCATGTTTGATAAGGTTGACCACAGCAGATTCCTGGGGATCAGGTCAAATGCGGCTCTTAGATCTACAAAGACCACATAAAGGTTACCCCTCCCCAGGTCAACATTCTTCCATTTTATAGACATAAATCTTAGGGCTTGGTCAACTGTGCTCACTGCGGGTCTGAAACCCGCTTGTAAATCAGAAAGAGCTTCAGACTCAATAATCCATTCCTCAAGGTGGGACAGAAGATGTTTCGCATAAATTTTTTGAAAGTTATCGAGGAGACTGATTGGACGGTAGTTAGCTGGAGTGTTTGGATTTCCTTTTTTAAAGATCGGTACAATTTCAGCCCCTTTCCAAGTAGATGGAACTGGAGCGCCCGCTGCGATTGCATTGCAGATAAAATTAAGGTAGGGAGCCCATATGTCAGGTCTAGATTTATATAGATCACCTGGAATTTTATCTGGGCCAGGAGCCTTCCCCCATTTCAGGGAGTCTATTGCAGCTCTAGTTTCGGATAGAGAAAATGAAATTGGAATGATCTTTTGGTTTAATGGATCATTGGGGGGCCACAGGGAAACTTCTGGTGGACCTCCATAAAGTTGCCCAAAATGCTCTACCCAAGTTGCTGAGAGGATTGTGGAGCCAGGCGCGGCAGGAGAGTCAATGTCATTGTCAGCTATTAGTTTCCAAAACCTGGATGTATTATTAGATAAAGCTGAATCCAGAATAGTGGCCCATCTGGCCTCCTCCCAGCTTCTGCGTGCCTTTGAGCATTCCTTCTTATAAGCGCCCCTGGCTATTCTCAGTGTCGCAGCGTGGCCTTCTTTAATTGCGTCCAGGAGAGCTAATTGTGCTATTCTGCAAGAGTTATTGAACCAAGGAGCATTGTATTTTTTTTTGAAGTTGTTGGCAGTCTCTTTTATAAAAAGTTGTTTTAAAGATTGGAACAGATCAGTATGGGCTGTGAGAAGGCTGACGCCCTCCTCAGACTCGTCTAACCGGGTCATACACTCCATATGCTTAGCAAGCAAGCTATAAATAGATGCCAGATGATTAGGGGAGGAGATAACAGATTCCCATTTAAGATTGCATCTATTATTAGTTAGGGCTAGATGGGAAGCATTAGACCTAGGGTGAGGTACTATGAGTGAAGGAAAAAGACCTCTGGTTGATAGAATCAGAGGATCGTGGTCGCTCACGGGCTGCTCCTCTACCCTCATATCTACCATGTATCGCCAAAGGCGGATATCAAGAAATATGTAGTCAATGCGACTGCTATATTCTCCGCGCCTAAAAGTGGGTCGCAAAATAGTATCCGAATATGAGCGGCCATTACAGGCTCGGAGGCCATGGGCTAGTGCAATGTCAGCCAAAAAGCGCGCAGATTTGTTCAATCTTGGTTTTTTGTTGGAGACTAGTTGGGGGATGCCCCAATGGGCATCCTCTTCTTTGCAAATTCCTTGGACTAAAGGATTGGGTTCAAAAGTAACATTAAAATCTCCTCCAATTAAGACAAAAAAGGAGGGATTGCTTTTAAGAAGATAGTCCAAATTCGACAGAACGTCAGGCTCAGAGTGGGGGCTCGCATTCCTGTTATAGATATTTATTAACAGGAGGGGTTTTTCTTCAGAAATCATTAACAATAAAGCTTGCAGGTCCGGGCAACCTGTATCTAATTCTTCTATCTTACATCTGAGAGAAGTGTTTAGCCACACAAGCAACCCTCCCGAAGGTCTCCCAGAGGATGACTTGCGGGCCGAAACCCAATAGCTTTTGAAACCGAGTCTATATTTGGGTTCTAATGCCCATGTTTCTTGAAAAAGACAGATCAAGTGATCATCAATAAGGTTACCCCAACCTGGGCTTTGTAATTTGCTTTCCAATCCAGCTATGTTCCAGCTGAGTACCTTATCGAGATCCTCTGAGCATGAGGACCCAACTTTATTCTGGGAATACAAAATACTAGGGGGGGGACTATTAAAGACCATGGTGCTTCCCTCGGGTGGGTTAAGACCAAGAGATTTCTCGTTCTGTGTCTTTAGAACCACGCTAGATGTAACCCCAACACTGTTTGGATTTGGTGAAATGACCATACTGATGTGACCCGAGGTATAGGGAGCAATTGACAAATTAGAAATACATTCCTCAGTTGCTTGACATGTTGAACTTGTGGGTGAACCCGGGACAACAAAATCTGCCAAGATGTTAGGGCCAATAGAGCAAATGGACTCAGCTTCACAGTTAGACAGTACCACATCCTGAAAGGCGTCTCCTAGTCAATCTGCCTCAGAGAGAGAAGATAGGGGACGTCTAGGACCAGTTACGGGGGTAGGCAGTGTATAAGTAACCGAACCAGCCCCGTATGATGGTGATGGTTGGGTGCTCCAGGACGACATGGAAGGTGGATAGAACACTTGTAACCTGCAAAGAGAAGTTTTGCCAGTTGTAGGATAAGGTCTGTTAGCAATTAAAGAAAGTCGTTGAACAAGATCGGGGGAATTAAAATTAATGACAATACAGTCCCCAGATCCAATCTTCGCTAGAGGACCTACCCACCCAACCCTTCTCACCATCAGTATCGAAGGTGACATGGAAAAGGCAAACCCCGCATTCACATGCAACCAGTGAATAACCTTGTTTTTAAGTTCAAAAAAAGATTCAGAAAAATGAGGTTTGAGTTCGGGAACATTGGATATAATAAGAACATAAGGGCCTGATTCAGGTGGTAAATGAAGCACTTTAGGTTCTTGAGAGTCCCTACTCTTATCCTTCTTCTGGTATGCTGGTTGTGAGAATTCCCTAATAGGGGTGCCGTCTCCCGACTTAGTTACTGGATTATTCCATGAGGCAGTTCCTTTTGGTAAGGGAGCTAAGGCCATGTGGGGCTTATTCGTCAGGATACTGGGAGTTTTAGCGGAACTAGGCCGGTCGTGAGTTAAAATAGGAGGAAAAATTTTGGGTATTTGGCCAGTGTGACTATTGGAAGCAAAAGAATCATGATTAGGTTGAATTTCTACAGGTAAAGAAATTATAGGTAGCTGCCTGCTCGTGAGACTTTCAAGTTTGTCCTCAATTATTTGAAGACGGTTAGAGATAGGAAGAAGTAATTTAGAGAGCTCATCTCTTATGAGATCCCTAATAGACTCATTTACATAGGGGTTAATGGTATTATGTAAGGAGATTGATGCCATATCATTAGTAGAAGGTTGGGCCAAGTTGGAGGGACTCAGGGTTCTGGAGCGTTTATTTTTGAGGACAGATTCCCTTCGCTTCCTTTTCCCTTTAGTATTGGATTCAGTTAAAGTAAGGGAACCTTCTGTTGAGGGACACTGGGCCAACAAGGTTGGTGCGACACCAATGGCAGGTGCATTTGGAGTTACATCTTGGATCTCTTGAGGAGTTTTAGACGGAGGAGGGGAAGGGATAGACGGTACCGACTGGAGCTCTAGTCGCGGGTGGGGCTGTAAAACTGGGCTATCATGGGCTAGACTTATGGATGCGGAAGGAGGGGAGGTAAGGCGTCGTTGCACTAATTCTATTTCTCTTTCAAGTTCCCCAACGGCCTTTTGTAAAAAGCCGTCCAGGGTTTTGTTAGAGTGCAGTTTCCCATCCAATCCCCCCCCCCACGTCGTCGGCCCATTTTGCCAAAAAACCAAGGGCCTTTAATGAGCTCCTGAATAATAGTGATGGTTGGGCCTTTTGGAACCCAACTTCTGCCCCAAGCAAGCGTTAAGTGGACTTCTCAAGTCCTGCTATTTGCGGATCTCAGGGACGAAACTACGGTCAAAGGCCCAGGTACATATATGTGTGTGTAGTTTGGCCCAATCCACTTTTCGTGAGCAGGCAGGCACAGGGCGGAAAATGAATGGAGAGTTCCAACCCCTGCGCCACGTTCCACCTACCAAAAAGACAAATTTACGGTTAGAAAATATATGGGGATTAGTGGGAGATTCAAGTAGGAGCACAACGGGGCGAACAAAGGCGGGTTTATATTGGTAATTAACCACGAGCTAGGTAGAGGCCTAGAGCTTTGAAGGAAAACTAAACCAACACTGTGTGAATAGGCTTGAGTGTGTCCTTCAGGCAGTCAAATACAGAGTGGTTATCTGGGACCACAGTTAAAAATAAGTGACAGAGGGGTGGCCCTGCCCTGCCTCTTCCTGGCAATGACGGGCAAGGACGGGCCGGGAGCGCACACGCAGTTTTAAAGGGCTCCTGCCCTGATCAAAAGGCAGCTCACAGCTGCTGCCCGTCACCTCCTCCGGCCCCTGCAAGTTTCGGCGTTTCCCGCGGAGCGGGAGCGCACACGCAGTTTTAAAGGGCTCCTGCCCTGATCAAAAGGCAGCTCACAGCTGCTGCCCGTCACCTCCTCCGGCCCCTGCAAGTTTCGGCGTTTCCCGCGGAGCGGGAGCGCACACGCAGTTTTAAAGGGCTCCTGCCCTGATCAAAAGGCAGCTCACAGCTGCTGCCCGTCACCTCCTCCGGCCCCTGCAAGTTTCGGCGTTTCCCGCGGAGCGGGAGCGCACACGCAGTTTTAAAGGGCTCCTGCCCTGATCAAAAGGCAGCTCACAGCTGCTGCCCGTCACCTCCTCCGGCCCCTGCAAGTTTCGGCGTTTCCCGCGGAGCGGGAGCGCACACGCAGTTTTAAAGGGCTCCTGCCCTGATCAAAAGGCAGCTCACAGCTGCTGCCCGTCACCTCCTCCGGCCCCTGCAAGTTTCGGCGTTTCCCGCGGAGCGGGAGCGCACACGCAGTTTTAAAGGGCTCCTGCCCTGATCAAAAGGCAGCTCACAGCTGCTGCCCGTCACCTCCTCCGGCCCCTGCAAGTTTCGGCGTTTCCCGCGGAGCGGGAGCGCACACGCAGTTTTAAAGGGCTCCTGCCCTGATCAAAAGGCAGCTCACAGCTGCTGCCCGTCACCTCCTCCGGCCCCTGCAAGTTTCGGCGTTTCCCGCGGAGCGGGAGCGCACACGCAGTTTTAAAGGGCTCCTGCCCTGATCAAAAGGCAGCTCACAGCTGCTGCCCGTCACCTCCTCCGGCCCCTGCAAGTTTCGGCGTTTCCCCGGGTTGATACCTGCAACAATCTCATTTCTCCTGGGAAGTCCAATTTGGTTTGCGCCATTGATGGTCCCTCGCCCCCCAAACTTACTTGGGAGCTTCCTACACTCAATGGCACTTCCTGTTGATCCTTAATTTGATCGATCACTTGTCTGCTATACATTGCATCAAAACATCTAGCAAATGTATAGACCCTCCCTGTGGCGTAATCCATTTTGTCTCTATTGAACTTCTTCTGCTGGACTACCTTTTCATGTTCATCCAATTTTCTCAAAACATTTGACATTTTATCCCTTCCTTCCTTTTATCACATATATATATATATATATACACACACACACACATATATATATATATATATATATATATATACATATATATATATTTCAGGATTCTGGACGTTCAGGTGTCTGATGGATGTGTAAAGCCATAGCTCTTAGGCTTAACTTCTGGATGCATTTGCATGAAATACTTTCTCTTGGTATATTGTTTCAATGCGAGTGTGAGAATTTTAATAACTGTATGTAACAAGGTAGTGATCAGTAAAATGTTTTTTAAATTTAAAGGTTTAACTTTGTTTCATGGATAAGTTGAAAAGGATGCAACTTACCTACTTCAGAAAGAAAGCATGAATGACTCAAATTTTAAAAAGTAATGTCTAACACTAACCTAAAATACAGACATGGCTTAAACGACTATCAAGCACATGAATTATATATGACTGAATGGCCTTAACCTAAAACATAAAAAACAGAAATTGGCTGGAGTGAAAATGCTGAATTTATCAATTTACACTTTACTAAAATCACATGCACTCTGTGAACCGAAATACATTACATTGGAATATTCAATAAGGTTGTAGAAAGTTTAAATGTAATTCTGGCAATTTTTTTGTTCATGGTTCTGGACCTGTGATTTTCCTTTTCTGTACAGTTAGAAATGTATGAAGTGGTGGCACTTCTCTAATTGTCCTGTGGGCACTTTCAACAGTAGTGAACACCATGACTGCCCTCGCTAGTGTTGTGAGAAATAATGGTGTCTGGCACCAAAGATGCTTGTTCACAACTAATGAAATTTATGGGACTGGGAGAGTCACTCTCTGACCAATTAATTCATTGACTGTGCATTTCCCCTTCAAAAGTGATTTGTGAAAGTCAACATAAGGTTCTGACATTGTGCATTTATGTGTGATGCAAGCAATTTTATGGAAGGTGTTCCCCCATGTTGCAAGGATGTCTAATATAACCAGTTAATTTAACTCCCATTTGTGTAATTCCCCTGCTCGTCTTAGTGTGCCTGCTGTAGAATTCAAATTGTCTGCTGGATGGAATGCTGCCAAGGGCATACTGTGCAGGATGGTCCAATGCCCAATCTCCTGTTCAAACTGTGCAACAATATATGACTTTGAGCCTGCTTTTCTGTTGAGATAAAATACCGCTGCACTGTTATCTATTAGAATTTGAAAAATAATTCTTTACAGCTGAGTGAAACATGTTGTTAAGGCTTGAATTAATGCTAGATAAGTTTCAGATTGTTTTTAGTAGTCTACTCACTCCTTACATGTTGATTGACAAGGAGCAGACCAGAATCCACAATTTGTGTGAGGAGCATTTGTTGTAATGGTCACAGTAGTTCTTGCATTTTACCATTGCAAAGCTTTTACCACCTTAAAAATGATAACCTCTGGGTCTCCCATCCAGTCATTGCTGAGACCTACTTGAATAGGCTTTCCTATATGTACGCCCTCAAAGAGATGCAAGTATGCTTACAAAGCTGGGTAGGATTTGTGAATAACAAATTGTTTATTTTGTTACTGCTGTGTTGTTAATATTGTCCATTTACACTTTAAAGTTGCTGCTACTTTATCTTAATTATTGCTGCTGCAGTTACCATCTTCTTAGGAAGAGGCCAGTTATTGATGGCAAGGAGAGCCAAATTATTGATGATGACGAAGATGTGGTAAAACATGTTTATAAACCAGCTGAGGGTACCTATTTTAGGGGCAGTAACAAGTGTCTCTTTTAGATGTTTAAATCTCATTCTAAACCAACAGTTTTCAGATAAAGCCAGCGAAGAAGACTCTCAAGAGGAACGGAAAACTTCCAATCTGAAACAAGGCCAATTTTCTAAACAAGGTCATATACAAGAAGCATTGCTGAACATAAGTAACCATTCAGAACGTCCCTTATATTGTTTTTTTCTAACAGAGAGGTAAACTGTGAGAAAGTGGATTGTTAGTTGGAGTGGATGGTAGCCCACCACAAGTAATTATGACACTAGTCCTACTAGGTGCAGTAAGGATTTCAGTAAGTTAAATCTGAGCTCAACCCCTGGTAGCTATGGCACATAGCAGACAAGCCTAACATGGGAAAATGTCTAAATACTTTATAAGTAATAAAACAGTAAACAAAATTATTAAACACACAACAATATCCCACTCAGATTTATAAAATAGAGAAAATCTCAATGAACAAAATGACAAACACCCAATAAGAGGGATTAGGGCTCACTTCAACAGAACCCACCAGTACAGTCCAAGGTAGGTCCAATTCAAACTGGTCAGGTGACTCCTTCAAGGACAGAGGTATTGTTGCCCCTGTAGCTTAACAGGAGGTCACCCAACTGAACTTTTAGTCCACATCTTTGTCCCCTGTACAGGTGGGAGTAGATCCAGCCTTTAGAGCTCTTCTCACAGGTCTCGACAGCAGGTGCAGTCCTTCTTCTGTCTTCCACAGGTCCAGTACTTTTCTGAAGAGGGTCTTCAGAGGTAACACATATTTATGAGACACTAGCCTGTGAATGTGAGTGACTCCTGGCCTCTCCTTAGCCAACAAAGAAAAAGTTCCCAGAGGTAACCCTAAGCACTTTTCAGCATTTCCTGTGGGCCCTAACGCAAACAATCCCTCAGTGGCCTTTTCTACCTAAAATCCATTTGGTCACATGCCTACCCTAGAGGTGTGGCCAGGGGTAATGAGCAACCCTTCCTCTGTGGGCACTCAATACTGGTTCTGGAGACTGCTACTCTCCTATTATGATTGGTGCCTGGCTGGCTAGAAGGATAATAGATGGTGCATACCCAGATGTTAGCTACATCTGCCTGTGAAAGGGTAGACCTCTATGAAGTTAATTAGGTTCATGGGCAGACTGTCATCCTGTGAGAGGAAAAGAACACCCTCACAACCAAAGCCTTTGTCTCAGCTCTAGGTGCAAGTTCACAGCGCATCAAGAAGCAATTTAGATCCTTGTTGACCGTTGTAAGCTCATCTAAGTGGCTTCTGGAGGCTTTCGGCAGATAGAGGATCACTTTTTGAACGCACCTTTTGTAGAATATTTAGTACAAGTCCAAGTTTATTAATGATTTGGATTTATAATATATATTTTATAAAGTCCAGAAATTAACTTTTTAGCTGGTTCCTAGGCAGAGAAAGCAATACTCAAGTGTAGTGGTATATCTAAATGCTTTTCTGTGGAACAGCTAACCCTGCTACAGTGAAAATAGCTTTTGCAGTACTGTCACTGTAAGGGCATGTTTTACATTAAACTTGTACATGTCCTGCTTTTTAGTAACATGCGCCCTGGGCATTGAGGTCTAATTAGAGATTACATTAATATTTAAAAGGAGGTTTTCGGCCTGACAAAAGAGGTCGTTTTGACAGGCTGAATTTGCAGGTTCAGGCAAGCTGGCTACATTAGTATTCCTGTAGCTATATTTTGCACAGTCACTGGATTAGGTGCACAATGTGTACTTGCAGTTCGTTAGTGCCACTTAACATACACCACAAACTAGGGACTTATAGTTGAGAAATATGCCAATTGAAAATATAGCCAATTTCAAAATGATTTAGGGGTCAGAACATATACACTTGGCACTGAACAGCAATCCAAAAACCAGAAAAAATGCATCAAAGAGTGATTGGTATTGAATACATTTGTCACTATTCCCTCATTATATAAAATCATTAATGTTTATGAAATGGCTAAGCAAGGCGGTGTTGCAGTTATATTTACAGAGCTCCTCAAAGTTACTATTGCAGATTTAGGGATCTTTTTGGCTGCAAAGAAGTTAGCCTTTGCATTTTCCTGCTCCTCGAGCATCACTGTCTCCAGGGTTTTAATGTACTGTCCCCATGGAAATTCGGGGGATTCTCATGAGACATTTGCTACATGTATATCCTCCTTTGTACTAAGATCTATTCATTTTATAGTACTGAGTGACTTCAATATTTGGGTTGATGCCTCAAATGTAACATCTTCAGATAACTGTCTTGCCTCCTGTGACATACTGGACTTGCATCAACTAGTCATCACCCCTACTTATGTGGCTGGAACACACTAGATCTCATTATATGTTTTGGAGGCTTTGTTGCAGAGGTAAAGGATTTTCCGATTACTTGTTCTGACAATTAACCTCTAGTATGCATAAGTAAATATGAACCAGGGGTCCCAAAGTCGTACTCACTGGCTAAATATACATGTTATTAAAACTACCTTTACAGACTAATGTCAAGAAATGAATAACTTCAGATATTTGACTCATAATAATGTAAATATGAACAGTAACTTTAACATATGGGTCACCTCGTCGCTAGATAAGCTATTTCCATTTGTAACTGCCAAACCATTTCACAGACATATTTCAGCCCCATGGTAAAAAATAGATCTCAGTAATGCAAAACACTAATGCAAACAGCTAGAACAAAGTTTGTGTATAAGCTAATTGGAAGAAGACAGGAGGACATATAAAGACACACTTAAGCTATTCAGATCTAAGCTTAAATAAACCCATACAAAGTATGACTCAAACCAAATTCGGAAAAGCAACAATACATCACAGGTGACTTCTCAAGCTATCAAAGAATGTTTAATCCCATTACCGGTCATTCCAATATTCCAGTAACTTAGCAACTGTATGATTCTTTGTCATTTTTTGCCATCAATAACACTGAGAATATCAGTCTCTCGATAAAACAATACCAAAATTGTACTCAGAAGGATGCTTCATTGCAGCAGCCACTATGCAATTATGCACCAACTACCGCAGAGGGGTTATTAAAGATATTGAAATCAATTAAATCAGGTTCACCACATGATCCTTGTTGAGACATCGTCTTTTACAAAGTAGATCAAAAGGCAGGTGCTTCTATCTATAAACTTATCAATTTCACATTTTCATCAGGAGTGCTCCAAATGACATAGAAAAATGCTTACGTAAGATCACAATGAAACAAAACGTTGATCCAATCATTCAAGGCAATTTTCACCTTATTTCGATGCTGTCATTTGTTTCCTATGGGGGTCAGACTAGACTTGGAGCATTTTAGACTGTCACTTAATTTTGGTGGACTGAGTGGCAACAGATATTGGGGGTGTGCACTGCAATGGTTCCACTTGTTTCTTTCCAACTAAAGTTAACCTGTGGTTATGCCTCCCCGTAGATCATCTGTTTAAGTTTTGTACTGTGGGGACGAGTCCCACTCGTTTTAATATTTATGTGGCGCCATAAGCCAATGTAATTCATGAATACCAAAGTTTCTTTAACTTTAATTGTTAGGCAGATCACCCTCAAATTGTGAAATTAGACAAAGGTGGTGAAGTGGCAAAACTCAATTTTATTCAAGGCCTAAAAGCTGTGGCAGAATGGACGGTAGTAAAATATAAAAGAAAGGTGGTAATATCTGGAGGTTCACCATTCTGTTTTATAATTAATTGGTACCCAGAAAATCTTGGTCTCTACCCCATATCAGTACGCACTACCAGGAATTGAGGAGTGATTTTTGATGAGAAGCTTACCATTCTCACACAAATTACTCCAAAAAAAAAAAATCTTTTTTTTTTCTACCTGGTGATTTTAGGAAGATTATTCTAAAAAATTTTAAAAGGTCACCTATTGTATTATCCCGGTAACATTTAGCTCATGACTGGACTGTGCCAAGACACTGTGCTTGGTTTTACAATCCTATGCACTGGAAAGACTCCAGCTACTGCAAAAGTGTATTGCAAGCCTCTTTGCTGGGCCGTCACAGCAGGTTCACATTATCGTTAGGCATTGCACTGGCTCACAATAGAAAAATAAGAAAGAAAAGTTAGTGTATTATCCAGGAAGAATATTGAGCTCTGCATCATCCCATTCACTAAGGGTCACAAAGGTACGGAATCTTAGACAAGAAGATAGTTCATTTGCCTATCACTTTGCCATCAAGTGGAATCCCACTGCTGTAGACTTAAAGAAGGGAAGTCTGCCTCCTAACTTTTAGGAAAAAGCTCAAAATCTGGATACTCAGTACTGCTGCAACTTTAGTCTTTCTAATTCAGCACTCGGATGTAGGAAAGCATGAGCTAAAAGCAAGAAGCTGTTATTTCTAATGATCTCAAAGCATGAGCTACGAGATAAAAAAATAAGCTAATATTCCTAGAAAACTCATCAAGTTTTCCATGCCAGCAACCGAGATTTCTGGTAAATGAGAATGCTCATCTGGGAAACCATGATTTTTTTTAATGGTTCTAACTGCATTCACTGTCAGAGGGTCTCTTTCAATGGCTTGAATGTATTTGAGTTGTGTGATTGCGCAAAGAGTTTTTTGCAAATAAATGTGGAGCCTTGCAAGAACAGCAAACCTATACCTTTATGTGTGTCTTTTTTGGCACTGATGAAAAAAAATCCCCGTCTAAGACAATTAGATATTAGAGGTAGGTACATACGGATAGGCACCACAGATGTGTTTCCACAGCAGCTTACAACTTTGTGCTAAATGTATCCTGCCAAATGAAATGGAAGTACATTGAACTGATAATGATTGACTTCTACCATAAATTGCAAATACCTTCAGTGTTTATGGCACAGGAAGAAGAAAACTGCATCCTTCAAATTAGGTAGTCATCCTCTACTAACAGAGGAAGAATGCATCATATTGAACTTTATATCCCTGAAATCGTTATTAAAAGACTGAAAGTCAACTAATAATGTCTAGTCATTTTGAAATAGTGAATTAAATGGATTGAATATTTTGGTTGTGCTTTCTTCAACTGCCCCCTCATGGAGCAGAGAAAGAAAAATTGTACTTATCCAGTAGACATCTGTTCGTGGCATGTTATGCTATAGATTCACAAGCTCTGCATATGTTCTGCATATCTCCTGCAATCTAGTGTTGGGTTCGGAGTGTTACAAGTTGTTTTTCTTTGAAGATGCATTTCTGAGTCACTGGATAAAGTGACTCCTCTTCCTTGGTGATACTGCAGATGGGCATCAAGTCCTTTGTTAGATTGTTGCCTCTCCGGCAGGTGAGAGAGAGTACAGAGAAAGATGTCCATGCAAATGTATGTACATATGTATAAATATATACAAATATAAGATAACTGGAAAGGCCACAGGCATCGAGTGAGTAGGGAGGGCGCATTTGAATCTACAGCACTACATGCCACAAACAGATGTCTACTGGGTAAGTAACATTTTATGTTCAATGGCATGTGTGGCTCTAGATACACACGCTCTGCATAGACTGTAAAGCAGTCACTCCATGAAAACGGTGGCTAGCCTGTTGGATTTACAGTTGTATGAAAAAGTGTTCTTAGTTAAGCCTGTCTTACACTGGCTTGCTGGTGTGCTTGAATATCTACACAATAATGCTTTGTGAACATATGTGGTGTGGACCAAGTAATTCCTTTGTAAATGCAAACAAAAGGAATATTCCCTACGAAAGCCATAGTGACTTCTTTTTTCTTAGTAGAATGCGCTCTAGGAGTTACTGGTAACTTCCTTTTTGCTACCGCATAACAGGTTTGTATGCATTTACCTATCCATCTGGCAATACAATTTTTAGATATTAAGTCCTGCCAATGTAGTACATGAGCGCCCGTTTCACATCTAAAGTGAGGATGGCACTTTCTGCAACTACATCAGGCTGTAGGAGGAAAATCAGCAACTCAATGGTTTGACTGATATGGAATTGAGAAACCACTCTGGGTAAGAACCTTGGATTTGTACAAAGAACCACTTTGTCTCTGTGTATCTGAAAGAAAGTTTCTTCTAATGTTAAGGCATGGAGCTCACTAACATGTTTGAGTGATATAACTGTGACTCTGGATGCCACTTTCCAGCAAAGGAACTGAATAGGGTATGAATGAAGTGGCTCAAAAGGAGGTCCCATTAGCCTAGTGATCACAATACTAAGATTCCAGGATGGTGGCTGAAGGTATTCTGGGTGGAATGACTCATTTAAGGCCTTCCATAAGGCTTTAATGGATTCTGAACAGGGAAGTATGCTGTCTGTTCCTTAAATATGCAGCTATGACTGCAAGATGTAGACGAACAGAAGTGTAAGACAAGTTCGCTTTCTGCAAATGAAGCAAATAGCAAACAATGAAGCCCTTATGGGGTTAATGTGTTTGGTCTGACAGCAGCAAACAAAATGATTCCAATTTGCAGCATAACATACTCTAGCTGTAGGTCTACAAGCTTCCTTAAGAATGTTCATACATACGGAAGGTAAATGTAGATAACCAAACTCTATGACTTCAGGAGTCATATTGCATGGTTGAATGACTTTGGGTCTGGATGTCTGATGTCTTTATTCATGTGTGAGACAATATGGCCTCTTGTGGAGCTTCTCGTCGGGGACCAGCGATAGGTCCAGAAGTGTAGTGAAACATGGTTGTCGTGCCCAGGTGGAAGCTACAAGGATCATGGTGAGGGACATTTGCCTCATCTTTCGAACCAGGGATTGAATGAGCGGGAGAGGTAGAAAAACATAAGCAAATATCCCTGACCAGTTCATCCATAGTTTGTTGCCCTTGGAAAGAGGATGTGCATACCTGGATGCGAAGCTTGGGTATTTTGCATTTTCTGCTGTGGCGAAAAGGTCCATTTGAGGAGTTCCCCACTTTTGAAACTATTTTTGAAGGACTTCTGGGTGGAGTTGCCATTCGTGGACTTAGTGCATCCTGCTGAGCAGGGCTGCAAAGTTGTTGTCTGTTCCTGGGAGATACTCTGCCACTAAGTGATTGTGGTGGTGAAGAGCCCACTTCCATACTGTCTGAGTGAGTTGTGCCAACTGGGATGACCGTGTCCCCCATGTCTTTGTAGAGAATACATAGCTATCATGTTGACCATCCAGATTAATACAACTTTGTGTGACAGGTGATAAAGGAAAGCTCTAAAAAATACTGCCTGAAGCTCCAGATAATTTATGTGCACGATTGGGTGATTGAGATCTCAGAGGCCTGGCACTGGGAGATCCTGAATATGCGCACCCCAACCCGTCAAGAATGTGTCCATGGATATAATGAGCTGAGGCACGGGGTCTCGAAAGGCCACCCTTTCAATAAGTTGGTGGTGTTCCATCATTGCAGAGAGCAGTGAGTATGGCAGTCTAACAACACTAGATCCTTAAGGTGACCTTGTGACTGAGACCACTGACAAGACAGACACTGATGTAGGGGACACATGTGGAGTCTGGCAGGAGGAATGATGGCAATACAGGATGCCATCATCCGTAAGAGACCCATGACAGTCTTGACTGTGTAGGTGTGTTCTTCCTGAAATTGGAGAAGTATTAGCTGAAAATTGTGAATGTGTGATGGGTTGGGATATGCTAACCCCAACTGTGCATTGAAAATGGCTCCCAGATATGCCTGAATCTGAAGAGGTTGCAGATAGGATCTTAGAAAGTTGATTGTGAACCCTAACTTGTGAAGTAGGTCGGACTGACGCTGCTGTAGTGTGCTGGCTTCAATGAACCAGTCGTCTAGGTAAGGAAATACATAAATTGTTTGCCTTCTGAGATGTGCGGTGACTACAGCTAGGCACTTTGTAAATACTCTGGAAGTAGTTGTGATCTTAAAAGGTAGGACTTTGAATTGATAATGTTTTCCTGCCACCACACACTTTAGGTATTTCCAGTGTGCAGGTTGGATGGGTATGTGGAAGCAGGCATTTAAGTACAGGGCTGTCTCGAAATCGCCCTGTTGAAAGAAGACTAACCATGTGAAAGCGTTTTGAGAGAATGTAATCGGTTAAAGGTCTGAGATCCAAAATAGGTCTGAGTGTTCCGTCCTTTTTGGAGATTAGGATGTAAAGGGAGTATACCCCTGTTACCTGGTATTGCACTGGGACAGGATCTATAGCACCCTTGATGAGTAGGGATTGTACCTCTTCCTTTAGAAGGGTGAGATGTTTGTGAGATAACCTGTGGGAACGGGGGGGAATGTTTGGAGGTGTGGAAGTAAGCTCCAGAGAATAACCATGTTGGATAAAGGAGAGGAGCCATAGGTCCGATGTTATGTATGTCCACTGTGTATAGTAATCATGAAGTCGTCCCCCTATCGGTGTGGTGTCGGGTTTGGGGAATTGTATGTAGTCAGTGTTTAGCTGATGAGGCAGAGACATGGGTGGTATTGCTCTTGACTCAGCCTCTGTTATTATTGCCCTTGTAGGCTGAAAAAACCTCCAGACTAAGAGGTGGGGGTTGCCTTGGTTGGGAGGTAAGCAGTTACGAGGATTTTGCTTTATAACCACCTCTAAATGTTGGACGACGAAAAGTGCCTCTTTGCATCTGAGACTACAGTGGGCCCATGGCCCTAGCGGTGTCAGAGTCCTTTTTTAGCTTCTCAAGTGTGGAGTCCACCTGAGGGCCAAAAAGATGGTCCTTGTCAAAGGGCATGCTGTACGCCATTTATTGGACTTCTGGCTTGAAGCCAAAGCATCTCCTTATGAGTATGCTGGGTTTACCCCCATGTAGCTGTCTCTGCAGAATCTAATGCATGGTGTATTGAATTATTTGAGATTGTCTGTCCTTCGGAGACGATCTATTTGACCACGTTTACGGTGCTTATCTAGAAGATACTTGAGGAGCTCCTCCATCTCATTCCAGTGAGCCCAATCATGCCTTGATAGCAAGGCCTGCGAATTGTCAATGTGCCAATGGGTTGTTGCTTGTGCAGCAATTCTTTTGCCTGCCGCATCAAGCCTTTTACTCTCCTTAACCGGTGAAGGAGAGTCCCCTGTAGCTTGGCTGTCAGCACGTTTCCTTGAGGTGGTAGCCAATACTGAATCTGATGGGACCTGAGACCTGATATATGGAGGATCTGAAGGAGTAGGCTTGCACTTTCTGTCCACCCCTGGAGTTATAATCCTAACGCCGAATGACTCTTGAAAGATATCATCTTCATGACAAATCATGTCCAGAAGTATTGAAAGTAACCGAATATCTTTATGGATAGTGAGCAAGTCGAAAATGGAGTGCACAATTACACGGCTGAACCCGACGGTGGAGAGAAAACAATCTAACAAAAGACTTGATGCCCTCACACAGTATCACCGAGGAGTCACTCGATTCCATGACTAGGAAATGCTTCTTCGAAGAAAAACAACTTGTAACACTCCAAACCCAAAACTAGATGGCAGGAGATATGCAGAGCATGTGTATCTATAGCCACACATGCCATTTGAACATATGTTTTCCATTATTAGTCGGATGTAATCTGCTAACATGCTCTTTTCCCTTTGTCTTATAATTGAAGATCTGTTCATGAATTCTATAACGTATACATGTCTGACGTTTGTCCTGCTGAACTGAGGTTACATCTCTGGGGAGTTCCTGAAATGTCTTTCTAGTAATATGAATTGGTCAGAGAAATAGATACTTTGTCAGTTTGTAGTTGTTGTGGAGTCTCTTTGGACACAGCAGCCTTTGTTGCCTCGGGTACAATAAGAATGGACAACAGCTGTCAGGCCACCATGACAAAGGTGATTGCTGGTGTGTACTGCAACACAAATCTATGTACGGTATAAGGTGTTCCACCTTAGGTTTTCTCTTAGATGGAATTCCTCTACTGTATTACACCCTCTACTGTTAGGCGTCTTGTTGGAAATGGCCATTTCTGCAGGGTCATTCCCAAATGTTTTGCCCTCTTCCTCTTTTCGGACCCAGTTTTTGTTGGTTTCAGGTCTCTAGGCAAATTACCACTGCTAAACCCTGCATGTGCTCTCTCCTCTTGGTTTAGACATGGTTGGCATATCTAATGTACTTTTAAATCCCTATTATAGTGCACTATATGTGTCCAGAGCCTGTAAAGTAAGGTAGGCCCTAGTTAGCCCCAAGGGCAGAGTGTAGTATATTTGAAAAGTTGGACATGTACTTTGAAGTTTAACACATCTAGATAGTGAAAAACTCTTAAATTTCTTTTAAGTGTAATTTCCAATTGGGAAAAGATAGGAAAATGGTGTTTGGTGTCCTTGGACTCACAATTTAAAATCATAACGTATGGTGAAGTCAGGGTTTAAATTTCAAGTATGAAAATGCCACTTTTAGACAGTTGGCATTGGCTTTAATCATGCAGTGCCTCTGCCTTCCTCTGAATACACGTATGGGTGATAGCTGGGCTTTGCTCATTCCCTCTGGACAGCCACACACAATGGGAGTTTAGGTGTGACTTGATGGGCCTTAATGGGACATTAACTGGCTTGATGGGGGCAGAGCTTAGCACTGCCTCACATCTGAATAGACGTCCTAGCCACCTACAATAAGGCTTAACGACCCTGTATTGTCACTCCAGCCAGCATGGAGCCAGGACAGGGCAGGCAAGGCATCTGTATATTTCAAAAGAAGGCCTGGCTGATTTTCCCACCTTCCAGAACCAGGAAACCAGGAAACCGGACACCAAAATATAAATGCTGGACCCCAAAAACCACCAACTCACATTCTATTGGAACCAAGGACACTCTGACAGGAAGGACTGCTATGCTGCCATGAGGGGCTGCCATGCTGCAACTGCATTGCTGTGTTGGTCCACTGCCGCTGCTGTAGGACGGAATGCCACTTAGCTGTTTGCTATGCTGTGTCAGCCTGCTGTTTCTATCCTGTAGCGATAAGGACTGGCCTTATTCTCTACATCCTTGCAACTAATAATCCTTAAGGGCTTTTTGGCTTGCCCCCTGTTCTTGGGTAGTCTCGGGGAGATAAAAGATTGCTGCAACTCATCTGCTGCAGCACCTGTACTCTGCCATATGTGAGTCTACCCTGCCAAGGAGTGCTACCCCAGTCCTGGACCCATTGAAGTAGGCCTAAGAGGCTCTGTCTTCAGTGTTTTTTTATCGGAACTGATGCATAGCGACACCAATTCCCACAAAGCCTCGCCGCACAGCTCCCTAGGATCAATGCAATGTGAGGCCAATGTCCGCGAAAGCCTCACTGCACAGCATCTGGGAACCGATGCCAGATGACGCGAAGCCTCGCAAAACAACACCATACAAACTGTGCACTAGGACTTAAGGTACCGTGTTCAGTGGGCCCTAGTGAGTCCCTGTAGTAGGCCCACACTTCTTTGCGGTCTGTCCTTGTCCAGCGTGACCAGATAACCACTGTTGGCACTTTGCGCTTCTATGTAATATAGGTCATCTAAATCTTTATAACTGCATATCTGAAGATCTACTATTTGGGTTTTTCTTGTTTTGGTCCTGGTTTACTCAGATACTCTCTATTTTTCTAACCTGTGTTGTTCTTTTGTGGTGTCTTCTGCTGTGTTACTGTAATGAAGTGTTGCACAAATACTTTACACATTGTCTCTTAAGTTAAGCCTGACAGCTCTGTGCCAAGCTACCATGGGGTGAGCACAGATTAAATTTAATTAAATTGGAGGCATTATTGGCTTGGGGCTTTTTGACACCAGCAGAACCCTTTAGGCTCCGAAAGAACGTTTCCACATAATAAACACTCCTCTTGCAGCCTTTCCAAGTACCACTCATCAGGGGTTAGACTAACGCATTTTAGTGTGTCCACATCACTGCAGAAAAATGCATTCATCATGCATTTAGAGCACCACGCTGATCACCCCACGAGTAGTGCTGAACAAGGGGCCACTTTCAAGAAGCTATGGCACTGGCAATGAGTGTGCTGTGCTGACGTCTAGAAATACACTATGACCTCTTAATAATTAGCAATCCGACATGGACAACTCTCACTGAACTCTGTATTATTATTGGCATCGGGGCTTTAATCATGCTGTGCCCAGCTGCCTCTCACGCCAGTATACCCACGTAGTCTGTCAGCACATGGCTGGTTAAGAAACGAACAATCCATTATCTGTAGATGGCAGTGACTGTCCTCATGT
Organism: Pleurodeles waltl; assembly: GCF_031143425.1. NCBI lineage: Eukaryota > Metazoa > Chordata > Amphibia > Caudata > Salamandridae > Pleurodeles > Pleurodeles waltl. Next base: position 918,541,260 of record NC_090444.1, read on the forward strand.
GGAGCAGAGCTGCCCTTACCTGTTGCTTCCCGGCAGAGGCGCTGGATGTCAAGAGTCCTGGTGTGCAACAAAAAGTGAAGTCTGGATTGAGCTAATGCAGAATCTTCTGTTCTCTGGACTAAGTGCTGAAACTTGTGTAGAATCCACAGTTTATTTTATTCACCATGGGGATAGTATTGCACAGGAAATGCCACAAGTGGAGTATCCTGGATTTATCCCTTTCTGAGGATTTCAGGTTAAGCACATCTCATAATATGGTCCTAGGATAGCCAGGGCCAAAGGTCAAAATGTCCTTCACTCCTTGTCTCCTATGTGGAAGGATGAGGCACCAAAGGTGCTTACAACACAAAAAACTAGTCATTTAAAGTAATAGGTGAATGGTTCCCACACTGTTGAGGTACTTTAATGCAGGCAATCATTGACTGCTACCTTGTGTTTTCTTTTTTTTGGATAGGGTGTCACTAGTTATCGATCGTGGTAAAAAATCATTCACCAACACAAGGCACAGATTTATAAAATGGAAAAACATTTGGGAAACATAGGTGCCAGGTTACCTATGCCTCAGTAAAGATAGGCATAATTAGGATCTGAAAACAACAGGAACATAGCATCTGCTCTCAGGCTGATTCAACCTTGTCGCATTTTATACTAAGTGGGCCCTTTCCGATATTTGCTTCACTATACTTGAACTCACTATAAAGTGACTCAATATGTCACACATAAGTCAGTGAAATGTCACTCATAAATGCACTGGAAATCTGTAAATGCCACACATAGGCAATATGAAAACTTGACAGTTATGCTCTTGTGCATTCTCTGCAGCACTGTTCTCGTTGGGCCTCCTTCCTACAATTTGCTTGGAGGCATCATCCAAAGAGCTCAAAGAGCAACAATCAAAACTAGATCTACACTAGTAGATTGGAATATGGGCTTTTGCACTAGATGATTACGTACTAGGTGTTAGAAAAAGCATTATTACTTTGGGTGGGAGAGAACCCTCCTCAATGAATAATCACAACCCTTCTCAAATTGAACTCCCAAAGTCGTTAGATTAAACTGAGCTCAACACCTTGCTAGCTATGGCACAGAGACAGGATAAATGTAGGACAATGTGTACACTATTTATACAGTAACAAAACAGTAGTAAAATAAAAGAAAAATAGAGTAACCTTTAATAAACAAAATTACACCAAAATGAAAAAAAATCAACCAGAGATAACTCTAATTTTTAAATAGACATTGTAAGGCCCAATTTAAAGCTGACCACAATGAAGCTGAGTCCTGAAACAGCAGCCAAGTTTGCCCTGGTCAAAAGTTTTACCTTCTGATTTAGGGCCCGATTTAGAGCTTGACAGTAATGCCATCAATTTGCAGTGGGTCTAAGTACTCCGTCAAGCTGATGGCGTACTGCCAGCCATACTTAGATGTATTGCGGCTGAGCCACCAACCACCACAACAGAGTGCTCTTCCTTGCCGTCGGGCTGCCGAGTTCCCACATACCATATTTAGAGGCTACAGTTGAACAGGTGGTGTACTGGCGGCACATTGCTGACGGAGGGAGAACGCGCGGGATACAATGGGCATCGTAAAATGGCAGTGGCTGTGGAATAGAGGTAGGTCACACACACAAACACTGTATGTAGGAAGTTGGCTCTGTATGTGCTATTTCAAAGTAAGGAATAGCATGCACAGAGTCCAAGGGTTCCCCTTAGAGGTAAGATAGTGGCAAAAAGAGATAATACTAATGCTCTATTTTGTGGTAGTGTGGTCGAGCAGTAGGCTTATCAAAGGAGTGGTGTTAAGCATTTGTTGTACATACACACAGGCAATAAATGAGGAACACACACTCAGAGACAATTCCAAGCCAATAGGTTTTTGTATAGAAAAATATATTTTCTTAGTTTATTTTAGGAACCACAGGTTCAAATTCTACATGTAATATCTCATTTGAAAGGTAATGCAGGTAAGTACTTTAGGAACTTCGAATAATCACAATAGCATGTATACTTTTTACATAAAACACATGTAGCTATTTTAAAAGTGGACACTGCAATTTTCACAGTTCCTGGGGGAGGTAAGTTATTGTTAGTTCTTGCAGGTAAGTAAACCACCTACGGGGTTCAGATTTGGGTCCAAGGTAGCCCACCGTTGGGGGTTCAGAGCAACCCCAAAGTTACCACACCAGCAGCTCAGGGCCGGTCAGGTGCAGAGGTCAAAGAGGTGCCCAAAACACATAGGCTTCAATGGAGAGAAGGGGGTGCCCAGGTTCCAGTCTGCCAGCAGGTAAGTACCCACGTCTTCGGAGGGCAGACCAGGGGGGTTTAGTAGGGCACCGGGGGGGACACAAGTCCACACAAAAAGTACACCCTCAGCAGCGCGGGGGCGGCCGGGTGCAGTGTGCAAACATGCGTCGGGTTTGTAATGGTTTTCAATGGGAGACCAAGGGGTCTCTTCAGCGGTGCAGGCAGGCAAGGGGGGGGGGCTCCTCGGGGTAGCCACCACCTGGGCAAGGGAGAGGGCCTCCTGGGGGTCACTCCAGCACTGGAGTTCCGATCCTTCAGGTGCTGGGGGCTGCGGGTGCAGGGTCTTTTCCAGCCGTCGGGATGTTAGAGTCAGGCAGTCGCGGTCAGGGGGAGCCACGGGATTCCCTCTGCAGGCGTCGCTGTGGGGGCTCAGGGGGGACAACTTTGGTTACTCACGGTCTTGGAGTCGCCGGAGGGTCCTCCCTGAGGTGTTGGTTCTCCACCAGTCGAGTCGAGGTCGCCGGGTGCAGTGTTGCAAGTCTCACGCTTCTTGCGGGGATTGCAGGGGTCTTTAAATCTGCTCCTCTGTAACAAAGCTGCAGTCTTTTTGGAACAGGGCCGCTGTCCTCAGGAGTTTCTAGTCTTTCTTGAAGCAGGGCAGTCCTCTGAGGATTCAGAGGTCGCTGGTCCTGGGGAAAGCGTCGCTGGAGCAGGTTTCTTTGGAAGGCAGGAGACAGGCCGGTAGGACTGGGGCCAAAGCAGTTGGTGTCTTCTTTCTTCTTCTGCAGGGGTTTTCAGCTCAGCAGTCCTCTTCTTCTTGTAAGTTGCAGTAATCTAAATTCTTAGGTTCAGGGGAGCCCTTAAATACTAAATTTAAGGGCGTGTTTAGGTCTGGGAGGGCAGTAGCCAATGGCTACTGTCCTTGAGGGTGGGTACACCCTCTTTGTGCCTCCTCCCAAGGGGAGGGGGGCACATCCCTAATCCTATTGGGGGAATCCTCCATCTGCAAGATGGAGGATTTCTAAAAGTCAGAGTCACCTCAGCTCAGGACACCTTAGGGGCTGTCCTGAGTGGCCAGTGACGACTCCTTGTTTTTCTCATTATCTCTCCTGGACTTGCCGCCAAAAGTGGGGGCTGTGTCCAGGAGGCGGGCATCTCCACTAGCTGGAGTGCCTTGGGGCATTGTAACACGAAGCTTGATCCTTTGAAGCTCACTGCTAGGTGTTACAGTTCCTGCAGGGGGGGAGGTGTGAAGCACCTCCACCCAGAGCAGGCTTTGTTTCTGTCCTCAGAGAGCACAAAGGCCCTCACCGCATGGGGTCAGAAACTCGTCTCTCAGCAGCAGGCTGGCACAGACCAGTCAGTCCTGCACTGAACAATTGGGTAAAATACAGGGGGCATCTCTAAGATGCACTCTGTGTGCATTTTTTTAAATAAATCCAACACTGGCATCAGTGTGGGTTTATTATTCTGAGAAGTTTGATACCAAACTTCCCAGTATTCAGTGTAGCCATTATGGAGCTGTGGAGTTCGTTTTTGACAGACTCCCAGACCATATATTCTTATGGCTACCCTGCACTTACAATGTCTAAGGTTTTGCTTACACATTGTAGGGGCATAGTGCTCATGCACCTATGCCCTCACCTGTGGTATAGTGCACCCTGTCTTAGGGCTGTAAGGCCTGCTAGAGGGGTGACTTACCTATGCCAGAGGCAGTGTGAGGTTGGCATGGCACCCTGAGGGGAGTGCCATGTCGACTTAGTCATTTTCTCCCCACCAGCACACACAAGCTGGCAAGCAGTGTGTCTGTGCTGAGTGAGGGGTCCCTAGGGTGGCATAAGACATGCTGCAGCCCTTAGAGACCTTCCCTGGCATCAGGGCCCTTGGTACCAGGGGTACCAGTTACAAGGGACTTACCTGGGTGCCAGGGTTGTGCCAATTGTGGAGACAATGGTACATTTTAGGTGAAAGAACACTGGTGCTGGGGCCTGGTTAGCAGGGTCCCAGCACACTTCTCAGTCAAGTCAGCATCAGTATCAGGCAAAAAGTGGGGGGAAACTGCAACAGGGAGCCATTTCTTTACACTGTACCTTAGCCATATGTGCCCCTCAGACACAACACACTACACAACACACCACATACACCCCACTATCCATTGCCATTCCACCACAACATGTACATGCTGAAAACACAAATTGCATACATCCATGACACAACATACACACACTATTGAAACTACACACACACAGGACACAACCACGACAACTAACACAACTACACAAACACACACACAATATCACAATCACACACATCACAACAACTCACCTGAATGTTAAATACAGCAACAAAACACAACCAAACATACATAACAGCAGACCCACATGCAAGTGACACACAATATGACACAACCACATCACCCAATACAACACCCTCCATCTCAGCCAGCCAATCTGATTGCACATACACGTACTGACTGGCTCATGTGAGTGGGACGTTTTTGTGTTGTCAGCATTCATTTGGCAATAAATACTGACGCCATAATGACAGTTGGCCATGTGTGCGTTATATGACTTGTACCAGTGTTTCCCCATCCATGTCTGTCAAAATTGTCTTCCTGACATATGCAAGTCACAGTAATTTTACAAAAGTTACTGTGACATGTATACGACTGCAGTGGTCCCTAACTTATGTGCAGTGACCATGCAACTTATATAGGCAAAGCAGAGTCCCTACCTTCGAGTCCGGTGACGGGTGGGGGTTGTGTTTTCTCCGTGGTCCAGTGACAGCAGCAACAGAAGGTTGTCCTGCGTGTCCAGTCGAAAACAAAAGTGGAAGGGTAAGTTTTTACTTCATTTCCCCCCAAGTGTGCTAACTCAGGTGTGGAGGTCTGACCGTCACAGTTGGTTTGAAGGTAAGGCACACAGAAATCTACTTGCTAGTAAGAGTGGCTGGAGTTCCGCCACCAGCCGTTATTTTCCAACAGCGCCGATGACACAGGTGGAGATTCCTGGCTAAGCCGGCAGGACTCGGGCAGGCTGTTGCCTATGGGGCCCCCAACATGAGGTGGGTGGACCGCCAAGCCGGCGGACGGGTTTTAGGTCGAAAATTGACAACAGGGCCGTTACTGGCAAGATCTAAATCAGGCCCTTAGTCTTTTAAGTCCCAATACACCATAAGTGAACATTTCTACAGCCCTCCAGGACCGCAGGGGAGGCTCACAGTGTGCCACGCAAGTGCTGGGGGAAGTCCAGGTTCAGTTGCCACTAGTCAGCTGCATACTTCCAGGAAACGGCCTCTTGTAGGCTGTAGTCTCCCTGTAGCTAACATGAGGTCAGATAACTGACAGGGGGATCAATGGCGTTGTCCTCAGTGCAAGAAGGAGCAGCTACAGTCTTTCATGACTCCTCTCAAGTCACAGACAGCAGGCCTAGTCCTCTCCAGACCTACAGCAAGACTAGAATGTATTCTGAAGTGGGTGCCTAGAGATGCCAAATTTTGCCTGGCACGAGCTAGTGGGAGGGGGACTCCAGGTCCCTCTGTAAACAATGGGGTAAAGTTCCCAGGGCCAATCATACACACTTTTTCTGTAGTTTCTTTATGCCTTGTTCAAATAGGCCCAAGATGCATTTCAGGATAGTGAAAGTGTTCAGCCACACTACACTTGGGCCCAGGGTGGGAGTGTGGGGTGTGTGGTTTGTAGTGTGTAGTGTGTAGTGTGTAGTGTGTGTAGTGTGTGTGTGTGTGCGCATGTGTGTGTGCGCATGTGTGTGTGAGAGAGAGAGAGAGAGAGAGACACAGAGCGAGAGAGAGACAGAGAATGAGAGAGGGAGAGAGTGTGTTTGTGTGTGTGTGCGTGTGTGTGTAATTGGGGGCAGTGTAATATCTTTATTCTAGTGTACTCCAACATGAAACACTAAATACCAGCTAGGATCAGGTCCTGTACACACAGTAAACCTAGGGACAAGACATTTGTAGGTCCAAACCAGGGCCCTTCAGAAACCCAATAGGGATACACAAGCACTGTCCTGACATCCTAATCTCTCCCTTTGAAGTGCACCCCAAGGTTAACCCAGCCGACCTGTTTAACAGGATTTGATACTCAAGCAGGATGACACTGTAGTGACAAAAATGTTGCTCACAGTCCCCCATCTTGCATATTCTACGGAGTTCAGAGAAGTCACTTCTTCCCAATAGGTCAGCTTATTGTTTGCTCCACAGAGGTATTCACACCTTTTTGCACACACCTATTCAAGGCTATTCACTGGCTAAGTGAATCTGGAGTGCCAATGCAGATTAACCTCCGGGAACCTCAGGGGGAATTAATATCTTATTATATATAATCTTATTTTTCTAGCTGGTCCTTCGGTATTTTAAACTGTACTCTGTTTTTTACATATGGCAGGTGGGCCTGCCACTGTGAAAATACCTTTCAGTGCCTAATCAATTTAAGGACACAGTAATATTAACATTGTACATATCCCACCTTTAAATACCAAGGTTTCAACCTCATGGACTACTAGGCTTACATGGCATGACTTACTAAAATTTACCAGGGCGGTTGTTACATGTGAAAAATGGTTATTTAACAGGGATTGCAGTCCATATTTTACACTGTTAAAATAAGGCTATTGCGGTTGGCCTAAAGCCATGTTTGAACTGCCACTATAGTGATTTTTACAAGAGGTGCTGTGGTTTACTAGTGGCACTTAACCTCGAGGCCTTTGGTACACTTCGTACCATATACCAAGGACTTATAGGCAAGTTAAACATACCAATTAGGAATATGCCAATATAACCACGTATAAAGGGTGAGCACAGGAATACGTACCAACATACTTTGAAATTAGGAGAACCTGCAAAGCGAAAAGTCAGACGGGCACCAATACTGAAAACGGGTCAAAAAGTATAAATGTGATCTTTTATGCAAGCCAGTAAAGAAGATGTGTTGTGAGTGGAACTAGCCAAAAGGGGTTGGAAAACAGGTCCTTCAAAAGGAATGGTAGGACAATAGGTGCAGAAGGAAAGAAGGGCAATTCAATGATTGCCTCTAAAACTACAACGGTTTGCATTCCAGATACCGGGGGACTGGGAATAATGATGTTTTGTAGCAGCAACTGACAAATTGCTCCTACAAAAATGACAATGCACTCAGGTTTCCAGAATTTGTGTTCAGTGCAAATCCCAAGCAAATGTACATTAACTTTAATATTTGAAGTGAATTTATTTTGTTTTGCACTCACTTGTTTCCACCCAAGAAGTAACCGCCATGGGGTCCCTGACCGTAATCTAGTTGAAGATCCTGTCAAATACAAAATCGAGAAGTGCCAGTTAGAATGTTGCCCAGATATATAAAAAAAATAATAACAACAAGAACAGCTCGAATTATTATTTTACTAAATTTACAAATGTGATTTATAATTCAACAACCAGTTCCAACAGTACATAACACAAATGAGACAGACCAAACATAATTAAAATAATTAGTCACATTCTAGTTAGTCCTTGCTTCCCCTGTGAGTTGTGAACAACAAGCACAAAACCTATGAGGTTTGGCAAAGATTTACCGAATGGGTGATTAGGCATTCTATTAGATTATCACTGTGTATAAAAACAAAAAATAATAATCAGCGGTTTTGGAGTGTCTAATGTAGTACTGTGAGAGTAAGGGGAAAGAGTCTGATTCATGCTATATTTGAAGACTAGCCACTGACTATGTACATTTTACCTATTTGGATATCATAAAAAATGTGTCTCTGAGCCAGTTCTCCTTGAACCACAATGTTAGTCACTCTAGTGCTATGCTGGAATTTACATTTCTTATTTAGTCATTAATAATGCTATCTCTGTCTTTCTAGACTAATGTGAACTCACTATAAACCTATATCACAGCACATTCTTGGTCATTAGAATATAATGTGTGCATTGTCACAATGTGAACTGTAAATGTCCAGGACATTTCATTCATAGTTGGGTGAAAGATAATTTTCATTTGAAGAACAGTGCAAATACAAATGATGACAAATGGTTTGAAAATTAATTTCTACCTGAAGACTTTTAGGCAATCAAAACCAAAAATAAACATTTAAGAAACCTTTGTTCTGTGAGCAAAGGTGACTTTCTCAATTTACGTAACATACATTTGGAGGAAGTCACACACTCACATAAAAAAAGACTGTGCAAATATGACCTGCATTGCCTCATCCCTGTTGTCTATGCAGTTACCAATGCTCATTAGTGTGAGTGCTAAGCCTGATGCACACTTTGCATGTCGGGTAAAGATTAAATTCATTCGGCATTCTGAAGAATTTCGATAAACTATAACAGTTAAATATTTAAAGTGTAATAAAGTCGTAATTGGTCCAACTGGCAAAAGTAGCATTAAAAAGGAGATAATTGGTATTCCCACAAGAAAAGGAGAAAGATTGAAGATTTTTGAAGCAATTGTGCACCAAACGCTAGAGATGAGGGTAACTTAATATCTATCCAACTACTGAAGTATAGGTTTGCCATCGCAATGTTGTAATAGTAAAGCAGATTAACAAGGATGACACCTTCTTGACATTGGACCTGAGCATCTATGAATTCCCTTACCAACAGAAGAACAGATTAGAAAAATGCAATGGCCTTCAAAGCAGATTCAAGATACAGAATGTTAGGAATTGAGTCTCTAAAGCCTGTCCTAAATGAGATTGTTTTTAAGATCTTTCAGCAGCTCCTGTGATGCCCAGTTACTGCTTAAATTAACATTAAAAAGTATTTTGGGAGGCCCTTTAAAAGTACTGCAATAACACTAAATCACCAAGAGACATACAGGGGCAACACTTTCAGAACAAAGGGCAGAATCTTGATTGCATCTAGAGTAAAGTCCAAAGTGATCTTCTATTGTCTTGGAGGGAAACGTTTTGGGGTTTAGCATAAAACACTTTACAAAGAGGATAAGAGTATGGAAAACAAGATTTCATGAGACATACACATTCACACTATTCATTTAATGGAGGGAAAGGTGTGTAGATGGTCTTTAAACTGAACAATGACAAATTTAAAATCTTCTGGCAAAAATGTAAATTATGAAGCATACTGAAAGATGCCTATGTGAAGGACATAAAGCTACAGAGAACCAATACAAGGTATAATGTAAACCAAAACAAACAACTCAAAAAACTTCAAGAGTGAAGTTAGCTGCAAGAGAAAGGTTGCGCATTCGATGGCTGGTTACATAGCCAGTGTGTTGACAGGACAGGGATGGGGCTTTCTGGGACATGGTACAAGTCAGACCTTGGACCAAATGAAAGTATACATCAACATTTATGAAGCTCAAATTAATTTTGCATTTTTTCATCTTTCTCAAGCTACTGAGGTTTTTACCTTGAATTGCAGCATCCTTATTGGAGGAGGTAACTGAAGAGCACATTATTGACCTTGCTTTCTAAACTATTAATGCTAGACTATTTTCATCTAGTCAGAATCCAATCTCTTTAGTCTGTGCGCTGGAGGCTGCGTCCCACAAATATCTGTTACTACTACCTAGTGATCCTGCCCTCCCCTACGTTGTGGGTAATACAGCTGAAGGTTTATATACCATGCTGATGAAGGTACAATTCATTAGTTTGCACAAGGTCTGAGAACAACTAACTGTTGGCTATCACTGTATATACTTCTATAGTCTCATCTTTCAAGCTAACGCATTACATAGGCAATTGTTGTGAAGAATGATGTTACTAATGAGTTAGGGATACCTGTTTGAGCAATGTATGCCACACTATTGTTTCACTTTCATATTTTAATTATAACCTTGTGTTAAAAAAGATCTATTTTTTGCACTCTTAGACCCATTCTTGTTAAACGACCTAAATAGTTTGTTTTGCAACATACTTTGCAGCTACAATGCTGTTCCAAGTATAAGTAATTTCGTTAAATCAACATAATATGTGTAAGGCATTATATAATACAAATGTCTTTGATATAATCGTCCTATGGCATCGCCTTGCTTTACACAATATCAATTCATAGTAATGCCAACTCCAGTCTTTATTCCTTCAGTGGTTTGTCAGCTGAGTACAATTAAGTTGGGTAATCATAACCATTGTTATTTGCAGTGCTAGAAATGCAAGTTGTGTGGCTTGAAGTACTAGATTTCTGCAACAAGACTGACTAAACAAGAGGAACCAGATTTCTATTGGTCTGAGGAAGGGCACGAGTAGGATACGTCCAGTGACAATGGTGAGTATAATAATAATGAGATTAACTTGGCACAAAGTCTTTCATAAAAACTACCAGTGTCAGACCAGAACAAAAGTAATGTGGACATTCAATAGGTGGACGCCCTTGTGGGAGGACTTAAATTGTCACAATCTAATTTATAAACACAGCAAAGCGGATCTACAATACAGAAGATATGGCTTTGGGTGCTCTATAGGTTGGGATCCAAACAAGGACAACACACTTCCAGCAAACTGGTGAGATGTATTTGCTAATCTAATTTCCTGTGCTCAAGAGAGGATCAATATTGCTTTGGCTCCATCATGAATCCTCACTTTCTCCACAAGTCTGAACAAGCCTCTTCGGGAAGAAATAACAGGTTTAGCAGAGGTGAGTAATATGTTGGGGTCATAAAAAGAATTAGATGTTGCTGACGTATCATACATTTGTTGAACGGCTATCATACTGTTACAACTTTATCTGGAAGAATAAGGAAGAGCAGTTGTAGCAAAATGTCCTTCCTAATCTAAAGGTACAAAGAACCAGTAACTGGAACTAAATTATTATTAGAAATTTTAGATTACATTACACATTTGGTGACATGCTTTTAAGAAATGTACTTGTGATCTAAAAAACTGCAATACATGATGAGAACTCAATCCAAAGTCTATTCTTTTTTATTAAATGCTCTCTACAGCACTGACCATTATGTGTTCATAAAAGTGACACTAAAGCACCAAATACAATGCCATGAGTATCTGTTTTAGACACCACCTTCTTGCGGATGCTGCAAATGTTCAAAACCCTGCTCATAACGAGGAAGTTTAACACCATAAAATGCTTATCAACCATGAACTCTGCTGACAGCTGGGATGATGAGGCGTTGTTCTAAGTGGATTCTAGAGTACTAATTCCAGATAGGAGAAGAGAGACTTGGGTGATGTAGCGTAATTTATGCACTCTCTACAGACTTAACACGACAGTAGAGCAAACTTGGGGGGCAGATTTGGTGCAAACCAGTTCAATGGCACAGATAAAACTCTTTGGATTTTTAGCTTCTCACTGTGACATTTAAAAAACTATGCCTCTGAAGGGGTGAATAATTCACTGGAAGCTGCTAGATCACTGTGGAACCGAAGATACTGTTTTCACCCTGTAATAGTTTTTAAAACTGAAACCTAATTTAACAAATTCTTCAGAAGTTAGAAAATCTAGCATAATAGGTGATGTAGTAGCAAAGTGAGTCTAGTCAGCCCTAACCACAACCATGGAGAAATAAAAATAAATAAACTTCATACATAATTAATATATAATGTACAATAGGGGAGTGCCATGTCGACTTAGTCATTTTCTCCCCACCAGCACACACAAGCTGGCAAGCAGTGTGTCTGTGCTGAGTGAGGGGTCCCTATTGTGGCATAAGACATGCTGCAGCCCTTAGAGACCTTCCCTGGCATCAGGGCCCTTGGTACCAGGGGTACCAGTTACAAGGGACTTACCTGGGTGCCAGGGTTGTGCCAATTGTGGAGAAAACTGTACATTTTAGGTGAAAGAACACTGGTGCTGGGGCCTGGTTAGCAAGGTCCCAGCACACTTCTCAGTCAAGTCAGCATCAGTATCAGGCAAAAAGTGGGGGGTAACTGCAACAGGGAGCCATTTCTTTACACCAACTAATGTATCAAATGGTGCTCACATGCATCAATAACCCGAAAATATACACAATCATAATTTGGATGAATACAAGGCCTAATACTGCAAAACAAGTGGGCAAAATCCGTTCAAGGACAAGATATTTACCTTCAGTTAACATCTTATCAAGTAGAGACTATCTAGGTTCAGATTATTTACCTTTGAATTCTCCTCAGGCGTCAGACTGGTTCCCGAAGTTTTTCGAAAGCAGTAACCCTGCGTGCCAGTAGGTGGCGCTGATCGGCTCTGCATATGTCATCGGCATCATACACGCTGGAAATGACACTGTAGTTCCTATGTAAGTGCCACACAGGCACACCAATGTCAGTTTCTTTTCACAACTTTCCACGGCAGAAGCGAAGAGCAGTGAAAAACACTGACCACAGGTTTGTCAAAACTAGGGCCCAAAAGAATTCCTTGTCCCTAGAAATCCGTTCGCAGAGCAGGGAGGCTGGGTCAGTAAGGAATCTGCAGCTATAGTCACCACCAGATAAGGCATTACCGAAGGCAAGCAACTTGTCCATCCAATAGAGACTTCTAGCTGCAGATGTTTTACCTTTGAGTAGATATCCAAGCAATACCATCCCCGGAAATGGGTCTGCTAACCTATTTCAAACAAAAATAGTCCTGCACAACCAAACAGGTAAAGTGCCCATCCCTAGGGACCTGACTGGCTAGGCAGCAGTGTTTGGTAAACGTATGCAGAGATGCCCACGTTGCTGCCTGATAGATGTCCAGGGCTGGAACTCCACCTGCTAAGGCAGTGGTAGCAGCTTTAGCTCTGGTGGAATGAGCGCGCAAACCCTCAGTGGGTTGCTTTTTGGCCAGTGTGTAGCAGATCGTAATGCAGAGTACGACCCATCTGGAGATGGTCTGCTTCTGCACTGCCTGACCTTTCTTTCCCCTCACAAACCCTACAAAGAGTTGGTCATCCACCCAGAACTCTTTTGTATGATCAAGGTAGAATGCCTCTAGGCGGTGAAGTCTCTCCTAATCCTTGGATGGATTTTGGGAGAGGTGTGTGTGTGTGTGTGTGTGTGTGTGTGTGTGTGTGGGGGGGGGGCTAAATATAAAAATTAGGCAAGGTGATGAATTGGCCTACGTGGAAGTGTGAAACCACTTTCGGGAGAAAGGAGGACCATGTGTGAAGCACCATTTTGTCAAAATAGATGGAAAGTAGGGTGGCTTAGGTGACAATGACTGCAGACCCTCAGAAAGAGGGGCAGAAAGGAGATCAACAGACTTGCCTGTGCACCATGCCACAGATTTCTTCCAACGACAGGCATATACCGTTATGGTGGAGGGATGCCTGGCTGTCAAGATAACATTACAAACTTCAGGCAGAAGGTCAAAAGCTGTTAACAGCAGATGCTCAATCTCCATGCAAGAAGGCAGAAAATGGACAGGTTCAGGAGGAGAACTCTCCCCTGCTGCTGCGACACAAGATCCTCCCCAAAGGGGCAGTCTGATCGGAGGACTGATGGACATGCTCAGCAGCTTGGGATACCAGACTCTTCGTGCCCGGTCGGAGCCACAAGGATTATCTGGGCCTGGTCATTCCTGACTTTCTTGAGAATTCTGGGAAGGAATGGTATGGGCAGAAAGACATACAGGAGGCCTAAATACCACTCGAGACGAAAAACTTTTCTGAGCGATTGCTGCCTTGGAAACCCCAACACGCAAAAGTGCTGACATTGTGTGTTTTCGATGGAGCCAAACATATCTAACCAAGGCTCTCCCCACTGCTGAAAGAGACCTTGCAGCACCTCCAGATGTAGACGCCGTTTGTGAGCCACTTAGCATTTTTGGATGAGTTTGTTCTCTTTGGTGTTTAGAGAGCCCTTCAGATGTTGAACCACCAGGGATATGCCCTGCTGTTCCGGTCATGTCCATGGGTGTAGAACTTCCTGACAAAGGATCCACGGCCCCATGCCGCAATGCCTGTTGAAGTACCACATAGCGGTGGTATGTCCGTGAGCACCAGAGCTAGCTTTCCATTGATAGAGGGAAGAAAGGCTTTCAATGCAAGTCGGATCGCACGTAGCTCCAGCATGCTGATGTGGGGTCCCGCTTTCGCTGGAGATCAGATTCCTGTGAACTCCACTTCTTCCAGATGGCCACCCCATTCCAGGAGTGACAAATCAGTCACTACGGTCAAATTTGTTTGGGAAAGGGATCTGCCTCTGACCCAATTGTGGTTCGTTAATCACCACTGCAGATGTTTTGCAATTCCCTTTGGGAGATCTGTACCATTTCGGAGAGATTCCCTTGATTTTGCACCCACTGGAACTTCTGGTCCCCATTGCAAAGCCCAGGGTGCCATCCTGCATGTGTCATCAGCAGGATGCAGTGGGCCACGAGGCTGAGCAGCCTCTGAATCATTCTCACCGAAATACAGGATAGAGGCTGAAACATCAGTATCACAGCCTGAATATTCTGGACTCGTCACTCTGGAGCATGGGCATCCAACCTTTTCATTAGTAAGAGCTACTTTTGCTCAAGCAAAGTCCTTGTGAGCTACTAGAAACGTTTAGTACTGTAAAATAGTAAGCACCTATATTAATATTATACTATGGGCACCATGAGCAGGATTATCTGAAGCAGCCACACAGGGATTTTAAGCGTGATTACCAGCAGAAGCTAGGAAAAGGTCTATCAGTATTAAGTGCCTCCACCTAACTAATGAAATGTCAGCCAAAGCATGAGGTGTCCCCTCTCACAAAGGACTAATTGTTTTCTAACTGTGAACGAAGACATATGGCCATGAAGCAGATCCCATAGACCAACATAGTATATGTTTGAGTTTTATTATGACACCCGGTCATTGGTTTGCCAGCCTACTACTCTAATCGTCTTAAGATGAGCAGTGCCACCTTCTTTAATATGCACAGACCCTTTGCAAGTGGTACTGGGCTCCATTTAAGCTCCGGGAGCTATTTCAAGGGTTATAGTAAGCTACTCGTTGGAGACCTCTGTTCTGGAGAATAAGCCTGAAACTGCACTGTGTCCAGAACAGCTCCAAAGGAAGGGAGCGTCTGAGAGGGAGTTATGTGTGATTTTGGCTTGTTTATAGTGAACCCCAGCGAATGCAGGAGGTCTGTTGTAGTCAGGAGGTGGAAGACAACACCCTGGGGTGAGCTTGCCTTTAACAGCCAGTTGTCGAGATAGGGGAAGATTGATACCCCTGATCTTTGTAGATGAGCTGCAACCACTGTCATCATCTTGCACTGGTGAGGCCAAAAGGGAGCACAGTGACCTGAAAGTTCTTGTGTCCCATTGTGACTTGCAAATAATGTCTGTGGGAAGGCATGATGGGAGTCTTAAAAATAAGTGTCCTGCTAGTCCAACACTAGACAATCTAGTCTCCTGGGTCCAGGAAAGGCCTGAGCCAAACTGAGCATCTCTAACTTCTCCTTGACGAAGAGGTTGAGGGCTCATAGGTCTAGGACAGGGTGAAGAACTTAGTAATTTTTGGGGACCTGAAAGTGGCAGGAATAGCAACCACAGCCTATTTCTGGCATGGAACCCTCTCTATGGCCCCCTTGGCCAAAAGAGCTGTATCTCCCTCGCGGAGAAGGGTAAATGATTCTCTGTCATCCAATCACACAATGGTGGCATGGATGGAGGGGTAGTCTTGAAGGGGAGAGTGTCCCCTTCAGACTATTTGCAAAAAAACACCTGTCTGAAGTAATGGACTGCTAGATGTAGGGCCTGGTACTGGGAGCACGACTTCAGTTCGTAGTCATGCTCCAGACACCACAAGCACACAAGGAGCGGATCCGTTACAGACATTGCCCAATGACAGGAAACGCAGGACTTGAAACGCATCTTTCTAGAAAACATTCCTCAACACACCAGGCGTGATCTCAAAAAATACTTCAACAAAAAGTTGAAACAGAACAGTCAAAAGCGACCAAGGGGAGATCTCTTAGGATTAGCGCTGGCACGGAAAGAAAGGAACTGCCAGCCCGTCAGGGTGGCACCTATATAAGAGCAGGGATGTTGTTTCCAGTGTGGATGACGCCGACGATGGGCATAGAGCTGATCGATGCCACCTGTCAGCGCGCAGGAGTACTGCTCACGAAAATCTACTGGTCCAGTCTGTTGCCTCTGGAGAATTCCTAAGTAAGGATTCTGCAGCTAGAAGTCTCTACCACATATGTCAGAAAAGGCTGCTTAATTTATTTTTGCAGAGATGTAAGGTGAAGGATTCAATGGTGAAAGGCACAGCTTTACTCAAAGTGAAACACAGACACGATGTTAGGAGCTACTAACTGCGTTCATTCATTTCCATGGTAAGATATTTGCCAAGGAAATAGTTAATAAATTAACAGCTTCTCCATTGATAAGCAAGAAGCAGAATTTGTAATCTAAATAAACATCTCAGATAATACCACAAGGTTACAATGGGAGGAAATCAGTGCATACCTGCGTCACTAGGGATAAAGTGAGAAGTTTACCGTTAGTGTACCTCCAGCTAAATTTTAGAACAGTTTCCCAGATGCAATTAATCTATAAATTATCGTATGAAATTCTAACCAACTTGTTTAGTCACTTCAACAGTGATTTTTCTCTGACACAGCCACACACTTGAATAAGTGAACATTTATCGGTGCAATATGTAGGAAACTGGCCCTTGTTTGCAGCACCTGCCCCCCTCCACACACACAAAGATACACAACATCCAAGGAGACCCCTGCACCTGCGGCCCCCTAGCCTTGGGGAATCTGACCGACAGTCCAGCAATGTCCAGTGGGCGCCTCCCCTACCTGTCCAGCCTTTGCTTTGCCCAAACAGACCCCCTGGTCCTGGCCTGCTGCATCTTCTGTGACCCCCAGGGTACCCCTATTGGAAAGTATTGGGAATTCAGCTCTCTGTTTTGCACCTTGTCGCCGCTGAGGGTGTGTGTTTGGTGTGAACCTGTGTACTTACCTGCTAAATGTGCTAACACCCCACCTCCCCTAGACTCTGATGACTCCTATGGAAAACTGCACTGTCACCCTTTCAAACTGAAAAATGTTACTTACTTGTAAACCGTTTGATTTGTAATAATCAAACAAAGTACATTTGATATATGTTGCTTGATACCTTTTGACAACTTTACGTATCTGCAACAAAGACCTTCTGGTTCTAGAAATAAAGTTACAAAATATATGTTTTCCTACATAAAACAACTGGCCTGGAGTTAGTCACTGAGTGTGTGTGCCTCATTTCTTGACTGAGTACAACTAATGCTTTGCACTACCCTCTGATAAGCCTAACTGCTAGACCACACTACCACAAAAGAGCACTATCATTGTCTACTTTAGCCTCTGTTAAGTCTCTGGGGAACCCCTGGATTCTGTGCAAACTATACCTCATTTTGGTACAGTATATACAGAGCCAGCGTCCTACACTATAGAAATGAGTACATGTGAATAAATCTGCATCAATTGACATGGGCAAGATGAGAAAAAAGAATGACTTTGTGGGGTCAAAGATTTGACAACAGACTGAGACTAAGAAGAAGAAACTGCTAACATTTGAGAATAATAGTATCAAACTATGTGCAACTAGTGTGCATAGGTGGTCCCAGATCTCAGCTAATTAATACGTTTTGTGATAATAGATCTGTTTAAAATATCACATACGAAGTTTGCAAACCCAATGAAAGAAAATTATTAAAAACTATGAAATATTCGTGCAACATTTTAGAGAGACAAAATGATAATTTCTGTCAAAGGTAGATTCTAAACTAAATCAATTTCAGATAAGCAATGGTGGAAGCTATGGGATGATATCCCTCGATCCAACCATTCCTTGAGCATGCAAGATGTGCATTACAATCTTTTATTTGACTGGTATCTTTACTTTACAAAACTTAAAAAGATATTCCCTAGTCAGTGTGACCTCTGCTGGAGGGGCTATGGCCTACTCGGAGACTTCCTCCATCTTTGATGGGACTGCCGTACAAGCCTCCCTTTTCGGACAGAAATCTTAGCGCAGATGAAAAGTATATTAGACCACCCCCTACCCTCCACACCAGCATTTGCCCTTCTAGGCCTTTGAAGAAGATTCTTTGAAACGCTAATCCATAGCGGGCCGTTGCATCCTTTCGCTCTGCCTCAGCTCTGCCAAAATAACCATAGTGGCAGCATGGAAGAAGACAACAGCTCCATCTCTCTCTCAATGGCATGCCACACTATGGCAAGCTATAACAATGAAACAACTAGCAGGCATACAATCATATGATTACATTTTTTTTTCTAATATAAAAGGGGACCTCTGGTCCAATTTCTATTGGAGGTCTTCCCTCTGACTACCTGTCCCACTCGAACAAGAGTTCTGAACCTATTCCAATTTTGAAAGGCATCCGAAACTCACCCCACAACAAGATATGGCTCTAGTCCCCTCCTGCACACCAAGCACACAAGTTCACAAACATCCTACATACACGTTTATCTATCTCACTTCTTCTGGTTCTTCTTTTTGGTAGTTTTTTTTTTTGAGGGGAGGCGGGATCAGGATTGTTAAACATTGAAAAGCTTGTATTCCGCTGTATTTTATCAACGTTATTCCATTTGATACTGAATAGACACTTTGCCGTGCTTCATCCTGTATTCAGCAACTGTAACTAACATTAGTAAACTGTATGTAAACCTTTTCGAAGCTCACTGATTTTAGATTTGTTGATGCTTTATATAAAAATCTAATAAAGACAGTCTGAGGGGAAAAAACAGAATGGCAGAAAGCAATGAAGTGTAACCATATATTTAGCCCCGAAAGGGCATAGTGCCTTACACATTTTCAGGCCTAGGAAGCCTACTACAACAATATTACAAACAAGGCCCTTAAAAATACAAACTACTCCCAAATGTAAAACAAAAGATCCAGCCAAAAGAGAGCTAAAAAAGACACCGAATGGTGGGAGAGGTTATTATTTTGGGGTTTCCCCAACGTAGTGTGGGGACCCAGAGATGACCTACACGGAAGGAGCCTGTCATGCTGAATGTTTTGATGTTGGTCCTGTTGCCTTAGGACCACACACGTTGAGAGTTATGAATAAAAATGTTTTGTAAAAAATGCCCTGCAAAGCATTATGGGGCGAGTTTCCTCGAGTGCAGTGAATATTGTAGTATCGGCTCTCCCACTGTGCCAGGAGAGAAGCAAAGAAGCAATGAGGAGTTCTGTGTTTTGTCTACTTAAAATGCACAAGTTTGTATATTTTCAACTGTTAAACTTGTACGTAAGTGGTACTCATGTAAAGCATCCCTCCAATCAAGTTCTCTCTATATGAAACATCAAAAAAAAAAAAAGAACTTCCATCCAGCGTGGCGCCTTAGGGTGCAGACACCACAAAGAAACAGAAGCATGGCCGGAAACAAGAGAGGCAAAAGAAAAAAATAGTGCACCACACTACGGTATATGGTGGATCGTGCAAAAATCCATGTATCAGGGTCAGTTTCAGAGGTGATAACAAAACAGCCTCAACGCTGGACAAATGTAAAGCATTTACCTATGAAATCAAGGGAAATTTGAAAGGCAGGCCAAGGTAAGAATGAAGTTGATGGGCATGAGATGGGCATGGTTCAAGCCCACAGAGTAGAGTACAGCATGACGAGAGAGCAGCGCATGCGCGCTGCTCGGCCCAACCTAAAAACAGTACGACAAACAACTGGTACAAGCAACAGCTACCCACATGTTTGCAGTAAAGTTTTGCAGCAAATGGCACGTATTAGGCAGCATGGCATAACCGCGCAACTTCAGGAACTTCATGTTACAGTTTTTCTTGAAATTACCAAAATTATGTAAACTACGCCAGTGTTGTTTAAATTTCACCCATGCCTACCTAAAATATCTGTAATGGCATGCAGTCACTGGCAATATCATTACATGTGTTAGCAACAGTGGTTACAAGAGGTTTGGTGGCTGCTCACATGAATTTAGCCTCTCTCCACAAAATAAACTAGAAATGGTGGAAACCCCGCTGTGGGCAAGTAGGATCTTTCTGACATGGTTGCCCCCACTTTATGCCTGGTCTCAGGGTGTTTTGACTGTACTACACTGGGATCCCGCTAACCAGGACCGCAGTTGTTAGTGTTCTCCCTCTCTTTCTCTCCCCTAGCGTCTTACATCCCACCGTTGGCCTACTGGTGTATTCCTGTAAGTCCCAGAACTTCCCCATGTGCAGCAGCATGGATTATGTCACCTATGGGAGCCCATGCAAACTGTGCCTACAGGACTACCATTGCAGCCTGTGTGAAATGGTGCATGTACCTTTTACCTCAGATATAAGGTTTACCTTATATTGCAGTCACTGCACTTTGAACCTATAAGTCACTCCTAAGGTGGGCCCTTCAGCCCAAGGGCAGGGTGCATGGTTCTAAATGTAAGAGTACCCCTGCATGAGCAGAGGTACCCCTACAAACCCCAGACTCCATTTCCTAGGTTTTGTAAGTGCGGGGAAACCGTTCAAAGGAATGTAGTGGACTCTGGTCATTACCAGAGGTACAACTACATAATGGTTTCTCTGAACCTGGTCATGTTTGGTATCAAACATGTTGGAATCATGCAACTACGCCAGTTCCAGTGTTAGTTGCATGACACCATGTACTCTGGAGGTTCCTTAGAGGATTCCCCCATGCCTGCCATCCAGCCTTGCAGGGTCTGCTTTGAAGGGCACATTTAGTGCACTCCTTGCAAAACTGGTTTCTTCCAGTGCAGGAGCCTACAGGCTCCTGCTCTGGCACAAAAACACAACGGATGGAGGGGCGGGGGGGTGGGGTGGGGTGGTGGGGCTGTGTAGTGACCACCCCACTGTCCAACTCCTCCTCTAGGGAGGCATCCAGGACTCTGCCAGGTGGCTACCTGACTCAGCCATCTTTGAAACAAGATGAGCAGAGGCCCCTAGGAGCAGATGACTAGTCAGTCCAGTTGAGTAGTGTCCACTCCTGATAGGTGGTACACCAAAGACGTCTACCAACCCGCTTCCTGGGTTAATTAAGGGCTCCACAGAAGGTGGGACCCTAGATTCACCTGCAAGATTCGTCTTCAAGACTATTCTGCAACCTGGACTCTGGATCCGGCTGCCAGACTTCACCAGGGACCAAGACAAGACTGCAACTGGTAGGAGGGTTCCTACTGTAACTTTCTCCCCAAGCACTGCAAGGACTTTGCAACTCCCTTGGCCATGCATCCTCCAGAGTCACAAGAACTCTGCCTGCACTTAGGAAACCAAGAAGAAATCTCTCTTGGAGTGAAATAATCACTCCCCTGCAACTGCAGGCATCTCAACGTGGATGACTGGTTTTAGGATCCTGCAGTCCTTTCGACTCCTCCAGGCTCTGCAACACAGGTGGTGGTTCGGTGGATCTCCAGAGGTCCTGTGTTATTTGCAACTGGGAAGTGGATGGTCTCTTGTTGGAGCTGCTATAATGCAAACCCTGTGCACCGCGTCTGTTTGTCATTACCAAGACTTGCTGCTCTTCAGTCCGAAGACTTCCTATCTTCAAGAAGCCCCAGACTCAAGCATCGCACAGCTTCAAGTCTGAAGTCCTCCCTGCAACATGGGCATCCATCTTCTTTCTGCTGCTGAGGCCTCCTTGCAACTCCCTGTGCCTGCTACCACAGGTCTTCATTGATTCCCGCTGACTCTCCTCACTACTGAGGGCTGGCCCTGACTTACCTGTGAAGGCTGAGTCCCTTGGATAATGCTGGCCCCATCTACTGCAACACTTTGTGCATACTTCATCTTGCATTTGCCAAGGCTTGTTGGTGGTTCTGCTGGTCACTGACCCCTCTGCAATTCGACGACCGGCGAGGGACAGCTTGTGGTGACTCCTGGTATCCTTCTGCACTGCCTTGATGCCACAGCTGCTTCTCCACGACAACCGTCCAACAGAGAAATACTCCCAAAAAGGGTTGGCATTGCTCTCCTGAACCCCATTGATGACTCCAGGTGGTTTGGACTCGGACATCTCTTTCTGCATGTACTCCTTTGTCTGGAATTTGCGCCTGGTTCCACTGACCTGGTCCATGGTTCACTTCAGAAGCTGGACAGCCGAGGTCCCAACAGACTTCAATGCAAGGGTCCGACACAACCTCACCCCATGCACCTGGGCTCCACTTTTTGCCACAGGAGGGGGCACTTTTAAACCTTTCTTGCTCCACCAGGTTTCTTTGGGGTCCTCTGGACCTTCTGCAACTTTTTCCCCAACCAAGACTATCCTATGATATCCTATGGACACTGACGCTAAGTGACACCTCTGTTTACAGGCTTCTGAGTAAAGTCTGATACTTACCTCAGGTGTTCTAGTACTTCCCCAGTCCTTAGGATCCTTGAGTATTAGTCTTGCCTGGCTGGACTTTTCTTCACCCATTTTTTTTAGTAAATGGTTTGCTGCCCCCATGTCACTTTATGATTTTACCTATGTTTTTTTTTTGTTAGTATATTTTGTGTATGCATATCTCCCACTGGAAGAAATACCAAACTTAGTTTAGTGCCTCTGTGTTAATAAATAATACTCATTTTTTAAAATCTTGGTGTGGTTCTTTCTCATGCGTAAATCACTGACTGACTCTGTGGTTATTGCAATTGCTTTACATTCCCTCTGAAAAGTCTGAGCTGCTCTCCACAGCTACCCTTTGAGCACTTTTGTTATTAGAAACCACTTACACTATCACTAAGGGTTGTCTTGACTCAGTGCAGGGTGTCTCACTTATAGGTGTACACCATACAATGAGCCAGCCTCCTACACCTGCCACCTTTTAGGGTCTTTAAAAAGGAACTCAAGGTGCCCATACGAATTATCAAACATGTCTGCACCCCAATCACATGTGTATGGCATAAAAGCCCTTGGTTTTCAAAACCAAAACCACCAAATGTCAAAGATCCTTGAGTCAAGACAATCAAATGTGAAGTCCAGTTCACCAACTAAAATGTATTAGTCGCCATCGAAGACCCTTTTCAGCCAACGATTCGGCATTGTTTTGGACATCTGGTCTGAAAAGAAATACAATCAAAAGCTCACTAGATTCAAATTTGTACATTTCTGTGTGACTACAGTGACTACTTCACATGTGATGAAACAACTTCACCAATTCATGGCACAAGTGATGAGAGAGGGCATTAATTACAAGTAAACTAACTACTTGTTACAAAAATATAAAATTGGCTCACTAAAATGGCCAAAATATTTTTTGGCCAACATAATATATTATTAGGTTCAAAACCCAGTTCGTTTCGAAATTAATACAGGTATGTGTAAAATCTACAGGTCTACAATATTAAGATTGATGACTATTCAACAAATATATACAAGATACTTGTGTGATAACGCAATGTCAAAAAAAAAAAAATTGCATCAAATACTGGTGATCTGATCAAGTAGATAGCCATAGAGCGACACATGAGATAACGGAGCTGGGAGGAAACTTCAAGTGAAATAAGAGAAAAATACAAAATAAAGTGCTCCCAAAGCCAGTGTCTAAAACACAATGGATCCGACGCATCTGGAATTCCACGATTAAATGGAGAGTAAATTGTGTGAAGTGTGCTGTAATGAAAAACAATATGATTGAATAATAATGCAAAGAAATTAAGAGAAGACCATATGTTAAATGGACTGGATACATCTGACTAGTTATGATCACTGTAGCAAAAAAGCAAAGTGTATCGAAGAGTACTACAAATCGGATCACTTAATATGTAAGCTTAAGATACTGAGAAGTAAATGGGCCTTGAGTAGTAGAATATGCACGAGTCGTGAGTCCCAGAAGATAAAAATATAGAGCAAATTATATGTTGCATATACTGTACTGTGAAATACTTAAGGAAAAAAAATGTGTGTACATGAACACAGTTAGGTAAGAAATATCACATTCTCTTCTCGGTAAACCGAGTACTAAACTTTTGTAATAGCATTTATAGACAATAAACAGAAGTAGGTCTGACAGGCAGGCTGCTAGGGTACACTCCGGACGCTATTTAAACAGTGCTTGGAAAAAAGAAAAAACAAACAAAAAAAAAAAAACACACTAGCTATAACATCGTATCTAATTCTGTGAGTCATTTTATTGGTGTCACACAGTCAAGTACATGATGAGTCCCTAAAAGTAACAAGCAGTCTAGACTAGGTCTTGCCTTTGGGACTTACAGGACTTGCTAATGATTTTAAGTCATGGCTAAAGAAAACAAATAAAAAGCGCAAGACATGGCCATTGCGCCATTTTGTAGGCACAAGCACTACACATGACTACAAAAATGATGCAAGCATTTGTTTTTGTTTTTTTTACTTACCGAAATGGATGGCTGAATAAATTAACAAGGTCAAAAAGGTTTTTCCCCTTAAAGTTTTTTTTTAGGGGAGCAACACAGAGAGGGTGGATTTGGGAGCAACACATAGAGGGCAAGTGTGGAAGAAACACTGGGAGGGGGGAAGCAAAAACTGGGAGGGGGGAAGCAAAAACGGGGGGGGGGACAAACAGGATAGAGTGCAATCAGAGCAGGCAAGGAGAAGCACACAGGCAAGAAAGCAATGGTGAAAGTACAAAAGTGTGAGTATACAAACAACTTAGAGTTCAGGGGAGAAAAAGGACACGAGGGAGGCCGCTGGAGAACACGTGCTGTCATTGAGTGCTTAACCTAAAAGAAAAATAGTAGTGTTTGAAAAGCAAGCAGTGGAAGCATAGAATCCAACTAATCAAACCCTTCCCACCTGGGAGTATGGCTATTTCTTTTCCATCTACTATAATATATGATTTAGGCTGACCCGTATAAGCCTAATTGAAAGTAAAGCTTCCACTACTTTTATTGCTTGTATGTGTTCACCCCATTTCTTCTCCTGATAGGATCTGGATTACGCTTATGTCCTTAGGCCTGTGAGAGCACAACTACTGATAGAAAGGTTGACAAAGGGGCACATGTTAAGGAATTCCTTCTGTGTGCCAGCTCTTTCACAAAATATCTATGCCTTATCCAGTATATGCCATCCCAGTCTAATATCACTGGAGTTTTTGCTTGCCTTCATCCTGCTAGGAGCATTTGTTTGGTAGTGAGTAGAAGTAGCATTACTAGGCTGTGGATGCCATTTGCTTTCCCGCAATTGATCTCCAGTACCAATCCCGGTAGAACGCTGGATAACTGCCCCATATATTTTATTCTGGTAATTTGTGTTATGTGATCTAAGGTCTAGCCTCCGAACTCATGCATCTCTGGGAGTCAGATAATAAATGCATGGTAGTCCTTAAATCCTCAACACTCCCTCTAGTTGCCCATCTGTCTGACTAATGCATGCAATCTAGCAGCTTTGTAGTGCCCAGGTATGTAGTGCCATCTGTAGAGGATATTTAAGACGGCCTCCTCTCCTCATACATTTCAGGTGCCTCTGCAGGCATTCCAAAGGTCATCTGATTCTCTCTGTGAAAACGTCATCCTGGGTTCCCTCTCTCATGACCCTTAAATTCCTATTTATGCAAGCGTTCTGCTTTTTCTAAAAGGATTAAAGCCCGTAATGCTCCAAGCCCGAATAGGCCATTCATGGCCTAATGTCTCGCTGTGGTATTAATGATAAAGCTCATTTTCTCGCAAATGTAAGTCATCTTTTTACATGCTCGAACATTGTGATTGTGCCCTCTTTAAGCATGTTACCTAATGTAAGGTATCTGTTCACCTCCCAAGAAAGGAAATATTCTTAATGTAGGCTCCACCTGAAATCAAGAGCTTCACACCGGATTAGAGAGGACTGAGAAGATTGTGAGCCTTGTTTATAATACAATAAGCACAACAGTCTGTGAAATCGTTTCAATAAATGGATTTGAAGAAAAAAAAAATAGGCTTGTAATATATGTGCTTACACCAAATGAATGTATTATAATATCACTTTATATTTTGGGTTTTGGAGCGATGTGAATTTTAAAAGCAATGTCATTTTAACCAGGCAAACATCACTAGAAGAACAAAACAGCATTCTTTTGTCGCTCCTATCCAGATCGAGAGAGGAAATGGAGAAATTCTTGAGATGGTGAATGAATGCTTGTGATTATGTCTGCACTCAATATACTTTTTTCAATGTAAAGTAATACCGCAGTAATACTTCAATAATCAAAACTTGCAAGACTGAACCTAAGAAGTTGCTATAAAACTAGTACCCTTAATGAATGATAAATTATGATTAATAAAAGTAGACACTTTGCTACCGAATGATTCCATTATATACCTTAACCCTATTAACTTATATCTTAGCTACATTTTCTCAGGTCGTCTTCGGTTTTTTACCATAAATCCAAGAACCAACATGGGTTGCAAAAGAAGCACAAAATGATTCAAGATGTAAATGTCAGTTTTAAGAGATAATTATGTTCACAAGATTTTCTTTCTGGGATTTACCACCTCAGAATCTGTATTTCCATGTTCGTTTTTGCACAGTGTGTAATGTATGAAACAATGTGCAACTTAACACTAGACTGATAAACATGTAGAGTCCCAATGAAAAACCCTAAAGAACAATGCACACATTGTGGTATGGCAGTTAAGAGACACGATATTTAAGCACAATCTACCACGCCACTGTAACTGCGTCTCACATTAATGTTTTGTGCTAGCTAGCTGAACCTCTGAAGCGTAGAACTAGAGGACTGATTTATTTACAATAAAGACGACACGAACTGAAATTTTCTGAATATATCATAGTCATAGTTGTGATATTAAATGATCCTTTTGTGTCTATTTTTTCCATGCAGCTTAACTTTTAGAGAATTTATTGCCATGTTTCTTAATCCACTCAATCAGGGAGAACCAAGATAAAGAGGTAAACAAGCAACATCCAACAAAAGCAGAAAGGTCACTTAAATGTCAGGTTGTATTTTAAAACCTCAAAGAAACATTAATCAACATGACATCTGTCAGTACGATTTAAAGTGGTATCTGCAGGCTTTAAAGGGCACAAACAGTTCATATTAACAACAATGTATTCGGGCTTGTTTCAGTAGAATAAAAAAAAGGAGAAAACACGTTTTTAGCCTCTGCATCAATATACGACAGCATCAATGCTGAGAATGGCTTAACAAAATGAGACCAGAAAAATGACAATTGAATTTAGAAAAAGTCACAAATGCATGTTAGACTGCCTATCAGGTTTCTCCTCTCTTTATTCAAGAACATAATGAAGCAAATGCAGTGAGTATAGTCTGGCAAACTGCAAATATACCCAATACAATAATGGTTTCAATAGTAATATTTCTATTAGTCATATAGAAGAGAAAGGAAACATGTTTTTGAATAGAAAGAATTGTTCTAGAAATGCATGGACACACAGTAACAGGACAAAAGGTTAGAATTCTGAATGAAAAATATGAAAACATAAAACCAAAGCTGACAAAGTAAAATTCAGAAGGTGAAAAATACCAGATTAGATCTTGCAGTGTAGTATAATTCCTCTGCACTGTCCAAATAATCGTCCCTGTCGGGCTGTTTAGCAGGCAGAAACCCAAGAAACCCATGTTATTACATCAAGGCTTAAAGTCATACATACACAGCTGGAAATATTCACAAGCATGCTGTTCTAAGCAGAAGGAAAATGTTACTTAACCTGTAAGCATCTATTTGTGGCACGTAGTGCACATGCTCTGCATACTCCTTCCATCTAGTGTAGGGGTTAGATGTGTACAACTTGCTTTTCTTTGAAGAAATCTTTTGCGTCACAAGGTATAGAGACTCCGCCTATGAGTGGTAAAGCACACGGGCATTGACTACATAGTTAAAATTGCTCTCAGCATGGTAGGTGAGGATGGGGATGGAGCATGAAAATGCAGAAAGATGGCCATGCAAAAAATAAACTATGCAAGAAAGCAATTTAAAAAGGAAATATATCTGCAACACCCAAAGGCTTGTGGGGAGGAGGATGGGACAAACAAATCTACAGCACTACCTGCCATAAACAGATGCTTACTGGGAAAGTACCGTTTTCCACATATAGGATGTGTTAACTGTAGATACACATACTCTGCACAGAATGTAAAGCAGTCCTACCCAAGGTAGTGACTAGCCAAAGGATGTTGTAGAAGACTGGAAGAGTATGCGTAGTACAGCCTCATCCACTTGAGTTTATTATCGTGCTAGGACATCCACGTAGCAGTGCTTGGTGAACGTGTGTAGTGTGGACCAGGAAGCTTCTTTTCAGATATCAGCTACTGGATGTTACCAAAAAGGCCAACAGGTTGCTTTTTTGCGGGTTGAGTGTGGCCCTGGTTTGACAGAGAGCTGCCTTTTGGCATAGCAAGTTTGAAAACACTTAGCTAGCCAGTGAGCTATCTATGATTTTGAAATGGAACTATTTTTGTGCAGTTTAATGTATACAACCAACATCTGCTGCGTCTTACGAAAAGGTTTTGACTTATCACTGTAGTACACGAGGGCTTACTTAACATCTAGTATGAGAAGGACTCTCTCTACCTTGGAGTCTGAGAGCAAGAAGAACACCAGGAGTTCAATTGTCTCGTTGAAGTGAAAAGAAGAAATCTTCTTGGGT
The DNA here is from genome assembly GCF_031143425.1 of Pleurodeles waltl. Classification (NCBI taxonomy): domain Eukaryota; kingdom Metazoa; phylum Chordata; class Amphibia; order Caudata; family Salamandridae; genus Pleurodeles; species Pleurodeles waltl. Next base: position 918,569,896 of record NC_090444.1, read on the forward strand.
AGAAACTTTGGATTAGTGCTAAGGACTAACCTATCGACATGCACTTAGAAAAAGGCCTCTTCCAGTGTTATGGCTTGGACTTCACTCACACGCCTGAGGAAAGTAATCATGACCATACATGCTACTTTTCAAGACAGAAACCGGAGGGGGCAGAAGCTAAACATTATGTCCCATGGGCCTAGTGATGACTTCAATGAGATTCCAGGACAGGACTGGAGGTATCCTGGGAGGGACAACTCTCTTAACTCCTTCCATAAAGGTTTTAATAACTGGAAATTAATAATTATGAGTGTTCCTTACTCTGTAGCTATACTGCCACTGCAGCCACAGGTTACTAAATTAATGTGCAAGCCAGACCTGAGCATTGCAAGTGAAGCAGGTAGCAAATAATGTCATGCACTCCAAGCCTCAATGGACAAATGTGTTTGGGTAGACAGTAAAGCACAAACCTTCTCCAATTCGCTGCATAATAGAATCAAGAAGTGGGACAGTGAGCCTTCTTGAGGATGGTCATATATTCAGGCGGCAAACTGAGGTAACCAAATTCTAGGACTCCGGGACCCAGAGCAGCAGGTTGAACTCCATGGGACTGGGATGGCTTACCGTGCCCTGGTGTTCAGTGAGACAGTCCAGCCTGCTGGGGAGCATCTTGTGAGGGACTACAGACAACTTGAGCAGAGTTGATAACCAGAGCTGCATGGCCCACGTGGGGGACACTATGAGCAAGATGAGAGGTTTGCTGAAGCTTCTGAATCACAAATCTAAGGAGTGGTGGAGGCTGAAAAGTGTAGGCAAGTATCCCTGACCAGTTCATCCACTGTGCACTGCTCATGGACTGCGAGTGTGGAAACCTGGAGGTGAAGCTTGGCATATGGCATTTTCGGCATTTGTGAAGAGGTCTATTTTGGGAAACCCCCATTGGAAGTCTGGGAACAGGACTTGGGTGTGGAGTTCCCACTCATGTACTTGCTGCTGAATCGTGCTGAGCAGGCCTGCAAAGTCGTTCTTCACTCCGAGAAGATACTCTGCTAGCAAATGTACTCCCTTGAGGGTCACCAAACGCCAAATGATTTGCGCTCACACCAAGAGCTGAGATAGTGTGTACCCTCCTGTTTGTGCTGGTAAAATCTGGCATTACTGTTGCCAACAACCAGAGCTCATATCCATAAGCCACAGACATAAACTCATCCATTTTCAGTTACGCTGACATGCAGACAGTACCCCCAGTGCATTGGCTAAATATGACCCCTCCAAATCCTCACAATGGCCTAAGTGCAACACGGAAGAGGCCCATCTGACGTGGACGTGTGCCAAAGTAAGGTGGCTCTGGAAAGATGCTTTTACTCTATCTCACATGATAGGAATCACCCTAGACTCGACCCGCTTGTTGCCTTGCTAAGATATGTGCAGGAGATACCACAGGAGGTGAGCAGATTTACTGCACTGGCGGTCCTGCTGGCTAAAAGGGAGAATGCCAACTACTGGGGCAGCTGCTGGGTTCCGACCACACAAAATGAACTTGCTAGCATGAATAATTGCAACACTAATAGTGAAATCTATGCAAAGACATTTGGGGCCGACTCAGACACGTCGTGCTACAGGAAGAGTCCCAAGAATCTACCTAGCACACATGTCCTCTACTACACTGCCATTTGACGTGCCCCTCTTTGGGTTGCTGTGTTAATTGCATTTGCTGGATCTGCAACCAGGCACCTACTGGCCTTGTCATACTCATGCATTTGTCAGCATCGACATGCCTAGACTTTATTTGCCGCTTGTAGAATGTATAATTCTCAATACCGCGACATGGTAACCCTGTACTGCACAGTTCTGTATAATGACCCTGCCAGTTTTCCTGGTATTGTTGTTGTATTTTTAATTTCTATTCTCTCTGTCTCCCATCAGTTCTATTCATAAGAGTCACTACCTTTTGCAATGAATGTTTAATAGTTGTGCTTTATGATGTAGAACTGATAAGTAAAGCTTTAAAAAAAAACAAAAAGAACAGCCAATAACTCTAGACAGTTGATGCAGAAGGTTTGCTAGAAGGGAGTCTGCAGACCCTGAACAATCATGCCCTAAAAAATGCACCCTCCAGGCCCGAGAGATGCATCTGTGGTGATAATCCCCAGGGGCATTGTGTCTAACGGAAAGACCAGCCTCGCAACAGACTGTTGCTATTCCACCACTGCAGAAAGGAATGAGTGCCGGCCCCAATCAACACTCGATCCTCCAATAGACCCTCTGCTTTTTTTCCACTGTGCCGTCAGGTACTCCGAGGGAGGACACATGTGTAAGCGGGCATGGGGAACGACGGCAATGCAGGAGACAATCATATCAAGGAGAAGCATTACTGTTCTGACTGTTCACTGACAATTTGGCTGAAAAAAAGGCAGCAGGAGATGGAAAGCTTGAACCACTGCTGGGCTGGGACAAGCTTTCCCAGTGACTGAGTTTGGTGTTTTTCCTTTGTAGAGCTGTATTTGTAGGGGATGAAAGTGGGACTTGCCCACAGAGGTGAAACCCAGATTGTGAAGAAGATGTACAGTGGGTCTGCATATGAGCCGAACATTGCTATTTGGTTGCACTCTTTATCAACTAGTCTTCAAAATACAGGAAGATTTGGATGCCACTTCTCTGGAGATACGCAGTTACCACTGCAAGGCATTTGGTAAAGACTGTGGGGGTGGTGGTTACCCTGAAAAGTAGAACTTTTAACTGAAAGTGCTTTCCACGTACCATGGACGTGAGGTAGCAGAGTTTGCAGGGTGCATCAGGATATGGAAATAGGTTTCCTTCAAGTCTCCTTGCTGTGATAATGGAATGATGCCCAGGAACGTTATCATTCTGAAGTGCTCCGACAGGATGTACTTGTTGAAGGGTCTGAGGTATGGCATGGGCCAGAGAGACCCAACTTTCTTGGGTATTAGAAAGAACAGAGAGTTCATCCCTTTGCTGTGTTGGTTTCTTGGGACAGGTTCTTTGTTCTCCTTGAGTAAGAGCGTGCCTATTTCAGGTTTCCTGGGGAAAGTGATTTTTTGTGGCGGTGGGGGATTCTCCACCAAACTGCACGTTGATCAGATGCTGCTGGACTTCTAGCTTAATGCCAGAGACCAGGACCAAGCATGTCTACAGATCAATACACTGGTGTTTATGCCTCTGGTGGCGGTGTCAGCCCCACTAAGAGCATACCTGATGGTAGTGCTGGAGACTGCCGCTCAACTACATTCTCTTGTGTCCATTGTCTGTATTGATCAGGGAGAGCTATATGAGGCCTCCCATTTCATCCTATAGGCCACAGTAATGCCTAGACAACAATTCCACAGAGCTGGTGATTCACCAATTAGTTGCAGATTGAGAGGCAACCCTTTACTTGCTGCATCAATCTTACTCTATTTGTCTGGTGGTGGGGCATCCCCAGTACCCTGTGCATTCATCCGTTCACGAGTGATGTGCACCACTAAGGAATCGGGATGAGGCAGGCATCTAATATAAGGTGGGTCAGAAGGTGAGGGCATGTATTTCTGGTCAACACTCAAGGTGACAAAACTGGCCCTGAGTCTTTGAAGACCTCCTGCGTAAGCTTAAGCATCCCCTTAAGCATTGGCAAGAACTGTGTGGCACGCTTGGTGAGGGTGAGAAATTCTACCAGAATATCCTTTTCTTCTGGGATCGAGTGTAGGGCCACCTTCTGAAAGATGCCTGCCCTGTGGATTACTTCATGATAAGAGGAGTTATTATCATGAGGGGAAGTTTTGGCAGGGTAAAAGTGGAGGTCACTGTCAACTGTAGGGTCAATACGATAATCAACCCAAGGGTAATGCCAGGGTTCTAGGTCTTAGGGAGCATCATATGGATCTAAAAGCTGAAGGATCCCTTCACACAAGGAACAATGAGGAGAGCCCTCCAGGGACAGAGTGGGAGCCCCTGTGGTGGTGGTGGTGGAGTAGGAGGAGGAGGCGGCGATTGAGGAAGGGGAGGAGGAGGTAGACGTAAGGGCAATAGACTGGTGCCCCTGTAATGATGCTTTTTTAAGTTTTGGAGGTGGAGAGTGTTCCAAAGCTAGTTGCTCTTCAAAAGTCAAGTTCCTCTTATGAGGGGGTGTCTCCTGCATCTTTGGTGGAGGTTTTGCTGAGATTTTCCCCATCTGTGGATGGATGAACAGTCTTCGCTGTAGAGTATTCAGTTACTCCTGAAGGGCACTGAAGAACCAGCAGCTCGCAATCCTTGGAGTCTGCCATGCATGGGTGACTGGGAGCCGAAGCCTATCTCTGCTTCGATCTGTCCGTCAGTGCCAGCATCAACGAGTGTTTTGGCTCTGAGCTATCCTTTGTTGCTGAGACCCCAGAGGCTGTGAAGGCAACTGTCGGCATCAAGGCGGCCAGGTCTTGAGTGGCTTGCTCAGTGCCAAAGTTAGAATGAGTTAGATCGGAAGCCTTAGATCCATGTGCCATGGTTGGAAGACAGTGGCAGGCCAGAAGGCTGTATCTCCAATTGTGGGCTCATAGCTTGGCCCGTGGAGTGCGTTGTGAGTTGGCGGTGCGAACTAGTACTCACGGCTGTGGTTTTCGGATGCTGGCCTGGTGTGGACTGTGAGTCTGGGAGCTAGGTGCCCAAGGGGGGAATTGGGTTCCATGCTGAAAGAGGCAAGTTTTTCAACCTCGGCCTCTTCTTCCGCTTCCACTCTTTGTCGTCGTCTTCTCAGAAGATATTACAGATATCTCTGCCTTGTGCTTTTCCATAGCGTGCCGAGGAATCAGATGATCCCCATGGTTGCGGATAGGATTTTGGTGCAGAAAGTGAGGCAAGCATAGCAGGAGGCCTCATTATGCTCCAGCAAAGCAGAAGTTGTAAACTGTTGGTCTACCAGGAGTACTTGGAGTGGCACTGTGGACAGTAGCAAAAAGGTGTTTTCTCCAACACGGTACTCGCATTCTCAAGCCCATGACTTGAAGGAAGAGGCCTGACAGAGACAAGGCCCCAAACTGGGTGTTGACAAATGCAAAAACACCGATCTAATAACTGGATGACAATGGAGGCGATGAAACTCAATGTAAGAAATATGTCCAAGGTTACTGGGAATGGGTGACTCATGATGCCCAGACGAAAAATACATTGTTGCATCGACTAAGACACACGGCAAAGCATGTCTGACTCCAACGGTGGAAAAAAACAATTTAATTAAGGAGTCAATGTCCATGCACAATACCAGTCATAGAAGAAATCAATATATTTCGCGATCCGAAAGACGTATTCAAAGAAAAACAAGTTGTACATGTCCGAGCCAACACTGGATAGCAGGAATATGCAGAGAATGTGAATCCACAGTTACACAAGCCACGAACACAATGTTATTAAGAAAATGCAAAGTTAGAAAAATGGAAATCATAGCCACAAAAAAATTCAAACCTTTTTGACTTTGAATCCAAAACATACTCTGGTTGTAAAGTTAATACGTTTCAAAACATGCAATTATGTTAAGACAGAATGTGCATATTGTATTGTGCAGTGTTTGACGGAATTAATACATCCAGTAGATATGCATTTTGTTTGTACTGATACAATCCGTTATGAAGTTGCCTAACTGGGAACTAAGGGTTGATTGTAACAAAAACAACATAAAATAACTGTTTGAAGAACAATAGCTATTAACATTGTATTTGGTTAACTTTGGGAAATAAGTTCTAACAGTTATTTAGATAAATACTGCACTCCACTCTCAATTAAAAATCCATTTGAATTTCTAAAAGCAGACTTTATTTAAATCAAATAACTTCTTAAAAGCACCTTCAGCTTCATAAAACTCTCTTTCTGACCTTCCTTTAAAGTGAAATGCCACATGCAGGATCTTTTAAGAAAACCAAAGGAAAATAAGACGAAAATGAGCCAAAATAAGTAAGCACTTGAAATGTATGTAAACTCAGGATATTACTATTAATATATTTCACATTGTTTATTGGTGAATCAGCCATTTGGGTACATTCTGGCCGAGCTGTAATACAATCTAGAAGTATGAAACTATTTGCCTTCTGTACACTGACATTATTATGTGTAGCTAATGATATGAGTGTTATCGATTTTCACCCAAGCAGGTTAGAGTTTGGGTCTGAAATTCTTCTGTTAACCTTCAGCAATACTGAATCATAAAATTTGTGGCAGAATACTGGACAGTCATAGTGGTAAATACTCATAATTTTACTTACAAGTTCATGATGTGGTTCAGTCTCCTTTCTTAAAGGTGGATCAAATTTTACTTGGCCAACTAGGAGGGAGCAATAAATAATTACAAACAAGGGTTATGCTTCACAAATCAGTATATTTCATTCTACATTTATCTCCTCTGGCCTTGAACATAAATACATCTCCAATATTTTATTGTAGGGTTTACATTTTAAGAACAGCTGGTGTTATAACTAAAGATTTGAAACATCTTAAAGGCTGATATGACCTTGGCTACTATAGGTAGCAAAACAAACAGGCATGTCAAGTTTTCATTTGGAGTCTTAATAATTATTTATAGACAAAGAAAAACATGCATCTTTAAAGCTTCCTTTTTCAGTAAAAAAAAATAAGAAAACACACCCCAAAACAAATTTTGACCTTTAAATAAAAAGGTTTGGAAAACGCAACTTACGGCTTCCAACATAATGAACATATTGCTAATTTATTAACATAAGTTACTGACAGTAGGTACACTTAACTATAAAAGACACAGATGAAAGGTTAAATGTGAATGATGAACCAAGGAGGAATTTGCAAGATACTGCTAGAAATTATATAGGTGTAAAGGGTGGTGGTTGACGCAGACATGAACACATTTTTTCAGAATGTTACTTTCTTAGTTTTGTCACTAGAAGTGGTTGAGTAGACTGATGCTTCATTAAGAGTGTAAGAGGTGAAAAATGTTACTTCATTTCTGAAAATGGGGCAATCACCAGCACAAGATGAATGTGCAGCAGTTTTTTGTTTGTTGTTTTTTTTTTTTAAACCAGAAATGCAAAGATTTATTATTTACTATTCTGTGTAAGCTGTTTTATCGAGAGAAAGAGATACCCTGTTGTATAATATTCTTGGCCCTGGAGACAAATTCAAACATTGTCTAATATTTTAGTGAATGTCCTAAATATAAGGCTCTCCTTAATGTTGATTTGAAAATCTTACAAGAAAACGTATATAACTCAGCTTGACCATGCTAAGTCAAAAATCACTGCACAGTTTAATTTAATTTAGTGTGATTCTGCTGTGGACAATATTACAAACTTAACTAGGTAACAAATAGGAGGAATGATAAGTCATTGACTGCGATTAGTAAAGACACTGAAAAAAGGAGTTCTACAAAATTAGCTGGTGTTATTTGAGATTGTATTAAGCAAGTGTAGGTTAAAATGCTTAAATTTTACCCGGTCCAGCTGGTCCTTCAGATTTACAATCACAAGGCCGTTGGGATAGCCTCACATGGAGCCGAACTGTCGGGACATTTGAATACGACTGCCTGGTCTATGGTGGAAAATCGCTTTATCCGCCAGTTGATTGGTGTACCAGTTAGCCCTCCATTGTTACCACTTAGGATGGACCTTAATTTGAGGAAACTGTCTGGTAGGATAAGCATTTCTCCCCTGTGCTACTGGAGAAGAATCTGGGTTACCCCACAGCTCTCAGCTATTGGCAAGGGCTTGAGGAACTCCTTTGTCTAAATTGCTCTGTAAATACAGCGTGTATAAAATAATTTAAATCCACCCTCAAAGAGATAGGGGTGGCAAATCTGTGGAGTGCTCCAGATGAGGCACGGGCTGTTCTAAAGATCAGTTCAAAGCCACCTTTTGGCATTCAGAGACTCACACCTACATTGTCAGATGGGTCGAGGGTCCCTTACCAATGCTTTCATTTTAGTACCTGCGATTTCATTACGGGACCCTAACTCTCCAAACCTTTATTGCTAAGTGGGAACAAGCACAATATCAGGAGGAGTGATGCCCAGCATGTGATGTCAGCAATGAAACTGTAGAACATGTTATTTTCTTCTGCTTGGCTTATTTACAAGGCAGGAGACAGTGGATAATCCTGCTCTGCCAGTCGCTGGGTGTCATGGAATGCAAGGAGGCCCTCAGAATACTGAGGTATGATAACAACCAAGTGTTGCTCTTTGCACTAAATAGACAACTGATGGGAATCTGGAGGACGAGGGGAAAAACTGCATACGACATTCGACAATACTGTTTGTGTGAAAGCTTACTGGCTGTTTAGCAAGTTCAGCCAGTGTAAGCATGTTATAATCTTGCTGTTGCTCCAGTAATCACACTTCCAAGCTCTGCACTTTGCTTATTTGCTTGTGGGCATAGACGTAAATCATTAGTGTGTCGCTCAACTTTCATAGTTAAGGACTTAATCCTAGATGTGTAACATTTTTTCATGTCTAATTTCCTCCTTATTTTATAATATTTGACTTCCACGGTCATGGTTCCTATTTTGTTTTTAGGTTGTTTTTAATTATTTATTGCAGGAGAAAAAGAGCACAAATTCTAATTAGCTATGCATATTACGTGCCAAGACATTTTCTACTTTTTATTGCATGACTGATGCAATATTTATGTATCCTTTTAATGTGTTTTTATGGCCTTGGATATTGAGCCTGAGAACGGTTGAGGAGGGATTAAACACCAACCATGAGATGGATTTTTTGGGGGGGAGACTAAATGATAATATTTGGGCAAAGGACTACAGTGGGGTGGCATTGTGCGCTATACTTAAGGAGCATTGACTCCTATGATGATACTATTAGTATTTGCTCCTTGGATTATTATTTGTAAATATGTATGCGTTAAATAATATTGTATTATATAGGGGCCCTACACGTACTGCTTCCATACAGGGAGGCAACCTATCTTCTGAATGAATGACTGTGGATCATCATATTATTGTTTTATTTTTAGGTTTTTATATATCATAGGTTTCCTTTGCATAGCCTGGTTTAGCTATGTCATTGAAGTTTCCCCCGTTGATTACTTTTTATAATGTAAGGATTGTGACCTAATGATTATAATTCGCACACATATTTTCTAACATGTCAATTAATAACACTTTCATAGACTCCTAAATAGTATTATTGTTTCGTTTACTTTCGGAACACTGAATAATTTATGGTATAGGAGAATAAGATTACTTTAAAGATGGACATTGGATTTATGTTCAGTCCGCTTTCTAGGCTGCTGCATCAATGCATATAAAATAACTCGAGGCTAAGGAGGGTTTTCGGTAACTAACGCGTACACGCCGTTCTGGTTGTGAATTACGGTTAAACGTATGCCGTTATTTAGGAAAGCGTGACTTCTGCATTTTACATGAGAATATAGAGGGATGGTTATTAGTCAGCCTTCTTTGAAGAAGAACTTACTTCTAGAATACTGTATTTTGTATGTTAACAAAGGGTTATTACTATTGTAATGGCAGACGCTAGATAGCTGTTCAATCCGCTTTCTAGGTTGATGCACATATGTGTTTAAAAGAACACTCAAGGTGAATGAGGGTTTCCGGACACTAACGCGTACACGCTTTTCTGATTAGGAGATGTGATAAACTCATGCCGTCATTTTGGTAAGCGGGGTTTCTGTACTTTACATCAGAATATAGAGGGATGGTAATTAGTCATTCTAACTTTGAGTAGACTTAGATATTGTATTTTAGATCATGGAGGATTTCTGCTTGATTATGTCTTGTGTAATAACCTTTACTTGGGATTTTGGCTTTAGACTTCCTAACAGTGCACCTGATATCTCAAACAAGTAGCAGCGTATTGCTGTATATATATTTTCTATGTTGATCAATCGGATACCGTACAGTGAATTAGTTTGGCTTTTATATGCATGGAACGACTTATCGTGATTGAACCTAGTTAGAATCTTTTTTTTTCAATAAATTAATTCACGTGGGGTATGGTAAAAGGTAATCCATTACTGTTAAATAAGGGACTAAGGTGGTTTGTTCGCCAATTTTAAGTTGATGATACATTGCTATTATGTTATATTGGGTATTTATACTTAGTTCATAGTGTCTCCATACTTGATATTTTTGGACAGTTACTATATATAGGAGCCACACCGGTCTTTGGAGTGTTGGCGTCATACAAGATTTTGGAAGAGACTTGTGAATAGCGAACACTAAGAATTCTAAAATTTGTGGAACTTTTGATTCGTTTTTTCATATAGCGGATGCAAGTTTTATTTGGCTGTATACATGTGATGGTTTAAATGCACCATATGTGTGGGGCACACTAAGTTGGTGAGGTGGGTGCTGTACCTTTATGGATGCAGCACGTGGGTGGCTAGCTGTTACCTTGACTTTCAGTGTTTATTTCATTTAAGAGAGTATATGGTAAAAATGACACAATTTACTACCCACTATTTTGTCTTCTTCTCTTTTTTCTTTCATCTGTATATTGTTATTTTCTTCAATTAACCAAGGATACACAAGAATGGACAACTGTGGCCAATGAATTGTCATGTGAGCACTGGGGAGCACACTCACATATCTTGTTGACGTGTATAATTCAGTTATATCTTATGATTATTAATTTTGTTAATTACAGCCTTGATGAAGTCAAAGCGAGGATTGGTCACATGACGAAACAGGTGTTGGCTGGGCTGATTTGGATGACATTGAAGAAGAATTATATAATAAATATAAGAAAATTAGCTATCAAAGAAACTATGGATATGAACTTTATTCTGCATACGAGTGCCTTGGACATTCTTGTATAAGCTTTTCCTTTCGGAATTTTGCAGTAGGGTGGTTTTCTTCCCTTCCAGGAGCACCGCTGAATATTTGGATGTCATAAGACACTTGGGTGTGATATTAGTGAGCCCCATTCCTTATCTCAAAACACCTGTTTCATTTTTTTCCTAAAATAAAAAAGGAGAAAAAAATGAAAGAGGACCTAGAAAAAGAGGAAATGGAAATGAAAGGACTGAGCCAGCAGCCCTGTGACTTGCAATTATTTCCAAGCACAGTTGCATGTGATCAGGCATAAAGCCATCACTCAAACAGCACAACAGCCATAAGCTGAAATGGGCTGACCTTTGCCCCATGCTGCAATAGATAGAAGCAGAGTTTCAATGACTCTCAAATGGCAATGGCAGAGGAGTACCAAGTTAAAGCCTCTTTTGTATATACGTGTGTGTGTGCATGTGTCTATGCATGAGTACATATATGTATGTCTGTGTATGTACAATAGGTATGTTTCATGTTTGTATTTGATTAAAGTGCCTTATAGACAACTGCTTGGAGGGTAAGGTCTCTGAAAGAGTATCTAGAAAAGATTATCAGAGTCCAAATCCTTGATGAGAATGCCAGTGACAGCACTAACGTTTAAGTTCAAGTAAAAACGGCTGGTGAAGAATCAGATAGGAGATTCTTCACCAGCCACTTATACTTGTGCAGATTATACAGTAATACAGTCACCAGCATTCTCTGACAGCAGAAGCCTTGATAATTCGACATTTCTGTGCCATGATTCATGAGGGAAAGTAGAGATCACAAGAAATCCCTAACATCAAAGATTTTATGTAGACAGGTGGTATTCTATCATACTGATGAGACCCACTGATAAATATTTGACATGTTGAGCCACTGAAACACACACGTTGACATTGAATCTATACTAAATTAGTTATGAGAACCAGTCAGAACAACCTGACTCTTCTCACGTCTCATTTAAATCATGACAAAGCTCAGGCTCTTAGATTAAGAATCTGCGTGATTTCATCGCTATTAACATTTCACAAGGACTGCACCATGTGCACAACTGATGTTTTTTCTGCAATATAAAAATGTGCTAAAGAATATGTTAATACAACTGGCTGATATTACTATCTTGCTCCACTGTGTTACTCTTATTTTTGTAAAACTGTATTCAATTATTAATTAGCCTTCTTCCCACAAAACGTGAGGTACAGTTATCGATATTACATCTACAATTGAGAAGTGGATCTCAAAGGTAATGAATCCTAAAGAACCACTGCCTTTCTTTTTCATGAGTTCCCAAGGCTCCTTTTTGGTAAAAAGGTCAGTTCTGTCCAGCTCTATTATGCCCACAAAGGCACAATGTGATGAAGTACATGCAGAGGTAACTAAAAAGTAGAATCAACAAGGAGAAATAAGGTCACTTATCTGAAATACAACACAATCAAGAAAAGATTCCAATATAGCCATGCGGGCCGCTACAAAGGGCTATACAGGTTGTTAAAGGCCATGAACCTGAGCTATAGCCCTGAGCCGCAGGGTATTAGAACATTGCATCTACTGAATGTAGAATGTTCTAAATTAAAAAGGATGAAACAGAAAGACAAACATTGGAATGTTGGAACTCCACTGTCTTCAATGGAGCACTCAACATTCTCCTGTTCTGATACAAGTTAGAGATGATATAAAGAAGAGACAACATAAGACCTCAGGACAGAAGCTATATTTAACACATCATAACATCAATAAAACCACTTGCGGACAAACTTTAGATCGATGATGAAAATTATCCTAACAGTATGATGACACTAGATCTCGCTGTTGAAGCAGATATGCTAACTAGAAATTATTAATAAATGCTTATATGTTATGGTTTATAAAAGTTCACAGAGAAATTAATCGTAGAGAAAAATTAATGTGCACGTTTGAAAATGTGCCCACGGGGAATGGCAGCCACTTATACGAACTTGAACTAAAATGACAAAAAATGCGTGGAATAATGAAAATGTTTAATAATAATGTAGTAATGTGTCATATTAAGATGTATAAACTATGTTTTGCATTATATTGTAGAGTTAACTTAGCCGAAGTTGTGGCCTACTCTTTTTCAGGACTCATGCAGGTATATTGAACTGACCGTGAACTGTTTGCTGTTTAATAAAATATACTTTGCTAGACTTTTCTGCAATATACCGATGGACAGGAGATGATGAAACTAAAATTGTTACAGTTTGGTGTAAAGCAGACTCGATGTACTTTCCCAGGACTCAAACAATAGAGACACTGACTGGAGAAGGAGAGGCAACATTTTAGATAACTGATGAGCCGGATGGTGAGGACATTGTACAGTGAACCAATCAATGAATTAGGAACGGAGAAATATTAGAATTCACAGATTTGCAAAATTAGTATTATAGGATAGAGCCATAACTGCTGATCGACTGACCAATTAGGAATTAGGGGGATGGACTGAAAACCTCTAATAAAAAGTCATGACAAGGAGCTAAAACTTCAGATGTAAGGGGTGAAATGCTGATACCAGAAGATGCGATTCGAGATTATGTCACTGGGCTCATGCTCTTGAGAGCCTGATGCATTGCTGATCGACTGATGACCTGAGGACAAAGACTGACTTTGTTGCTGATCCATTTCGTGGACAGGTAGCTATGACAATGTGACTGATTAACTTTTGTGCCTTTTCTTTCTAGGTATCAACTGCGCTGTTTTTATAGGTTATCTACTAGCTATATGTTTTGCAAATTCATGTTCTAAATTGTTTTTGCATGAAGTCCCACGTGCTAAATGTTTATTTGGGTTAGATAGGAGTCTTGACAGTGACAAATGAATGATGAAATGATTGCTGAACTCTGCTATTGATGTTGACATATTCATCTTTGTTGGCTTATGCTGAAGCATTCGAGCATACATTTTCTCAAGTTCTGATTACATTATGTTACTGGTGGTCATTAGTGAACTAATTTCGAGCTGATTGAATAAAGTTTGAATTAACCTTATGACTTAGTATTGTAACTAATAGGGGAATAAATTGATAAAACGTATAACTGAGTTGCTGTTATTCATGAAATGTTGATATATTGTCTCACGCTTAATGATTATCTTAGTGGTTATTGATTGATTACATTGATAATTGATGTTTATCGATAACTACATAGCTAGGATACTCCATTCGATCCAAAAGATTCATCAGCCTATACGCGTCCGCATCGCCATGGCTGATATCCATCCCATATTAAATACAATGACCTTTACCTTTCAATGCAAACAATTTGTTTCATATTGCAGAAGAAAGTTCCATGATTATCATTCCTGTCAAGGAGAATTTTGGCTTAGTCCAGATGCTAGCCACAAATTGTGGATGGTACTACTTGATCGAAGTCAAAACACCAGTACATATCTGTTTTGATCAGATAACATGATAATACTGCATGGCACAGTGATTACTTTAGTGAATTATGTGCTTTTTGAAGTTACAAATCTATTAAAAAAACAAGTTTCAGGAGTACGCCTTGACCTGCTCAACCTCACTACCCCGTTTAAATCAAAAGTTACTTTGGCGACATTTGGAAATTCAGTGGATTTACAGTAGTATATGGCTTTTGGTGGTTCTAGAGACAAGGCAATGTCAATACTTGTCAGAAGGATTGTCTATGTGCCCTTAAGTTTTACAGACATCAGAGAACTGGCCTGACAGTGATCCTGGTAGAAGATGGCCGGTATAAGATAGATATTTTGAACATCCATGGTATTATGCAAAGATTCCTACCGTAAGTGTCCAATCCCTAGTATAATGGGTGCCCTTTATTTATTATATTTGTATAGTTTTATGTAGTGTCTAACAGGGTCTCACAGGTGCCTGATCACTTTTTATAAGGTACCTATATTTGCAGAAGAGAAAAAGCTGGAAGATATGAGTTGGTTAAATGATATTACGTTAGGCGTATGATGGAAATTCAATTTCAGAATTTACAGTCAATGTAAAGGGCAAGCTTAGGCTTATGGGATTTTTCCTTGAAATTACATATGCAACATTATTTGGTTCAAGTACTTTTTGAAGGACTCAAATGATGGATTTGTGTAGACTGCACGGTGCTGCTTAAGGCAACCATGCAGTGAGCAAAGCTAGCTGTGGTCCCCCACTTGATCAGTGCAGGAAGAAGTGTACTTCAACCAATAATTTCTTTAAAGAACACAATCACTGCATCTACAATGGATCCACACCAGACATCAACATGCTAATTCCACCCTGCAGCTTACCAAGTACCATCATCAGTCCGCATTCCAATTAATTTCTGGCAAGATTACTCCAATTTCTAGGGCTTACCTTGTATGAAGGTGTATTATCCACTGTGAAGGAAATTTTTGGTGAAGCCTTTGTTTCTTAACATCTATAATATGCTTTTTGCCTAAGGTTCCTTCAAGGGGATACCCAAAACATATGCTCCCCAGTCTGATGATGCACACTATGGCACCAACGACGCTGAAACTCATTGTTTCATCACCTCGGCGACCAATTTGATGTTAAGATCAAAAGCAATGACACTGTTTAAGACTACCTATGGCCACCGCACAAGTGGTAGATGACAAATCTATGACAACTGCAGCACCTGTCTAACCTCTTCTGACCCTTTAGCACCTCTGATCATCAAACCCTACTTGCCACCTTAACATCTGAATGGGCTTAGACTGCAATATCTTGCAACAGTTCAAGACAAACCTGGAGAACAGAACTCAGCTGGTCCAAACTATTTCCTTCCAAACAGAGTTCATCACTGTGAGGATTACAACCTATTTGCCTGAATACTTACCAAGATTTCATATGCCGAAGCTGTCACTCTCATCAATGCTTTACCCTCTTATTAAGCCATACTCCCCTTTCCACTACATATTAAAACAAGTATTGTGTTACTAAGGTTTGTCCCAATTCTGTCTGCCAATTATTCATCACTACCAACTCTAAAACTACCACTGTGTACAGAGCTTGGATGCTTCATAGCGAGGTACATACGATAAAAATAATTTTAAAAAAGAAAGCGTCAAATTGATGCCAATATTATATATAAAAATTGTTCACAGATGACCTGTTTATTATCTGGAAGACCACATAAGCCCCAATGTTGGATTACGATGAGTCGATAAATACTAGCAACCTTAATTTACATATTACCGCACACGCAAGTAAATCCGAAAAAAAACATTAACTAATAGTGAATTAAGAATACAGAATAAATAAATTACTACATAAGAATGAACACTGCCATCAAAAGCATGCTGATAATTTACTTCCTAACTTTCTGACAGCTAATATTACATTCAGTTTATTTTTAGGGTAAAAGGAATTTGCAGCATATCCAATTCATATATTGCCAAAGAACAAACAATATGTAAAAGGTTGAGCAAAATAAATTACTCTAAGGCAATATTAAGTAACCTAGAAAGAGGATTATAAACAAAACTATTTGTAACAAAGAAGAATAGAAAAATACAATAACCAAATCTTATTACACTGTATAATTTACAACATAATGACAGGAGACAGAGCCTGAATAAATACTGGAAATTAATCAAGAGTGATCCTATTACTGGAAGAAAGATACCGAATAAATCTTTTATTGCATGTAGCAAGATTTACATAAAAAAGGGACAAGTAAATAGAACACTTTTTTTAAAATCAAAAAGTGTTAGGGTGCAAGATAAAACCAGTTTTACGGAATGCAGAAAAGGCAAGGCTTGTCCAAGTCAGCTTTATTTCGGTAAAAATAAATACCATAAAAGCACACCACAAATTCACAATTTTACAAGTAAACAGGCTATATGTAAAAATCCTCAAATATAAAACATTAAACTATATGTAAAAATCCTCGAATATAAAACATTCTCCCTATAAAAATTCGTACCATATTATAAAATCGTGAAAAATGCAAAGTTTTTCGTGATAAATATCATTGATCAAGTATATATACCTAACTAAAAACAATGAATAAGATAAGAATAGAAAACGTTTCCATTTAAGACATATAAGAATATAAAACACGGAAAATTCATTAGACGGTAGAGAATTGGTGTATGCATACATTAAAATTCACAAGTAAGTTCATCAATGACCACTCCCATCATCTGTTGTTGGATTTTTTTCCTGTTTTTTTTTTTTAACATATTCAATCTGCAGTGCCAAATAGATTCTAAAAATGTTGCCAAACAACAAGCCACTAAAACAGATGGATCAGACTTAAAAGCTCTCAGAGCCGATAGGCAATGCCTAAAACCCATTTTTTTACATAATGGAATAATCCAAGAAGCCCTCTGTTTATGGTATGTAAAACACTGGAAGAGGACGTGGGTTTTGGATTCTTCCCTGGTGCAACCCATCGAGCACATCTTAGAGCTACAGCTTGTATTAGACCATTTGTAAGTTAGGGTGCGCAAAGGAAGAGAGCCTATCCTAAATCTGATATACAATGCACGTGCATGTGGGAAAGTAATGTGTCCATGTATCGCTCAGGTTCATAATGGCATTTGATTTGTAGAAAACTGCCAGTCATGGATGATGATGAAACTGCAGTCAATTGTGTAAGTTGAGCATTAAGCCAAAATGCATCCTTCAGAATCTGCATTGCGTTTTTTGGAATAGATAGCGGATCCTTCCAGTATGTCCCCAAGCCAAGTAATACAAAGGTCTGTTCCACAGAAGCACACCACTTAATTTTTGAGCTGGTGTTGGTATCCATCAGGTTAGTTAACCCGCATCTATAGGTAATAAGAGAATCTAGTGACCATAGGCGAATCCAAAACAACAGAGGCCTAAGAGCGGCAATCTGGTTGATTGGAGGCAAATTTAAATCCATTTGAATAGGAAGTGTTGGGGTACTGGGGGGAACTCTTAGCAGCATCTTTAAGAAAGAGTTTTCCACCCTTACCAAATCATCTAAATTGCAATGACCCCACAATTCAGCTCCATATAGAGCCCCCCCCCCCCTGCTTGCGATTTATATATTTCTATCGTGGGCATCATGGCAAAACTGGGGGATCTAGCTGCAAATCTTACAATGCCACTCGCCCGTTGTTTCAAACGCAAGGTTGCTTTCTGGAGATGGGAGTGCCATTTATGTGTATCTTCTAATTTCAGACCTAAATAGTCGAAGTCACCGACTCTTTCCAGTGTGGCACCCTCTAGATAGATGGGTCTCCTCATCCTGCCTTTTTTTGTCCCCAAACACCATGCATTTGGTTTTTAATCGGTTGATTTCCAGGCCATGGTCATTACAAAAGTCCATAAACCTCGAGAGCAGGGTTGAAAGACCTGTGGCTGTTTGGGATATCAACAAAGTGTCACCAGCAAATAGGAGGCAAGGAATCTTCTGCCCTCCTATTTTAGGGGCGACACTGGAACACTTCATGAGATAGGGGATAAATGCGTTTATGAATAGGAGGAATAATGTGGGTCGAGTACACAACCTTGTCTCACACCGCGGGCAGTGGGAAACTCTTCAGTTAGTTCACCTTGCGCACCCCATCTAATTCTGGCAAAATTGCCAGTATAAAGGTCTTTAATGATATTTAGGATAGAACACGGAACTCCGAGTTTGATCAAGACCTCCAACAATTTATAGCGGGGTACTAGATCAAAAGCTGATTTTAAATCAACAAATGCTACAAATAGGTGGCCTAAATCCATGTCAACAATATTCCATTTGATGGAAATAAAACAGAAAATCTGATCTATTGTGCTGACTTTTTCCCTAAAACCCGCTTGGAGGTGACTTAAAATTTGGTTTTCCACTATCCATTCCCTCAACCTGTTTTACAGTTGGTGGCAAAATATTTTTGGGAGATTATCAAGGACACTGTTAGGTCTGTAATTTCCCGGGGAATTTCTCTCTCCTTTCTTGTAAATGGGCATGATAATTGCCTCTTTCCATGAGTCGGGATAGGATCTAGTAGTCAGAAGAGCGTTGGAGAGCCTATTAATGTACGGGCTCCTGTTGTTCTGATCCGCTTTAAACATATCTGAGGGGATCCCATCTGACCCTGGAGCCTTCCCTGCTTTTTGGGCAGTGATGGCCAACACAGTTTCTTTTAGTGTGAAGGAAGGCAGGGGAGACACAGGCGAGTGAGATGCTGTCGTCTCTCCAGGACTTGGTGCATCGCAATCCAGTGTGGAGCCATACAGTTCCTTGAAATGGGAGAGCCAGACATCGGGGGTAATATGAGACTCTGGGTTGGATGCTCGATTCTGGTCACTACGAGAGACCAGAAGCCAGAACCGTTTAGGGTCGTGGACCTTAGCTGCCTCAGCTAATTCGCTCCAGAGCCCCTCTTCATACTCGAGTTTGCTCTTTTTGCATGTTAATACATAATGGCGCCTAGCATTGGTAATTCCTGATCTATCCTTTCTCCTTAACACCTTTATCAAGATGTTTTTAGCCTCTCTGCACCTCTTGTTAAACCATTTGCTGCTGGGTCGGGCACAAAAGTTAGTTGATAGCCTAGCGCATTTGGAAAACAGCTCTTTCAAGATTACGAAGAGGTCCAAATGTAGAGTCATGACTTCAAGTGGGGCAAATGTAAAGTGATCATCAAATAACTGGTGGGTAGAAGTTAATGCACACAGTTTATCTCGAAGTTTATTAGATCTCTGGAAAGAGTCCCATCTTACCGTAAGCCTGTTACTAGACAACTTCATGCCATCAGAAGGAGCAGAAGAGAATACAGCTCCTGCTAAAAGAGTTCTCTTGTACGTGATCTGCAGAGGGGCATGATCACTGGTAAACGGATTATCCACTTCCACATCTAATATGTGATGCCAAACTCTCAAGTCAAGGAAAATGTAATCCAGTGTGCTACTGTATAAGCCCCTAAAAAAAGTTGGTCTGGCGGGGGTATCAGCTGGGAAGCGACCATTGCCAAGACGGAGACCATGGAGTATCATGAAATCTATTATCTGTATGGCCCTAATACAAGTTTTATATAACGTTTGCTGTATGGGATAGGAGGGGATATTCCATATGTTATCTTCAAACTGCATAACCTCTATGAGGTCTGCATTGAGTTCAAGTTGGGCATTAAAATCCCCTGCTATTATGATGTGATATTTTAAACGGAGGTCCGGGATTAAGATATTCAATAGCTCGATAGTAGTTGAACGATGGTTGGAAGGACCCGGCCTACTGTAGATATTTATACATAGGACAGGGGAGCCTGAGATTGGTTGAATGGCAATGGCCAAGATGTCGGGGGAGTCTACATATATCTCCTTGATTCCTCCCACCTCTGTCGATTTTACCCAAGTACATAAGCCCCCTGCTGCTCTACCTGCTAAAGATTACTTAGCTGGTTTAAAGAAGGAACAAAACCCTTGTCTATACATGCAATGTATCGCCCAGGTTTCCTGGAACATACAGGTATTGAAATTCTCGACATATGCCCCCCATTCAGTGTCAGCAAGTTTACCATTGATACCAGCCACGTTCCAGGACAGGAATTTTGCTTTCGCTTGGGCAGTGGAGCAGATTGAATTGCAGAAAGTATCATCTGGGGCATGGCTATTAGTATGCTCCGCAGAAGGTAGATTTATGGGATTATTAATAATAGCAAATTGTAATTTCCGTGGCGATACAACATCTGGACTAGATGGATTAGGTGAAAAACCTATAGCTGGTAAATCAGGGCTAGTTTTAGAAGTGCCATAGCTGAGAGGACATAGTCAGTCAATATCTGAGATGGCCCCCTGGAAATCAAATTCACATGCCGTTTGGCCACTGGAGGCAGAACCAGCGCTAATCGTGAGAACTGGATCAAATGCTGTACCTTTAAAAACCTGGTGGCCTGATGGACTAATATCTTGATAGCCTGCAGAACTACTCAAAGCCAAATTGGCTGTTCTGGAGGAAGGATTCAGCCGAGTGTTACCAATGAAAGGGCAGCTATCGCTGAGAAAAATGGCAGAAATCTTCCTATTTTTGTTGCGTGCTTCCATGTCTAAAAGACCTGTTACCAAGTGGGTGTTTTTGAGATTAAGTTTTATAAAATTCCGGCTTCCAAGTGGGCCTTTTACTCATTCAGCCGATAGGATGTCATCATGGATAACTGAGCCACAGCCTCGGACGTATCTCAACCAGTGCGAGGCCTTGTTAACAAGTGAGGCTTTATCTTCCCGTACATTTGGAGGCAAAAGTGGAATATTGCACATATATATATATATATATATATATATATATAGTTGTTATTGGTTGGATGTCAATTCCGACAAGGTGCTTTTGTAATGTCCCATTTAAAATGAACATTGGAGAAAAGGGAAGTATTGCTTTCAGGAGGGAACACATGTAGGCTATGGAGACAATGCCTTTGCGTAAGGCCTGCTGCACTTACTGGCATTGGCAGGGGCCCAGTTGACAAACCGCATTTTACAAGAGGATGTTTGGTTGGCACAGAAATTAGCTTGGGCTCACAAATGTGAAGGAGATCTTTGCTTTTGAGGAGAGTGGTGATTTCAAGCAGTAAGGATTTCAGCTCGCCTACTTGGCTCTTAAGGCTAAACACCAATGCTAGCAAGTCATCTTGCAGGGGTACACTCTCCGTGTGCGGCAAGGTCTGGGGAGTTAGTTGGGGATTTTCCAGATCTTGAGACTCCAAAGGGGAGAAACGGTTAGAACAGAGAATTGTAAAATTCGTTAGGTTGGCTTTAGATACTTCAGATTCAAAGTGGGATACAAGGGGAGTAGGAGAACTGGCAATTTTGGAAGAGCCTTGAGAGGCTAACACCTGGTAGGGAGAAGTAGTAACTTGCGAGTTGTGAACAGTATGCGGTCCTAAAGTTAGGAACGGAATAAGAGTGCCGGTTTTAGGCTCCTTTCGTGGGGCTCTCTCCTTATTGTTCAAAATCTGTTCCACCTCTTCAATCAGGTTGTCAATTTCCTTGGAGACACAATTGGTGTGGGATTGCATGGTCTTATTAATTTTAGGTATTTCAGGTTTGGCAGAGCCCAATACTGGGCTACATTTCGCCTTGTGCTTCCCCATAAAAAAGCAGATACTTCAGTGTGATACAGATAATACTTGAAATAATTTCAGGCACTGAATAACCTGGCACCGTACCATAGGGCCCAGAGTGGGGGCCCAGTCTCCTTCGGTCTCTGATGGGCCCTTGGCCCGGGCTTGGCCCGCACACGTCCCGCGCAGCGGTGGTGCGCGGTGCGCATTATAGCGCCCGCGTTTCCTTGATGATGGCCCACAGGTGAAGGGCAGCAACGAGGGAGCAGCAAACGAGCCTGGGACTTGTTGTCCCACCAGGCTAGACCGGAGCAGCTGCGATGGTGCGCTTTATAGCGCCCGCGTTTCCTTGATGATGGCCCCCAGGTGAGGGGCAGCAAAGGAGCCTGGGACTTGTTGTCCCACCAGGCTAGACTGGACAAGGCTTGTAAATTCAGTGAAAACTGTACAACCATTACTATTCTATCCACAAATACTCCAAAGAACATCAGTAAAACTCTGTCTTGTTAAACATATGCTCATGTGGACATGTAAGAAAAAATATATCAGGAGTACTAGCTTGTATATTCATAAGAGAATTATACAAAATGTAAAAGCAATAGCCAATGTGAATAATGTTAATTTGATATTGCGCACAAATCACCCCTACAGGGGTATCTAGGGGCTGAGGACAGTCGCAACAACGAGCAGCACACTGATTTAAAACAAATCAGTCTTTAGTAGCATCTTAATTGGTGGAAGCCAGGTAGGAGAAAGACCTCCTTCCGCATCTTGACCGCCGGATGCAGGGGATAATAAGTAAAGCTTTACCCATGGATCGCGCGTTCCCGACTGGATATTGGTGTTTGAAATTCTGGTGTAAATAGCTAGGACCTTTCCCCATTAAAGCTTTGTGGGTTACACAACATATTTTAAATATAATTTTCTTTCTGACAGTTAGCCAATGTAGGGTTCTCAAAAGTGGTAAGATTATAAATGGGCTGTTTGGACAGTAATGTCTCAGTGGCAGAAGCCGATGGTCATTACCATAGTCCAGCCTGCTAAATATTAGAGCATATATTGTCCCTACCAGATAAGGCGTTACTGAAGGTAAGAAATCTGCCAGTCTGATAGAGGCATCTAGTTGCACATTCCTTACCTTAGAATAGATACCCAAGCAATGCCATCCCCAAAAGTGGATCTGCAAACCAAGATCACACCAAAAAGTCCTGCAGGACCGAACTGGCAAATGTTCCTCCCTACTGACCTGACCATCCATAAAGTAGGTTTGGTAAACGTGAGCAGGGATGCCCACGTTCCCATCTGACAGATGTCCAGGACTGGAACTCTGCGTGCTACTGCAATGGTTGCAGCTTTAGCTCCGATAGAATGAGAGCTCTGGTAGAATGAGTATACAAGCCCTCATGGGATTGCTTCTTAGCACATTTTAATGCAGGGTACGACACATCAGGAGATGGGTCTCTTCTGCACTGCCTGACCTTTCGTCTCACCTACATAACCAACAAAGAGTTGATCATTCACCTGGAACCTTTTGGTACGATAAAGGCAGAATGCCAGTGCTCTTTTTTGGTACAGACAGTGGATCCTCTCCACTTCTTTAGAAGGATGCAGGGTGCTTAAAAAGTAGGCACGGTGAAAGACTGTCCTACATGGAAGTGCATAACCACTTTCGGGAGAAAGAAGGCCTGTGTGCGAAGTACCATTTTGTCAAGATAGATGGAAAGGCAGGGTGGCTTAGATGACTGCCTGCAGCTCACTCACCCTGAGGACGAATGTAATGACCACAAGGAAGGCTGGTTTCAAAGTGAGAAGCTTTAGAGGACAATTGTGGAGAGGCTCGAAAGGAGCACAGATCAGGAATGTCAGAACCAAATTCAAGTCCCATTGGGGGCATAAAGAATGGAGAAAGAGGAAACATATGAGTTAGGCCTTCAAAGAACCTATTTACAATAGGGGATTTAAACAAAAAAGGCTGATCAGGTAGCTGTAAGAAAGCAGAGACTGCAACCAATAACCTTTACAAGTGCCCAAAGCAGAGCCCAGCTGGGCCAACAAAAGAACCTCCGAGAGGGTGGCAGAAAGAGGGTCAATAGAACCGTCTGTGCACCATGCCACAAATTTCTTCCAATTACATTTTGGTGGAGTGTTGCCTGACTGTCAAGATAGCGCTACAGACTTCGGGCAGCAGATCAAATGTTGTCAACTGCCACCACTTAACCTCCATGCAAGAAGGTGGAGAACCCTCCTCTGCTGCTATGACAGAAGATCTACCCAAATGGACAATCTGATCGGAGGCTCAATGGCCATGCTTCAAAGCCTGGGATACCAGACTTCATGCTCAGTCGGGAGCCACAAGGACTACTTGGGTCCAGTCGTTCTTCATCTTCTTGAGAACTATGGGTAGAAGATGTATGGACAGAAAGGCACACAGGAGGCCTGAGCTCCACTTAAGATTAAAAACGTCACAGAGTGAGTGCCGCATTGGAAACTTAAAGGTGCAATACTGCTGAGATTGCAAGTATTCTGCGTAGATGAACAGATCTAACCAACTCAACTGCTGAAAGAGACCTTGCTTCCTCTCTGGATGGAGATGCCATTCGTGACTTACTGAGATTGTTCGCTCTGACATTCATAGAGCCTGCCAGATGTTGAGCCACCAGGGAAATGTCCTGCTGCTCCAGACATATCCAGAGGCGCACAGCCTTTTGACAAAGGATCCACAACCCCACCCGCCCTGCTTGTTGCACTACCATATGGTGGTGGTGTTGTCCATGAACACCCGCACTACCTTCCCTTTGAAAGAGGGAAGAAATGTGTTCAATGCTAGTCTGATTGCTTGGAGCTTCAGCAGGTTGATGTGGAGTCCAGACTGTACCTGAGACCAGATGCCCATGATCTCTGCTTCTCCCAGGTGGCAGCCCCATCCCAGGAGTCACACATTTGTCACTACTGCCAAATCAGGTTGAGGGAAGGGAGAGGGATCTGCCTTTGACCCAATCGCGATTTGTTAGCCACCATTGCAGATCTTGTGCAGTTCCCTCTGAGATCTGGACCTCGTCAGAGAGATTCCCCTGATGATGCGCCCACTGGAACTTCAGGTCCCTCTACAGAGCCCGCATATGCCATTGGCATGTGTCACCAACAGGATGCAGGAGGCCATGAGGCCCAGGAGACTCGGATCTTCCCACTGACATCCAGGATACAGGCTGGAACATCGGTATCACAGCCTAAATATCCAGGGCTCAACGTTCTGGAGGATAAGCCTGAAACTGCATTGTATCCAAAATGGAAGTGTCTGAGAGGGAGTCAGGTGTGACTTTGGCACATTTATAGTGAACCTTAGCGAATGCAGGTGGTACGCCATGGTCTGGAGGTGGGAGACAACAGCTTGGGGCGAGCCCGCCTTCAACAGTCAGTTGCTGAGATAGGGGGAAGACTAAAACCCATGATCTGCGCAGATGAGCTGTGACTACCACCATCATCTTGGTGAAGACCCGTAGGGCACTGGTAAGGCTAAAGGGGAGCACAGTGAACTGAAAGTGCTTTTGGCCTACTTTGAAGAACAAGTAACATCTGTGGGCAGGCAGGATGGGAATGTGGAAGTAAGCGTGCTGCAAGTCCAATGCTACCATTCAGTCTCCAGGGTCCAGGGCTGATAGAACCTGAGTGAACATTCTGAACTTCTCCTTCTTGAGGAAGAGGTTGAGGGACCGAAGGCCAAAGGTCTTGGACAGGGCGGAGGCCCTTGTCCTTTTTGGGCACCAGAAAGTAGCAGGAATAACGACCATAACCTACTTCAGGCACAGGGACCCTCTCTATGGCTCCCTTGGCCAAGAGAGCTGTAACCTCCTTGCAGACAAGGTGCCAAGTGATCCTCCATCATCCGATCGGAGGATGGTGGGCATGGATGGAGGCATAGTCTCGATGGGTAAGGCGTAGCCCCCTCGGACTATCTGCAAAACCCATCTGCCTGACGTGATGGGCTGCCAGCGGAGCAGGTGATGGTGAATTCTGCCTATAGCTGGTCCCTGGTGGAGAATCAGGAAGGTTTGGAGGCAGATTCAGAGAGGGGGGTAGGGAGCGCTGAGGACAGGCCAGGCCGCTGGCTCCCTGATCCACGAGGGCAGTGGATCCTATGAGGCCTGGCCACACAGAGGTTGTGTAGCATGTACGGCAGCTGGACTGGAAAAAAACAGGTCAGGACACCCCTTCTGTAGCTAGAAAAGGGCGAAAAGCAGACAGAGGGAGGCGAGGGGCAGCCACACAGTCAAGGACCTGGCTGTAGACAGAAAATCCTTGAAGCGCTCGAGTGCAGAGTCTGCTTTCTGTCCGAAGAGGGGTGCCATCAAAGAGCATGTCCGTAAGGTTAGATTAGACATCCCTGAACAGTCAGATGTCCTCAATCAGGCATGGCGTCTAAGGGCCAGAGTTGATGCAACCGCTCTTCCCAGTGAATCAGTCGTGTCCAGTCCACATTGGATTGTGGACTTTGCTGTGTCTCTCCCATCAGCACTGCTTGAGAGAACAGCCTGGGCTTCCTCTGGGGCCTGTTGCAGCACCTGCGCAACTGTATCCCACACCTTGTGGGAATAACGTCCCAAAAGGCATCTGGTGTTCAAGGACCACAATGCTAGGCTGGAGGAAGAAAACTAATTTTTCCCAAGTTTGTCCAGCCTCTGTGGAAGGGAGCGTGCCCTGGGATGTAGAGTCTTGGATAACCAAGCTTTCAGGGGTTGGGTGTTCCATCAGGAACACTGGGCCATAAGGGGCAGGTCGATGGCGGCAGGCAATACTCCTCTGCACAGGAGCACCTGTGCTGGGTTTGGACTGGTACCCAGCAGGACATCAGTAAGGGCTTCATTAAGGGGCAATAGGGGTTCAGAGGATGAAGCCCCACACTGTAGCATCTCTGTCAGGTTAGTCCTGACTGCCACCAAAGGTAACTCGAGGCCCAGTACCTTAACCTACTTCGTACCACCATGGAACAGGCAGTCACAGAAGGAGGAGAAAGCATTGCAGTGTCAGGGGAAGTATACAGACCACTGGCTTCACCCAGATCCGTACACCAGTCCAAAGGGTGTTGTAGCTGGTATTCTAGCGGGTCCAGTGACTCTCCCCCCCCCCCATTCCTCATCATACCCCAGTGGTCAGGCTCCGACACAGGGGGCAAGGCCCCTGTCGAATTCGGAGTCATGCATTGCTGACCTGGCTATGTGTCCAAATCAGCAATGAGGATGGGGTCGGCATCGTCCAGGGGTACCGGCAGCGTGGGGAGTGTTGAAGTCTGAACCAGAATCGGGGAAGGTCAAGGTGGTACTACTAACACCAGTTCAGATACAGGAATGGATCCATGGGTCCCCTCCAGGAGCCGAGGGGGAAGCCGCAGGCATGGAACCCGAAGGGGCACCTTCTGACCCTGCGGGGCTAGAGGGCACTCTGGCAGGGTTTGACTGCCCAAAAATGAGGTGCAACGCCCCATAAAACGTTTGGGCAGGGGTTGTCTTGGCTCCCAGAAACTCAGGAGGAGCTAAGCCGATCCAAACGCCAGCTCCAAAGACAGAGGCATACAACAATGATGCTCCTTTTCCCTCGCTTCTTCGGCATACAGACAGAGTGAAGTCAAAGAACATTTGTTCTTCTTTGACTTCTTCTTGTGCCTCGGCCTATGTAATGTTCCTGAGGACTTGGACTGGGATGATAATAAAGGGGGGCTCCGCAACCGTCCTCGGCCTTGAGCCTTCCTCTCAACTGAGATCAGAACCGACGCAAATCCGAGTACCAGGTTCAAAGGAGCTTTGGGGAACACTGCCTCTAAGATTTCAAATTAATGGCCCGTCACTCAGAACACAACTTCGGGTCATGATCGTGCTCCAGACACCACATGCACACAAGGTGCGGCGCCATTACAGACATCTCCAGATGGCAGGATCTGCAGGGCTTGAACCCAGTCTTACACAAAGACATCCTCGATGCACCTGGAGTGCAGACATTCAAAAATCTTTGACAAAAAGTAAAAAAAGACCAGTCAAAAATGACTTGAGCTGTAACTCTTATTCGGATCGCAATAGGCTAGCGGAAAGAAAAGAACTGACGTCAGCGTGCCGGGGTGGCGCCTATATCACACCCGTGACATCATATCCGGTGCGTACAACAGACGTGGATGCAGTGGACGCCACCTAACGGCACGCAGGGGTACTGCTCAACAAAAATCTCTGGATCTAGACTGACGCCTCGGGTTAGTTCTAAGGGAAGGAATCTGCAACTATATGTCACAGATAAAATACATAAACATTGTAAGCTTGCACACTTGGACATAATGCTTTTAACAATAATAAAATCTACTTCTGTGGAGAATCAAGATAATTTAGATAGAGAGAAATAACCTACTGGGCTTCACGTCAAGGAGAAGAATGTTTTTGGACGTGCAGTGTTTATATATGATCACCTCTGATGGACTGGTGAAATTGATAAAACATTGATTTTGCATTTCTATGGAAAATACACTGGCATGCAAAGAATTTTGTTCATGTTCATGAACAAAACATTAGAAAAAATAATCTGAAAAGCATATTATGAAAGCAGTGAAGAGAGGTGAAAAAGAAAACATTCTAAATCAATACATCTGTGATTTATCTCAAAAGGAACAAGTGGAAAATTATGACGACGTATATTGCCTTAACATATAGGTAGTATTTCTTCTCTAAGAATTACATGGAGACTATTTAAAAAAAAACTGTAAACATATTTGTAAAATTAATGAATTCACAAAATGGTATTAGGATAAAAAATCTCTTTGTAAACTGTGTAATCACAACGAGTATAGGGAAATACACATAAAACGGTTTGCATACAACATGGCTGTCCTTTGAGAGCAAGACCAGTGTTCCACCCAAAAGGCGTACAACTATCTTTTGGATACCCAAATGTTTGATATTATGGCGGACTTGTGAGTGTGACCCACCTTCCCTGAAAAAATGAGTGTGCGCACACACTCACATACATACACACACACACACACACACACACACACACACACACACACACACACACACACACACACACACACACACACACACACACACACACACACACACACACACACACACACACACACAATATTGGGTAGCTATAGTTACAACTGCGTTTCCAAAACATATTTTTGGTTTGCTTATAAATCTGGCACTGTTTGATGAATCTTCACACAACTTTCCCCAAAAATAGTCTCATCTACCTCAGCTCCTTCCTGAAACGTTTCAGGTTGATCTGACAAGCGGGGCCAACAAAAAGAGGGTGTTCCCAAAACACACTTTTCTCCATTCATTATCATAGGAAAATTAAACAGCAATACATCCGTTCAGTAGTTTTGGTGAAATTAAGGTTCAAAGACTTTTCCTATTTCATGCTGCGGAAGTTCTGTGGAGCCAACAGATCTTGAGAAAAGATCTGAGTGGCTGCCACCACGTCAACAAAGATGTGGTGGCACCTAGTGTATGACTCAAACCCTGTTCTACAAAAGTGTGAGTTATAGTTACTTCAGAGAACTATTACTGGTGGCTATCAGTGGTTTTGTTTGTATGATATATCAATTTTTAACTGACATGCTCACCTAACTATAAAGTTCACTTAACCTTTGTTTTTTCACATGAATTTCTAAGATTGTTTTCAAATATAAAGTAACATATTATTACAATTCCTAGCTATAACGTTAGCGTTTGTTTTTTTAGGTCAAACGTAGCAGCACGCAGGCGCTGCTCTTCTCGGCATGCTGTAATCTTTCCTGTGGGATTTATCCACACCTGTGTCACGCCTATCACATTCATTGGTTCCTTGGCCTGACTTTCAAAAATCCCTTGATGTTGTTGGTAAATACTTTATGAGTTTGCCCGGCTTGCGGCTGGTTGGTTACTGCCTTGGATACTGACCGTGTTACATGGGGTATGGAACGATCGGCCATGTAAATTAGTGTGGCACACTATTTTTCTCTTTTGCTTTGCAGCTTCGTAGCATATGTTGTTCCTTCCTTTTCCATGTTTTCGGGCATCTTGCTTTTTCTTTGCGATGTCTGCAGGATCTTTTTTATTTTGTATTTTTTGCAGTTTTATGTAGCGCAAACTCAACATGAAGGTATTGGAGCGTTTTAATTGTTCATTTTTTATACAGTTTTGAGCATCAGCCACATTACACATTAATTTTTTGTAGCAAGGGGAGATTAAGTGATTTGCCCACAATCACAAGATGTTCAGTCAGCGCTGAGACTCAAACCGTGTTCCCAAGCTCCAAAGTCGGCAGCGTTTGCCCTTATACCCACATCCTCTCCCCTTGGGTTTTTTGTCTGGTGCATGCTGGGGCAGTCTGAGAAAAACTTGTTTATTTTTTATATAGAGCTTGGTAATACAGGTTCGGCCTTTTCATAGCATAGCAAAGCAGGTGCTATTCTTAATAAAATTGCTATAATTAATTCATTTGCATCCACCTTGCAGAGATGAAGAGGTGAAAAAGCTATGTCAGGATTGTTATCTGTGAAATTCTCGTTCTGTCAAGACCTCTGCAGTGGGTGCAGTAACCAAATGACTTGAGTAGAGCTTAACAATAGGCGATAACACGTCCTCCAGAGGGTAACCAACCAAGCACATTTGTGAGTTCTAGGCAAAAAGATGGTGAAAGGGGTTAGTCCCAAAATGGTCGAAAAGGAGTCATGACTCCAGACCCAAGCACTTCACGGCCTCAAGCTTGGATGCAAAAGCACACCTAGCCCTTGGATGTTAACTGGACCTCTTCAAATAGAGTTCAGTTAGTAGAGGTAGCCATTTTCCTAACCCCATAGCACAAAAAAAGCTAACACAAGGATGCCACAGCAAGAGGAGCAGCGTATCATAGGGCACAATTGTGGATAAAACTATCACTTCCTCATCTCAAAAGTCACTGGTGTCATGGCTTTGACAGTTCCCACACAGCTACTGCATCTTGCAGATGTCACTTCCAGAAGCACTGTCTAAAACATCTCTTATAGCATTGCTTCCTGTTTGAAGAGGCCCCACCTCGAATACCCGCACAGAAGCTGTCACAGGCACAGTGCAGAGCGATGTCCCATGTCCCATCACCCTCTGGACTTCTGTGTATATTATTACAGCCAGTCTGTAGGAATGAGGCAAAAACATTCTCAAGATAGCGGCCTCGTTGTGTTCTATTTCCTGCAGCGACAGGCCTTGGAAGGTTGCTGTGGCACTACACTCCAAATCAAAACACATAGGTAAAAGACATTTTAATTTACAACGATAATAGCTCTAACTTTCACAAAAGACCTATTGCATTGCAAATTCTTGTTTCAGTGAGAATAAATATTATCTACTCATAGCAACTGACGAAAATAATCAAACCATAAATTTAAATTCTGTAATAAAATGTTAACCATGCTTACAGTTGATTTCAGAGCGTGTTTTCTCTTCTCTTACACTTCTACTCGTTGAGTGGATTCTGTGAGGAACATCAACTGGAGGCTACAAAAACAAACAAAAAAACAGTTAAATGAGCCAGACAGTAGGTTACAGAAGCTGAAAACATTTCCCCAAATAATAATGCTGCTTGCAACAGATTTTGTCTAAACATTCGGAAAACACTATCCTCCGATTTAACAATTTAAAAAATGGGTTAATGAAGTAGGTATCAATAAAGCACTGATACAAGGAAAGCACTTACTGTAAGTAGAATATTTTCATATCTTAAGACTGTTGGCACATATTTCTGAGGCAGAAAAAGCTGCCTTGCTAGGAGGAACTGGTAGAAAATGAGCATCATTCCCTCAAAACTCCACTCTCCACCATCACAGCACAGGGCCAAACTAGGAAGAGATACCTTTAAAGGGGCCTATTTTGTGAATGTGTGAAAACCCAAACATCATGAAACAGATGAATATTCTGGAATGCTTGGTGGTGATTGTTAGTGACGCAGGACTGAGTAGAGAACTGTGTTTTTTATCTGGTTATTTTAATCTGTGTTCATGTCTCTCAAAAAAGTATCAATCACCTTCACATGTTAACCCATGTCCAAAATGAAGTAATAATGCAGAGGTGAGTTTGTCTAGGGCATGGAGATGAAGTAAGCACTGCCCCTGCATTTTCAAGACCTTAAGCAGATGAGTTTTCAGAAAACAAAAACAAAAAGACAAAATGTATTATTTATTCATCTAAAAATCTGTTAGGAGTCACATACTTACGATAAAAAGTCACAACATATCCTTACAACTTAAAACACTATTTTAAAGAACAGTTAGAGATTATGATAGCAGAACATTATAAGCATATCCAGTAAATTCCAAAAATGCATCTAGTAACTGCTCTATGTTAAATTTTAAAAACAGTGGAAGAAAACCTTGCTAGCTGAAATCACTATCTAATGACACTGAAAATTAAAATGACATGTGTAGAAAATTCTATTGCTCTAAACCTATTTTGCCAAGTTTCAGAATCCCCTAAAACTTTAGATCTTGAGGTTCAAAAAGTAAATAAAAATGTTTGGTTTCCATATATTAGATATTTTGACAATGGGTGCGATCAGTAGAACTGTCTATTCTTTGTAACATTTGTCACGATGTACCTAAAAATGGCCATATTTGCTGCTCCCTTAAGCTTTTCCTTATTAAACAAAGAACTGAAATGGTCTTGTAAATTTATATTTACTTTTTCATAGGGCTGGTAAACAGTTTATAAACAGAGGAAAAATTTGATTATTTAGTTAAGATATGGCCAAAAAACAAAAATACAATTATTTTATTTACTTAAAAAGCATTCTATTGATATTCTTCTAGTCTATTACTATATAACTTTGAGAGTAATAAGTCTACAAAATTTCTTGAGCACGTTCGCTTTGAGTTTAGGCACAAACAATTAGCTTCTCACTATACCTAGGAAGATGACTTCCTGACTGCCCATGTTTGGTTGGAAAAAAAAACATTTGTTTTTATCAGATTTTACAACACTGTCGGCCAATTACATCCAAATGTGAAAATATGTAAGAATGCAGCTGAAATTAATTGACTGATTGTTGTTTAAGAAAACAAGTTTGTTCTGTCGCGTAGGCTCTCATTATTCTAATGAGACTACTGGATTTTGAGCGTCAGAATCACCTGGGGTGTGGGAGACTAAGTCTAACCCACTGCAGGTGACACATGTCGCTCCAATCTGGGTTTTGCTCTGGCTAACTAGCAGTGCCTCATCTCTATCCAAGAATAGGGATGACTGGGCAGCCAAGCGCATGACATACTTGGCTTCTCAGGGAAGTCGTGGTCACTCAGGTCTCATCCGTTTCCCTCATTTACAATTCAGCCTCATATATAAATGACAAACAGAAGCAGTATATGTTTCAATAATGAGTTTAATAAAATGACTGCATCTTAGATAGCAAAGCGTGGGCTGCGATAACCAGGATGACACATGACAGTATTAAAATTGTGACGAGAAGAGTGATGCATAAAAACAACACTATCATATTGTCACTATAACCAATAGACTAGCTCCCACCTAGGCTATGATAAAGCACAGCATGTTAAGCTCTAATTCTGCCCTTCAGGTTCCCCTTGGAAGACATTAACCCCCATACCTGAGCAAAGGCCTGCGGTCTGCGTTAGCATCTGCAGAGAAGCATTCAGCAATCAGCATACAGTTGTGGTTCCCTGGCTGGAATCTCCCTCTAATTTGTAAGGGACAAGGATGTGTTTTTATAATAACACAGCTGATGTTCTGAGAAAATGTCCCTACGTACGGATGTGCGTTTACTACAAATGTTGGAGACTACACTTCTACCACGTTAACCGGCAATATACCGTGCTGTAGCCTTGGGAGAAGCACAGAGTGATCAAGAATGTCTTGTGTGAGAACAGAGGGCTGGCCTACGCATAAACAGTTAGATAAACAGAAAATAAAACAAGACCGTAAAAATGGTTATTGTAACAATAATAAGACAAAGCTGAATAAAATATATCTAGGTTATAGAGCACAGCGGCCTAGTGTGTTAAAATAACGTGCATGGAGCTCTAACTAAAATGGCTACACAACAGTTCTATCAGAAGTACAGGAATGGAATCGGCTTATTCAGTTACTGTTCTGAAACGCTCCTCCTAACTACTTTTCACATGCATCTACTAGTACAATAGCTCGACAAACTTTCAGATGCTCTATTTAGTCAGAAATTATCACATGACCATTCCAGAGTCTGGAATGTGCTTTGTTAGTAAACCTAACACACTGGGACAAAAAACAATGCTCTTTGCTTTGGATTTGTAATATTTATCGTTTTCAGGATACTCCCTTGTCCCTAAGAAATTTGTCAACCCTTTCAAAAATGCAAGACAAAGGGATATTTAAAAAGGGACAGCAGGTCCGGCAGCCAGAGGAACTCTGACAATACAACTTCATAGTGTCAATCACACAACCACTTTGGGTAAAGTAAAGTGTGCATTTCCGGACAGACAATTTGGCCCGCAGGGGGTCCAGATTATGGTCTGTGCACCAGCCAACAAATTTGATCCATCTGTCAGAGTAAGCTGTTTTATGGAGGGGCAACATGCTGACAGAATGATGTCAATCATTTCCAGAGGCAACTGAAAGGAGCTTAAATGTCCCTGTTCAATACTCAGGCATGTAGGTAGAGGCTTCAGAGAATGGATTGCAAAACCATTACCCTGACTTGGAGAGAAAGTCCAAGTGCAGAAGTTTGCAAACCAACCCCTCCATGGGACAATTCGGGGCGATGAGAATAACTCTGGAGGGGTCTTGGTGCATATTCCTCAAAACCTGAGGAATAAAGGTATGGGAGAAACCCGTAATGCAGCAGAAACTGAAAGTGCCCTCCTAAGCTCCTCCCAGTGGATACTGGAGGGTACACAACTGCTGGCATTGAGGATTGCCCAATTAGGCAAACAGGTCCACCCGAATAGTGACCCACTGGGGGAAGATACCCTGGACTACTTCCAGCAGCAGACTCCACTTGTGATCTGCAAGATAACGCTGGCTCAGGCTGTTGACTATGACATTCAGGGACACCGTTAGGTGACTGGTGGTTAACTACTTCCCTTGGCAGAAAGCCGAAGACCACAGTCTTAACACCTCCAGGCAAAGGAGGCGAGACCCTAATTCTCCCTTGGTTGTTTGCTTATTGGCATAATACATCCCAGTCATGTTGCCTGTTAAGATCTGCATGGACCGACCTCGAAAGGAGAGAATGAAGGCCTTGAGCACCATCCGAATCATCTACAGTTCCAACAGGTTTATGTTAAGAACCTTTTTCTCTGGATACCAAAGGCCTCAGATCTCCAGATCCTCCAGGTGAGCTCCCGATCCCGAGATCTATGTTACCACAGAGGCTAGGGTTGGAGGGTGAGAAAAGACCATCCTGCAGCTGAGGTTAAATTTGTTCCCCCACCAAACCACTTTCACCACCGCACTTTGGGAAATCAAGATAGAGTCTGGCTGGTTCCCTAGGTACTGTAGCCATTTCCTGCAGAGGCACCAATGCAGGGCTCTCATGTGTCAATGTTTGTGCATGACTAGGAGAATGCAGAAGCAGCCCTGAAATCTCACAACCTTTGGAACTGGAATTCATATGCCCTGTTGAAAGGACGGCTCGGCAATCCAGAAGGAAGGGTAGTGTCCAGTACCGACCCTATGAACTGGACAATGGGAGGGCTATAGCTAAAATTTTGACTCAGTGACAGAAAAACAAACAGGGACACTGCAGATGGAGTGACAACACCTCTGGCGACTAAGCTTTGATCAGCTAGTTGTCCAGGTACGAGAAAACGGGGATACCGATCTTCTGAGTTGGGCCGCAACTACTGCTATCACTTTTGTAAAGACTCAAAATGCAGAGATTAAGGTAAAATGAAGCACTGTAGTTTGGTAGTGTGTAGAACCTACCACAAAACGCAAATACTTTGATGCGACCATACGATGGGGATGTGAAAATACTCATGATGTAGGTCAAGAGACACCATCCAGTCTCCAAGTTTCACTAGCAGTAACACTT
This sequence comes from Pleurodeles waltl, assembly GCF_031143425.1. Lineage (NCBI taxonomy): Eukaryota > Metazoa > Chordata > Amphibia > Caudata > Salamandridae > Pleurodeles > Pleurodeles waltl. Next base: position 918,605,656 of record NC_090444.1, read on the forward strand.
GAGCAAGTGTCAGCACCTTTGACTTTTCCTTCCTAAGGTAGAAGTACAGAGTTCCGAGGTGCAGAATCGGGCACTGGCCCTCGTCCTTCTTGGGCACCAGGAAGTAACGTGATCCAGTACCAATCTCTACTGCTCCTTTCAGTATGAGTGTTGCTACCTCCTGTTATAATTTGGCTTGGTGGTCTAAGTGGGTAGGATGGATGGAGCCTGATGGAAGGGGAAGGTGTTGCACCTTTTGACTATATGAAGAACCCACTGGTCCAAACTACTGTTGGACCTTGGTGACAACACTGGTCTTAACCTCAGCCCTTGGTAGTTGTAAGTGTAAGACCTCAGCAGCCTTTATCACTACAATATGAAGCATCATCATTTCTGGCATTGGTGGTCCATTAGGAAATTCCATGTCCAATTAGGGGGAATAGTCTATGCTACTAGCTGATGAAAAGCCTTGTAATTCTTGTTTTTAGTCACTATGATCACCCCCATTTGGGTAAGGTTTGAGGGAATCCGACTTTGTGCCAAACAGGTCATGCATGTGAATTCTGTATGCCTACTCCTCCTCCTCCTCCTCCACTAGCTTTTTGGCTTCACTTTGTGACCTGTGGTGGAGGTGAAGCTGTCCAAGTAATAGTCGGTTCCGACATCGAGGAGTGGATCACTGAGTCAAAGGAAAGTGGAGTTGGCATCACAACACGTGGAACAGCGTTGAGCAGCGTCGGAGCCAAAGTCATGAATATCAGGAGGCCGTAAGGAGCAATGGGATACGAAGGCGTGCCAAGTGGCACCTATGCTCTCACAAAGATAGAGTACATGGCATTTCAGAAACCCCACCAGATCCAAGTCTGGTGTTGAAAATCTAAGCAAGGATGTACTCGCCATCGGGAAATCAGGCTGTGAAGGACCCGACAACGATGGTCCCAGAAACAAAGAGTGTCAGAGGAAAACTCTTCAGAGGAGGCAAGCTCCAGATCCACACTGAAGGCTCCAAAAATGGGAAAGTGATGTCATTAAGCCAGGGACAAAGCATGATGCTACTTCCGGCATTGATCCAAAGTCAGTGCACACTACCAGCTGCGACAAGCCTTGAAGTCTCTAGACCCATTCTTGGGACTATTCTACAGGTGAGGAATCTGCAGGTAGAAGTATTCTTTAGTAAGAGGTAATTATAGGGATTTGGTGTGGGGTGGTGATAGGGCTAGGGATTTCAAATTAAGGTTAGAATTAAGGTCAAGGTACTTTTTTCACCACTACGTTTTTGTATTTCTAAATAAAATATATATATATATATAAAAAATGTTGTCACTGCTTTTAAAGCTCCACAATTTTTATAGCTTTCTGGATGTAACATTTCCACAATTACTGTTATGGAATCCCACCTTCTTGTGGTCTTTTTTAGTATATCTGAGTTATTTATTGCTTTCCACAATTAGGAGTATTAAGACTTAAAAGTAAGTCAACATAATCAAGGAACAATGACTTGAAGTGAGAATTAGAGATTTACATTTCTAACATTTAGAAACTTGGAAGAATAGGTTGCTTACCTTTCAGTAACACATTAAGATGAATACTTCCACCGGAAGATTCCTCACCTTTCGAATATACTACCACACAGTGTAAACTTCCAGCTATGGTGCTACAGGCGTGGCTCTGCACTCTCAGTATACATGAAGAGTTGGACAGTTATGATGTGCACTTGCACACTGGCCTCATTTCCTTAAGTATTTTCTACTCCCCCAATAATTAGGACATAAGAGCAAGAACCAATATATGAGTCGTTTACCAATAACTAAACAAAAGCGTGGGGATTTTGTAAAAAAAGAAGACACTATCCTCTTTCCTCTGGTTTGGGGAGGAGGATGAAGTTATCCAGAATAAGAGGGAAAATAACATGATCCAAAACAAAAAAAGTAAATATGAATAAAAGGAACTTAATCTACTGATGGACACACATTCCTGCATACTCTTCACCTTTTGAATAAGCCCAGGAGGTGGAACTCGAGTTGACAATTAATAAAGAATACTAGAACAAGAAATTCTGCATTATCAATCTAGCAGGATAACCTTTGCCCGTTGTTTGGGCATCCAAATAACTGTACCTCAGAAATGTCTGGAGAGAGGTCCCACACAACAAATGACATCTACAGGAGTGCTCCAAGCTGACATTGAGAAATCCACCTTCATGCTAGACAAATATGAGGTTATGGGTTCCTCAGATCTCTCGAGACCTTGGTAAATCTTAACACGAGAAACAACTGACTGGTGAAGCTTCCAAGCTGTAGGCAGCTCTAAATCCAAGGTGTTACACTACTTTCAGAGTTAAAAACTAGGAGAATAGCTATGAAGTAGCACAAAAGATGAAGCTATTTAAAAAGCGAAACGAAACTCATATCACTGAAGAACCACTATGTAAGTAGTTCAGAGCAAATTGGGCAGTTGTCAAGAAAGGAAGCTCTAAAGATAGTAAAAAAAGGCTCACAGTGCAAACACAATGACACCAATCTGTTGCCAGATAACCCTTAATTGTGCCTATAACATAAACAGCTGAGCAAACCTGGCCTTCAGGTGGTTCACAAGTACTGATGACCACCAGGTCACAAAATGCACCCAGTAATTCACATACACTAATTTATTCAACTACTGCCTCTCCACCAGGTTAACAGTCAAAGTCGCAAGAGGAAGGTCAAACCAGCTCAGATTTCAGAGGTTCAGTATCCATGCACCTAGGCAGTGGCATTGAAGGTTCAAATGCAACACTTCTCCTGCCTTGACAACAAAGAATCCCCCCCACCCCCAAAGGTATAGCCTCTCAGTAGGGCAGAGGAATGGGAGGCCAGCACTGAGAGCCAAATGATCTGAATACCAGTGCCTTCTAACCTAAACTTGCATGGTACCCAGGAAATCACAGGAAGAGGGGGAAAAGAGCAATGCAGTTCAGAAATCCCAAAAGAAGCATCACACATACCACAGCAAAGAGGAGAATGAAGAGCAAACAACTCAGGACACTTTGTACTGTCAAACAATGCTCACAAGTAGGCTTGAGGTTCGCCTCAGAGTCTGAAAGGCAGCTGACTCAATTTGGAATGAAGCTTCCACATATAATCTGAGTCTGCTAAATGAGTCATCTTTCACATTCAATGTGTTTGCTAGTTGATGCACCACTGGAACAATATGATTTTACTGGCCCAATGGCAAATTTGAATATCGTCTAAACACAAAGGCATGGGCCTGACACCATTCTGCTTAAATCCTAATACTCTTCAGTTAAGTAAGGAAGTTAGCACAGGGCAGGATCAACTCAGTCTCATGTACCGGGGTAGCTCGTGGAGACCAATTTGCAACAAGCCATTATGATTCCTTTCCACAATACTGATTCTACCTTGATGGCAATTCTGAGCTAACTGTCCAACACCAAAATAAAGTCGCACCACAATAGTAAATTCGGGGCCAGGTGTGAATGCAATTTAGCATTTCTTAAATAGCGACTTCATAGAAATCGCTATTTAAGAAATGCAAAATGCAATGTACTAATATACTGATTTCCTAATAGTAATTCCTCTTTAGAAATTGCTATTAAGAAATCCCATTGCATTTCAGTCATTCGGCTGGTTTTGCATTTCCTAAATAGCTGATCAAGAAATGCATAAGCAAGGATGCTAATAGGCAACCAGCCCCACCCAGTACACCACCAAAAATAGGGGTGCACCTATAGAGAACACATATGCCTAAAGGGCATGTGTGTGCGCTACTGCACTTTAAAAAAGCACTTTGGGGTGCTTTTTCTAAATTGCCCCGGTTAACTGCATCTCCTCAATGCCCAACTCGCGTTTAGGAAATGCATGGTACATCTGACTAGGAATTGCAAACAGTGAAATCCCTATTTGCAGTTCCTTAAAGGGCTTCGTACAGAAGAAAAGCACAGTATGCATTTCTTACCGGCCTGAAAGAGCGATTCGGACCATTAAGAAATGCAAACAGGCTTCGTACATCTGGCCCTAGTCTTCTGACTTGCAAGAAACCATTAACACAGCCTAATTCAATGTCTTGAGGAGAACCCTGAACCCGTGGAGTCAAAACAAATGGTCTATAAGTACAAGAGCAGAGGGTACCAGAGATATAACTTGTGGGGAACATAAAAAGGACTGTCAATAGTTAGACATTATCACTACAGGATTACTGGTCCCCCTCAACTGTCCCCTCCATTGTCACATTCCTAGAGGTCTGCTGGAAACCAACCAAAGGCAAAGACATTTTCCTTACTTATCTTAAATCTTTTATAGACTAGGATTCTGCTTTAAACCCTTCTGTGCACAAAACTGTAACAATTATTATACATCAGGTACACTGTAAGCACTTTTTCACAGTAAAAGTTCTCTTCTATTTTTGAGTATTTAAAATTGTTTTGAGATATTATTTCATATCAATAAGTTAGTTGTTTTTATACAAGTGTTGCTCTTAAGCTATGACAAATGGATATAGCATTAGTTATCAAAATTGCTTGTGTGGACAATACAAAAACCCTGGAACAACTGAAGGTTCAACTGCACTCTGAATTCCGTTTGAACCTGGGCAGATCCATATACCCCATCCTAAAGTTGCCTCTCTTAAGCTTCCTACAAGTACAAATGTTTCTGAATGTGAAAGCTCGTCGTATTCCTGTGCTCCACAAAGATACTAGCTAGCAAGGCATCCATTTAGCTGAAATAAGTTATATTTTTGCTTATTTAATTGTATCTTTTTTCAGGTAGCATGAACTGACTACATAAGAAGTGACATAACAAATTCATGTTATAACTAAATAAATGTGGAGTAAAAGAAGTTAATGATCGCAAATGGCAGTCATTGTGCAATGAACACCAACTGAGATCAGTAACTTATTTTACAGTTGAAACAATACAGCATAAGCATTAACTCTTCATTAGAATTCTTAATGTGGGGAAAACCATTTGTTTATTTTGGTATAGTGAACACAGCTATTGGCATAGGTCATTAGTCCGATAGGATGATGACTTGACATATTAGGTAAAATGTTTAGTGTGATAACCAAATACCGGTTTACAAAATGAGAACCCTTATTTCTGTTGGAAAAAGTCAGCTTCCTTCTGGAAATTAACCCTACCTGGTAGCTATGCTCCTGGCACAAGGCAAAGATTTTGGCTCTATTTATCATTTACTCAATCAGAGGCTGGACCAGGCATTGCAGCTAAATTCTTGGAATGCCATTCCCCCAATAGACAGAGATTGTTCTTTAAAAAAAAAAAAAAAAGTGTCAGATTCTATGCAGTGTAGTATGTGAAATTGAGTGTCTGATGTGCAATGTAGGTTGCATGACAATGACGAAAGGCTAACATTAGATAGTGTGCCTTGAGCATCATTGTACCATGTGTACATGATTCATGTGATCACCTCTATCTAGAAAGAGAACGCAAAAGACTCATGTCACTGTGTTAGTCACATGCGTGTGAGGAAGAGGTAACAGTGAAGAGTATATCCCCTGCACATGAACATGTAATTCTTGCGATCGTCTGTCTAGAACAACTAGACTATAAAAGAGATCACCTTGCAGACATTAAACTATGGTAATGGGTGTATATTTGGAAAAACTCTACTGGTAATAAGATAGAGAAGACTGACTACTGAAAAATTGTTTGCTGCTTGGCTTGATTGATGATGGACGGTACAGTAAGAGTAAATGGAATTTAGTGCTTATGAAGAACGAAAGATATTTTGAAAACCTAAAAAGTGATCAATTTGAAAGAAGATAAAAATCAAATATCACATATGATATAAAGTATCCATGAACTGAATAGCATGTGATCAAAGCATTGGTAAAAACAGTTATTCCAATGACTGCCTTAAAATATCGTCATTAAGGTGAATTCTATGGCTCTCAATTGAAAGTGGAATGTCACTCACCAAGAAGCATATGTTCATAGTGTCTAGTGTTGTAGGTTCATATGCTCTGCATGATCCTTCCATCTAGTATTTGGCTCAGATGTTTGCAAGACATTTTTCTTAGAAGAAGTCTTTAGAGCCACAACGTATAGCGACTTCTCCCTTAGCTAGCAATGCACATGGGCACAGACTTCATGTTAGATTGTTTTCCATGTAGCTATTAAGAGTGGTATGGAGTGGTGAACATTATATGATGCACGTGTATTGCACAAACAAGATGATAACTGAAAAAAGAGAAGAGATCTGTGATCAGAGCCAACCACGGCAGGGAGGAGAGTGTAGATTCACAAGTGAATCTACAACACTAGACGCTATGAAAAGATACTTACAGGGTATCATTTTCTGTTTGTAGCAAGTGCTCCTATAGATGCACATGCTCTATATAGACTGTAAAGAAGTACCCTCTTATAAGCTTTGGCTAGAATGTGGATGATATAGATGTCTGAAATAAGAACCTTCGAACCATCTAGCCAACCCCAGCCTGGATTCTGTCTAAAACATCAACATAATAATGAACTGTAGTCGGCTTACATATGCCGGCTAGGGGAATGTTCCATAAGAAGGCCATGGTTGCAGCCTTCTGGTGAGAAGAGTGAGCTCTACTGTTTATAAGGGGGAATGTCTTGGCTTTTTGATAGCGAATCTGGATACATTTGACTACTGATCTATACATTTTTGCTTTTGTTAAAGGCCGCCTGTTGTGAGGTTTGTAACGGCCACGAACAGCCTCACAAAAAGGTTTAGATCTGTCTACTATACTTGAGAGTGTGCTTTATATATAGGGTATGTAGTGCTCTCTCTGCTACTGAGTCCAGTTGGGGAAGAAGGATGGAAGCTCTACAGTCTGGTTGTGATGGAAAGGGTAAATCATCTTGGGAATTAACTTTAGGTTTGTCCTGAGCACTTCCTTCTACTTTTGAACATGGATGTAGGGTTCTTGACGTGTGAGGATGTGCAACTCATTAATGCAGCGTAAAGAAGTGATTGGAACCAGAAAGGCTATCTTCCAGGATAGGTACTGGAGTAGGCAAGAACGTAAGCGCTCAAACAAGGGCCTCATGAGTCCGATAAGGACAACGTTAAGGTTTCACATTGGTGCAAGTGAAATCCTGCAAGAAATTACTCTGTAAAGGACTTCTTTGTAAGACTCGATTAAAGGTATGCAGAACACAGGGGAATGTTCCCTGTTTTGCATGTATGTGGCTACAGCTGCTAAATGAAGCCATACTAAAGTGTAGTCTAGGCCTGACGTCTGCAGGTGGGGCAGACAGCCAATAATATTCTGAACTGCAGGCTTTAGAGGGTCTAGCTTCTTGGTGATGTAGTAACAGACAAATAATTTCCACTTTGCTGCACAGCATTCACACATGATAGGTCTAAGGGACTCCCACAGGATGTCTCTGCTTCCCTGGTATAGACCAGGTAATCAAATTCTATGACTTCAGGTGCCACATCACTAGATTAAGGTACTTCTGTTCTGACTGTCTGATGAGTCTTTGATTCCCAGTGAGAAGGTCCAGCATATTGGGGAGCATCTTGTGAGGCTGCACGACACATCTAGCAGGGCTGCCTTAGCCAAGTGGGGGCCATTAGGAAGAGAGTTTACAATGCAAGTGAATTCCCTAGAGAAGCAGGGCGAGAAGGTGAAGGTTGAGTTAGAGGGTGGGGTGATGGAAGTGTGAAGGGTAAAGAGCGAGAAACCTTGTCTGTCTTCTTGTGGTACTTCGGTGGGGTTGGAATGTCCAAGGCCAAGGACTGTTGCGATTTGGAGGGCTGAGCAGCTGCAGCTCGTGACGGGCAGGCGAGGATCTGGCCTGTGTGGGGATGGATGACCAGTGCTGGAGCCAAGGTCGATGGTGAGGGTTTCAGCCCCAAAGGTGGCTTACGTTTCAGCACTGATGGTCGGGTCAGTGTCGAAGTGCGAGCCAGTGCAGGTGTGGTTGACGTCGAGGCAGCCAGTCTCACTGATGTCTTCAGTGCTCAGCCAGAGCTGGGCAGCACATCTGAATGTGACTATCAGTGCCAACTATGGCCCAAAGCCAGTGGTAGCCCAGTGGCATCTGTCTCGGACATTCCAGAGAAACTGGAGGCAACTTGGCAGAGGGCTATTCTGCTGGATAGTGGTGGCGAGGGGAGGAGTACCATACTCACTGTCTGCTGAGCTGGAGCAAGGTCCTCCATCTCTAAATCGAAACTGGAGCTGTGGATGGTGCACCTCTTCAATGTCCTCAGGTCCGAACAGGTCTGGGATGTCCTCTCTGCTCCTATGTGGCATCTTGAGACGCCATGCTCAACTGTCAGTCTCCAAAGATATTTTGGGAGAGGAAGGAGCACCACCGGCAGCAAGCAGACTTGTTGTGCTTGGGTGAAAGAACCAAATTGCGGACCTGATGGAAATCGGTGCCATGAAACTGTGTGTGGCAGCGATGACCAATGTGGAATGGCCTCTGTTCCAATACCGTTGAGTCATGGAGGAGAAATACAATCTAGAGATGACAGAAGGCCTCATTGACCAAGATGGGGAAAGAAAGGGAGATGCGATCAATTACAATATTGATGGACAGAAGGAACCTGTGAGACCCAACAGAGCACCGGCAACTGCGTTGAACCAGAGCATCGGAGCACACATCTGAACCTGATGAGGGAAAGAACAACAATCTAACAGTCAATTAACATGCACATTACCAGCAAGAGGAGGAGTCACAGTACCTCATGATTTGAAAACCTTCTTAGAAGAAAAACAACTTGCACACATCCGGGCCCAACACCAGATGGCAGGAAAATGCACAGCATGTGTAGCTACAGACATGCATGCCTCCAACATTATATTCCTTTGACAAGCCAATTGTCTAGGAAAAGACTTGGTTGTACTTCCTTTCTGTGATCTGCAGCAACATGGCTATTCACTTTGTGAGCATTCTTCGACTAATCTGAAGCCAAATGGGAGGGCTCTGAATTGACAGTGGAAGCCAGCCACTTTGAATCTCAGGAATCGTCTGATTCCTGGAGTGAATGGGAAGATGAAAAAATACAGCCTACAGTTCTAGTGTGGACATGCACACCTGTTTTTGAAGGAGCTGGAGTACTTCCTGTAAAGTAATCATCCAAAATGTTTGCTTATTGAGAAATTTGATAAATTTCTGGAGATCTCAGGTTGGTCTCAATTTGCTTGATTTCTTTTTGATGAGAAAACCCTGTATATAGAACCCAACATTACTCTGGGAGCTGAGGACCAGCTCTAGCTCTCCCTTCTTTAGCAATAAGGAGAGCTATGCTCGTAAGGGTTTATTTTTGGATGGGAGGGTTGGTGAAAGTTACTGGGCTAACTGTACTCTACGGTCCAACTGTATGAGATCCGGAATCCAATGCTTTTTTTAACCACCTCTCACCCACCAAATGGGTTATCTGCATATTCTGTGACTGTTGCCAGTAAGTGGTCACTGTCGTCTTGATGACTTTTTGTCTTCAAACTGGCAGCCACCTCTTTGATGAGGAGGCTATCTCTGACTCCAAGAGGATGTGGAATGTGGTGTGGAGCTCTATACTGAGGGGGTACACTGCTGGTGGTAAGACTATTAATGTAAATTATATAGATGGTGTCTGTAGGATTGAAAGCCACCTCCATAGGGGTACTTATCCCTTTCCCTAACACCTTGAAAGAGTTAGATTAGTTGCTTCTGTAAGAGTCCTAGTGATCTTGCTGTGTCTGTACCTAATTTAATAGGCTGCAGAGCTTCATCAACATGGCACCCAAATAAAGACTCACCACTATAGGGCATATCTAGGTTATGTCACTGTACCGCCGGTCTGAAAAAAGTGGCCTTCAACCATCCTAGTCTATGCAGCACAGAAGCACTAGCTAAGTGCCAGAATCCAGTGGTCACAATGTTTATAGTAGTGTCTACTATGGCTGAAAATGTTCTTTCTCCTTTCAAGATAATAGCTTTCACCTCATTATTTTATCTTCTGGTACAAGGTCCAAATGTGGTTTAATATTTGACTACATCTGTCTGTTGTTATAAAGAGTAATGGCACACGTGCGATAAATCAACTCTAAGTAGATTAGAAGAACACTAGCATGAGTCAAAGTATTAAACACACTGTATCTATCTGGAAAAACACAAAAAATGCATCATTATACGAATTTATTACTCTCATTTAAGATTCTGGAATACACAAAATCATACACTCTATATACAATCATAAATAGCAATCTATTGCAAAGCCTATGTGTAATCATTAATACACCAAACAAGATAAGAAAAAACCTATATATGCATATCATTGTTCATATTCACAATCACATGATTCATCTAATTAACATAACTGCCTAAACCAAAAGAACTCCCTATTTGTTAGTCCGTCGTCAACACGTGTTTCATCCGGGGGAGTGCCCCTAGGATTTCCTCAGGACTTCCTTATTAAATAAAGATCCATCCAATATTTCCTTACTAGCTCGATTATGCTCAAATTTCTTTTAATGAGCCAAAGTGCCTCTTGATTCTCGAAGTAAAATCAGTTCGCTTGTGAGCTTGAATTAAATGCTAGAACATCTCTCCACTTATTAATAATGAATGTACCTGTTACGGTATCCAAATATCAGCGAGTACGCTTCCGATTCAACTAATCATTGTTAAGATATCCCTCTGAGATATCGTGGAGGTAACTTTTGGAGGGTGGTTACCTAAGTTTTTGTGCACCGTGTTAATTGAGTTACTTTAAGTTCTAATTGTTAGAAGTAGGAGCGCCAATCACTCACCATTTCACCCTCTTCTTTTGGATCATACATCTGTCTGTTGTTGCAGACTAGGGTTACTAGTCACTGGAAGCCCTAATCAAAGTCACCACTGTTGAAAATAATCTCTTCCAAATGTTATTGACTCTCCTGTCCTCTCTGTCCGGTGGTGCAGAGCATAATGACGATGGACTTCTAGACTATCTTTTTTACCACCTTAAGCCCCTCAGACCAGATGTGATCAATGAATGGAATCACTGTGAATGCTTTATGGGATGGGTCCGTGGCGTTATACAGAAAACTATGTGTTTCCCTTGAAAGAACCTAATGGTTGAATTTTGTTATGCCCTCTCTACTAAGTTATGGAAGCCTGCTATATCGTTGTTTGGGGAGCCAGCGGGCAGGGAAGTTGAATCTCACATTTGGCACCATATAGTCATTCCACTCAGTGCCAATTCATTGTGATTTATCATCTGGAACTTCACACGTCGTCCTGGGTTTCATCTTTATAGGCATCATTGGCACAAGCTGGTATGTAGTGGCTGAGACACCATGTCTGAGCAGTAAATGCACAGGCCTACATGGAGTGGAGGGCTTGAATGAGGTGGAGAAGACTGGATAGAAATTTCTCTCCACTGATCACCTGTTGGTGTTCTGGAAAAAAGATTTGTGAGCAGAAGTCTGAGATCCCTAATCAAGCCAAATGGGACTTGAATTCATAACTTTTAGTCAAGATGACTACCTGAGGAAACCGACTTTTCTCTCTGGATTTCCTAATGTGTTTTTAGAAAGTATCTCCTGTGGAAAGACTTTAAAAGAGCATCCTCACAAAGTATGATCCCTTTTATGAGCTTTTGTAGATGTTCCTGAGCCACCAATCCTTGGATTTTGCTGTCTGGCAATATAGCAAAAGCCTATCCTCTCTGTCCCTAAGACATTCAGTGCAACAGATTCTACAGTCTCTAGCCTTGGGGCCAGGACTAAGGCAATAAATACATTTCTGGTGTGGACCTTTGGAATGAAGCATTTTTTTACCACAGATTCCACTGGGCCTACAATGGCCTTTCTTTTAAGTCGGTCTTTGTCTGTTTATCCCAGATGTAAAATCCATAGGAGTGTGGAATTCACTCAAGTAATCAATCAAGTCAAAAAATTCACTTATCTAAAGACTTAGCAGAGTTCAGGTGACTTCATTCATGCATGATGTGCCGAAGAAACCTGAGCGCCATCTGGGAGCTGTGGTGTTTTATGAGCTTGCTTCTGATTCACTGAAGTTTGGTTCTTGTGAAATGAATGGGCTAATGTTGTGACCTTGCTAAAGCTTTTGAATGCTATGCTTAACATTGCAGTGCTCACTTGTGTACCATGGGACTCCCAGATTGTTGATGGGAATGATTCAACCATGTGAATCTAATTAGGATCCAATATTTAAGAATACCAATGTTTGCAATTCTAGATTTCCTCATTGATATTACCATTTGTTTTCATAGTTTTTTGGCATATGGCCTATCTAATGGACGTCCTACTTCTTAAAGACAAGGGGGACAGCACTGCAGGAAAGTTCACCCAAGCCATTCATTTTCTTTATCTAGTGTGCAAGGTATTCATTCTAGGTCATATTGAGGCAAACAATCCATAGCACACTCATTGACATTTTGAATTTGCAGAACCTCGCAGAAAATGAAAGCCTTTTGCTCATGAAAAGAATACTCCAAAACAACATGTATTGACCCGTTTAAGATTAATTCACAGTAGACCGTTGTTCCTACCATATTCAAAAGTATCAAAATTTGAGACTGGTGGATTCTGGAAGGCGGAGATGTTTATGCCACAGAGTGTTACCATTCCTGAATGCTATTGATACATCCTAGGACTGTGCGGTCAAGAACATAAGGATAGCTGACGTCTCATATGTCAACCACCACATCTCTAAAACACATTCTAAAAGCTTTCAGAATCAAAGTTAGAAAGATCTCAGTGTTCAATATAAGTTTTTAGTCTTTCTCACACTTCTGTCAGGCCAGTGATATCCTCACTAACTCTGCTGTATGTGGACACAAAACCCTAAATCAATAAGTAAGACCCATGAGACTGAAACATATGCATTTTGTCAAGGGTGTATTGAGAATGATGGAAACAAAGTTTGTGTTAGGTCAAAGCCTCACTAGGTTTTGGACTGAAACTAATTATATAGAAAAGAGTCAGATCAGTCCAATATCTAAGAAACTAGGTTTTATTTTTATTACAACAACCTTGCTTTATACCACAGTTTAAGGCAGCACTTGAGTTAAACGAGGACTAAATATTTAGGTTGGTACCATGGAGTACATCCCAGAAGTGATGTACTGTGTTTTGTTTTTTATCAGAACACATCCTTTTTAGGAGACTTAGGCAAGTTCAAGTACCAAGCCTGGTATACTGAGTTTACAGAGAAATCTTATTTTTTAAAATGATTGAGGCTTAAGGCCCTTTGACCTATGTTTGGCTAACTTAGCATCCTGAAGCTGGAGGGAGTAAGGCTTGGCAAATGAAAGAAAGTAGCATCAATGGCTGTACTAAACTACTCATCCTCAGAGCATGTGAAACCCAGTAAAGAGATCTGTCTATGGCACAGGAACAATCTTGTGAAGAGTGAACTGTGCAGTTCAACAGTTTCTCTTGGTGATGCACTAAAGGTGTGTAAGACCCAGGAAATGAACCATCCCACCTCGTGCCACTAATTGGTGCTTCAAAGTCATGGAACTGACGCAGCACGCCGGCATCAATAGGCTTTAAACATTGCTTTGCTATACTCCTTAAGAGCTCCATCTTTCTTGACATTCAAGTTTATATTCAAAAGTTAGTTTAGGCAAAACAAATCAGCTTACTTATTTTCTTCTTATAAGCAAGGTGATTTGCAAGCACCAGTAGTGACATTTTGGCTCAGAATGGGTAGGAAGCAACTGCAGCTGAATGGATATTCCCCAGACAAGAGACAGGGGCTCGACAAATGTGAGAACATCCTACAAAATGTGCCGTACTGTTTCCAACTGGTCATAAAACTGCTTTAAACAGGAAGGAGGGTTAGCCGCACACTCCCTCACATCCCAGCAGTTTGCCCCTTTGCATCCTGGCAAATGTAGTTCACAGTTAGCACTTACTTGGAAATTATCTGTAGTTTTTCACCAAAGTCGGTGCAGACATTGCTGTATATCTCTAGACATGTGTTTCTGGGTTTAACCCTTCATCAGTAGAGAGTAGAGAACAAAATAAATTAATCTGGGGTTGCTGGAAATGCTGCCAAAATCCTCTCAGGTCAAGTACTACTCACAGACACACAGGTGCATACAGATTTATAATGCACTTTTTTCCAGGGTTGAACCAGTAATGAAGGTGAAAGAATGTAACGTCCTGAACAGTCTGAGGCAGAACAGCTTTAATACCATTACAACATTCGACACACTGAGGGTGGAATGGTCTAAATTAAAGAGGCAGACACCTAATGACAAACATTGGAATGGTGGGGCAGCAGATCTTCATGTGCCATTATCAGACATTCTGATGTACCAAAAGGCATTCATAAAAATGACGGCAGTGTAAAGCCCGTCCTTTCACAAAAAGAAAAACGTCATTGCATGAGTTTAGTGTAGATGAGAATTACAGAGAGAACCGAAAAGTCACTAACAGAACTGAAGTTTTAAAGTGTGAGCAGCTTTAAAATCATTAACAAAGGGAAATGTGACAGCAGAGCAACTACCATACAAACCAACTGGATAAAAAATGGGTACCAAGACTGAGCTACTGGGGAGGTGGTAAAGAGCAGAGCCTGCTATAGATCTCTTCTCAAACTTAAAGTCACAGTATATTTTCAAGAACACTAATTTCCAAACTTCTGCGCAGTAGTTATCTCAATTGGGAAAGGGGGCACAGCAGGACAAGACAGTAACCCATTCTCAAAATTCCCTTTATTCCTACCTGCATACCTCTGCTAAAACACGCACAATCCTAACCATTGGAAAGTATATGAACCTGCACTTCAGGTATTTGATCCATTAGAAATATAGGCTGCAAGGAAATCCTGCAAGCATCACTCGGTCCATTCTCTTAATACAGATAAGACTGGACACTGGTTAAATAATGCGGTCTTCTTAATTACTACACATGGGTTATAGGGTGCCCACATGATGATAATACTTTTGACATTTATATGTTTTTTTACTACAGTATTGGTCATTGGAAGAATTTTTAATGTTCTTTACAAAAACAGATTTACACAAGATCAGTTTCTCCAGTGCATTCCTGATACATAGTTGTCAGCAAGCTATAAAAGTGTCATTGATTTACATCCAAGAGGATCCACTTTTGTGTCTGTCCGTAGCCCATTGTAATAGCAGGAAAGAAGTATTTGCCAACACATTTCCTGTTATTCTTTTCTGCACATTGGATACTTCGTTCTTCCCCAGACAATGAATATCATAACTGGAATGTAACAGGTACGATTACATGGCTGATCAGCCACTTCTAGCAGCAGAAGAAATAATTGCAGGGCTGTCACTTTGGTTAAGAATTATGGTAGAACAAACAACAACTTCTTGATTATGTAATAGATTGTGATGTATGTCTCTCACCGAGTGCCACTTACTTCAATATCAGATTGCAAATGTAGTCATGCCCTGCTATGTCTTAAAAACAATGGGAAGCAAAAGTTATTTCCCATTGGCGCTATGTCAAAGGAATTCCAAGTTCTCTGAGAGCATGTCATGTAGCACTGTCTCTTTGCTCCAGTGCAGAGCATACAACGCAGTATTGGGGGCATGAAAAGGGATGGGGAGTAGGCTAGAGAGTGGTGAGGATGGGGGAAGAAGACCAGGTATTTTATTACTTTTAACAGCATGATAGGCCATGTTATGTATAGCTGTGCCTCTACACCTGTGTCCCTATGTAGCAGTTGAAAGCAAGGCACATGATTTTGGGGACCTAAACATAAAGTTATAGACAGGTAAATAGTGAATAACTGGGATGACTTTCAACTAAGGGTTCTGAATGACTCATAGAAGTCAAGCTTCACTCTTATTGTCTTTCTCATGTCACTGAGAACTAGTAGGTGAAAAAGATACTTACCTACAGTAATGCTCTTTATAGCGGAGTCTCTATCTCACCACAAACTCCTTACCTTTAGAATATTTCCCAGGCCTTCATAGCAGTACTCTCGCATGCCACTTGGCAGTGTCATATGGTTCCACGTTGGTCTCATTCCACCCTGTAAGTGATGGAGCAGTGTATAAGCAGCACCATTGCACATCAATGTCACTCTCCTGCTTGAGTCTTTCTACTCCCTTCAACAGGACGCGGAGCCCAAAAAGAATCAAGAGGAACCAGTAAGCGGATCTCAGTTTTATGACCTTTTTTTAAGAAGATATAAAATGAGACCTCTTGTGCAGGCACAGAAAGGTCAAGTATTGCAATTGCTCTACAGATTACAGCTGTGGAGATGGCAGAGTTTGCAGAAGTCATAGTAAGACTCGGGAAAGAAAGACCAGTGTCTGGAGAGGTATTCAGGCCACTGGCATCCTGGATGTCAAAGATATCATCATGATCATATCAATCATCATATTATTGCTCATCGTCGCTGTCTTTGCTTCCAGACATATACTGTGGGGCATAGTGTGTTCAGACTGGGCATAATGTCTAGGTCTGTCTGGTTCAGCATGGGTCTATGAGTCTGTTAAAAATTATCAGCCCAGTTACCGGCATCAGTGATGTCTCCAGCGGGTGGCTTCAGTCATGGCACCGAGGGTGACGTCAAGCATACCACCAATGGTGGAATGGTGGCACCAGGACCAGAATTGGTGGGGCCGAAGCCAGGGAAGCGGTTGGCCTGCAAGAGAGGTTGAGGGACACAGTCAGTACTGAGGGCCGATCTGTCAATAATAACCTGACTGGCGCCCCTTTAGATCCAAGGGTCCTGAAGGCGTTCCAGAGGGATTAAGTGTTGCAATGAAAATCTGGTCCATGGCCACCTTTGGCTGCTGAGGCAGTTGCGGTGTCAGTGTCTGTTTCAGTGGAGCTGAACGGGACTAGTATAGAAATCGGTTCTGCTGAGGCTGAACAACTCCATGGCCTAAAGGTGCACAGAGCATTGCATGACTCTGAGTGGTGTGAGTGTTGGGATGCAGGAGACTCATGCTTTGATTTCTTGTGGGACTTCTTTAAATTACCTGATTCCCGTGACATCGATCATGATTCATCACTAGAGCGGGAGCGCATACTTAACCAGGACTGCCATGCCTTTCACTTCAGGAATGAGAATGTTTTTCGACCTATGGAGTTAGGTAACGGTATGTCTTGCCTAGCAGTCACAAATGCCTTTCTTGTTCATCTTGGCACAACACAGTAATGACACTGATTTGTGTTTGTAGCCAAGGCACCATAGACGAATATTATGGGCGTCTTTAACCCACATCTGCCAATTACAATCACAAAAGAGCTTAAATTGTGCAGTTCTAGGGAATGGCATTGTCTATACACTTGTGGGGAATGAGGAAAAATTGCTGTCAGAAGTAACAAGATTCAAAAAGCTCCAGACCTGTGTCGGTCGGAGCGGAAAGAAGGAAATTGACATCAGTGTGCTGAGTTGGAGCAGAACTAATGACCTTGAAATCAGACCCAGAGTGAGATGGATCCAGAGTGAAGCCCCATGACACCACCTATTGGCACACAAGGGGACTGCATGAGTAATCTGCAGTTAGAAGTCTCTTTCAGAAAGCTATTTACTTGGCCAAAAAGCCAGGTTAGGAGTGGTTTCCAGAAAGTCAGATAATTAGCAATGTAGTGCAATTCCAGAGGTAGATAGGCTGTCAGATATGCAAGGGAGCAGCCAACCCAACGGCTCTTCTGAGTTTGGGAACACTGAGGGAAGAACAAGTAGCTTACCTTCGCTAACGTTCTTTCAGGTGGATACCAGATCTAAGTTCAGAATTCTCACCTTTAGAATATCCCCAGATACAAGGCTGGATCCAGAACCTTTTACACAACTGATCCTCATATAGATGCCACCCTGCCTGCTGATGTCCGTTTCTTTCTTGACTCTGTCAGTGAGGAATCAGACGTTAGATAAAGTATCCACCAAAAAAGAGAGTTACTGAAGGTAAGTAACTTGCTCTACTGATGGGTACTTATAACTGTAGATTCCTCAACTTTAGAATAGATACCAACGCAGTACATCCAAAAGGCGGAGGAACTGCAAAATGGGTTTAGAACAACAAGTCCTGCATGACCCGAATAGATGAAATTCCCTCCAGTTCGTCCTGGCTGTCCGGCAGTAGTGCTTTGCAAATGTGTACGCTGATGCCAATGTTGGAGCCTGGAAGATGTCAACAACAGGCAAACTGCGTGCCAGCACAGAGGTAAAAGCTTGGGACCTGGTGTAATGAGCCTTCAGCCATTAGGGAGGCTGCTTGCTTATTAGCCAGTGTCTAACAGGTCATAGTCCAGAAGACCATCCAACATGACTGATTCCTTTTCTGTACCACTTTGCCTTTCTTTGCTCCAGAAAATCCCACAAACAACTGATCATCTACCTGAAATTCTTTGGTGCAGTCAATTTAAGCTCTTGAGTGATGAGGTGAGAAAAAGAGTACTGGGAGGGCGATGGATTGTCACGTGTAAAACTGAGGCACAATTTTCGGCAACAATGCTTTCCTGATCTTCAACAAAAGCTGATCAAGGGACAAAGGTGGCTTAGTGAGGCTGCACTGATAGAGGCTGGAGTTCATGCAACAAGCTTAAGTGATCACAATGATAAACCTGTTTTGAAAGCACTGAGTAGCTGTGCTTGGATTCAAAGTAAGTAACATAAGACTAAAGTCAGGCAAAAATCATCAAGTTACTTAGCTTCGGTAACGCCTTATCTGGTAGAGACTACATCTAGCTGCAGATTAATCACCTTTGAATTTCTCAGGCGACAGACAGGATCCAGAAGATTTTTCTTGAGCAGTACCTCTGCACGCCAGTAGGTGGCATCAATCGGCTTTAGGTGCGTTGTTGCAGTGGTCTGTATGGATGTTGTGGTACCTGTATTGGCGCCACTCAGGCGCGCTGGCGTCAGTTAATTTTCACGACTTTGCACACCAGAAGCACAGAGCCATGCACTGACCAATGGGGTGAACAACTAGGGCCCTGATATGTGTCACGCCTGTACCTAGAAATATGTTTGCAGAGTGGAGAGGGTATGTGGGTAGTTAAGGAATCTGCGGCTAGATATAATCTCTACCAGATAAGGTGTTACCAGAGGTAAGTAACTTGTTCACTTCATAGAGAATTCTGGCTGCAGATTCCTTACCTTTGAATAGGTACCCAAGCAATACCTCCCAAAGGGTGGGTCTGCAAAACAGGTTTCAGACCAAAAAGTCCTGTAGATGGAACGGGCAAAGTGCCATCCCTACGTACCTGGCTATCCAGGTAGTAGTCTTTCATAACGTACAGAAATGCCCATGTTGCTGCCTGGCAGAAGTCCGCATGCTAACACAGTGGTCGCAGCTTTAGCTCTGTTGGAATGAGATTAAAAACCTGTAGGAGGTTGCTTCTTTGCCAACACATAGCAGATTACAATGCAGAGCACAACCTACCTAGAGATGGGTGATTTCTGTATTGATCGACCTTTCTTCGCACCAACTTACCACACCAAGAGTTGGTCGTCCACCTGGAACTCTTTTATGCAATCAAGGTAGAATGACAATGCACTTTTTGGATCCAGAGGGTGGAGTCGCTCCTCTTCTTTAAGTAAATCTTGAGGAGAGAAAAAAGTAGGCAGTGTGATTGACTGGCCTACATGGGATAGGTGACAACTTTTGGTAGAAAGGAGGCCCTCATGTGAAGTACCAGTTTATCAGAGAAGACAGAGAGGTAAGGTGGCTTAGATGATAAGACCTGCAGCTCACTTACTCAGCGAGCAGACATAATTGCCAAAAGGAAGGCTGTTTTCAAAGTCAGGAGCCTAATGGCACAATTGTGGAGAGGTGCAAAAGGAGCACACTTTAAGAATCTTAAGACCAGATTGAGATCCCACGGAGGCATGATGAATGGTGAAGGAGGGAAAAGATGAACAAGACCTTTTAGGTACCTATGTACAGTAGGGGACTTGAACAAGGATGGTTGGTCAGGCAGCCGCAAGGAGGCACGAAGAGCAGACAGAAAGCCATTAAGAGTACCCAAAGCACAGCCCTTGTGGGTAAGGGAAAAAATAAGGACTAATTCTTCAGAAAGAGGGGCAGAAAGTTTCTCCGCACACCAAGCCACAAATTATTTCCAACAGCAGCTGTATACCATGTTAGTGGAGGGATGCCAAAATAACTTGACAGACTTCGGGAGGAAGGTTGAAAGCTGTCAAATGCCGTCTCTCAAACTTCACACAGTGGAGTAGACAGGTTCGGATGAAGAACCCTCCCCTGCTTCTGCGACAGACGATCCTCCTGAAGGGGCAGTCTGATTTTGAGGGGGGTGTTAATGGCCATGCTCAGTAGCTCGGGATAGCAGTTGTATGTGCCCAGTCTGGGGCCACACTAATAACTTGGGCCCAGTTGTTCCTGATTTTCTTGGGAACTCTGGCCAGGAGTGGTATTGGCAGAAAGACATCCAGGAGGACCTGAGCTCCACACAAGACTAAAAGCATCTCCCAGCGAGAGCCACCTTGGAAACTCCAGGTTGCAGAACTGCTGGCATTGAGCTTTCTCAGCAGAGGCGAATAGATATAACCAATGCCCTCGTCACTGCTAAAAGGGACCTTGTGCCACCTCCGGGTGGAGACACCATTCGTGATCCGCTAGGCACTGACAGCTGAGTTAGTATGCCCTGGCGATCAGAGAGCCTGCCAGGTGTAGAACCACCAGGGATATGCCCCGCTGTTCCAGCAGAGTCCAGAGAAAAAGGGCCTCTTGACAGTGGGTCCACGAGTCCACCCCGCTCTGCTTGTTGCAGTATCACATGGCAGTGGTGTTGTTTGTGAACGTTTGTACTAGCCTTCCCTTGACGGAGGGTAAAAAGACTTTCAATGCCAGTCGAATCACTCAGAGCTCCGGCATGTTGATGAAGATTCCCAATACTGCTGGAGACCAGAGTCCTCTGTATCCACCTCTCCCAGAAGGCCACCCCATCCCTGAGTGCCGCATATGTCACTAATGTCAGATCTTGTTGGGAAAGGAAGAGGGGTCTGCCTCTGACCCAATAGCGGTTCATTAACCACCACTGCAGATCGTGTGCAGTTCCCTTCGAGTTCTGGACCATATTGAAGAGATTCCCCTGATGCTGTGCCCACTGGAATTTCAGGTACCACTGCAGAGCCCGCATATGCTAGTGGGCATGTGCCACTAGAAGGATGCATGAGGTTGTGAGGCCCAACAGCCTCACAGTCAGACTCACCGAAATCCAGAATAGAGGCTGAGACATTCTATCATGGCCTGAATATCCTGGACTCACCATTTGGGAGGATCAACCCGAAACTGCAGTGTGTCTAGAACAGCTCAGATGAAAGGCAGTGTCTGAGAGGGAGTCAGATGTGACTTCAGCAAGATGATAGCGAACCCCAGCGAATGCAGGAGGTCCGCCATAGTCTGTCAGTGGGAGACAACAGCCATGGTGCCTTACACAGCCAGTTTTTGAAGTAGGGGAAGACTAGCACCCCTGATCTCCGTAGATGAGCTACAGTCACTGAAATCACCTTAGTAGACACCCATCGGGTTCTGGTAAGGCCAAAAGGAAGCACAGTGAACTGAAAATGCTTGTGGCCTTCCGTAAACAGCAGACAGCACCAGTGGGCAGGTATGACAGGCATGTGGAAGCAGGCATACTGGAAGTGCAATGCTACCATCCAGTCTTCTGGGCCCAGGGCAGACAATACCTGAGCATTTTGAATGTTTCCTTCGTGCCGAAGAGGTTGAGGGCTCGAAGATCTTGAATAGGACGAAGGCTGTTGTCCTTTTTGGGAACGAGAAAATAGCAGGAATAGCAACCAATCTACTTCTGGCACCGGAACCCTCTTCTATGGCTCCCTTGGCAAAGAGAGCTGCAACTTCCGCACGGAGAAGCGGGACAGGCGATCCTCCGTCAGCCAGTCGTGAGATGCTGGCATGGAGGGAGTGGTAGTCTTAAAGGGGAGGGAGCAGCCCCTTCGGACAATCTACAATACCCACTTGTCCGATGTTACAGACTGCCAGTTGAGCAGGTGACTGTTAAACCTGCAGCCATCTGGGTGCCCATGATGGAAAAGGGGCAGATTAGGAAGGTCTGGAGGCTGCAGCTGCCTGGGGGGTGGGGGGGGTGACTCACCAGTCCCGCTGGCTACCAACCCACTAGGCCTGTGGTTACAGTGCAATCGGCCACGCAGAGGCTGGGGGGCACTGCAGCTAGGTGGCTGGGAAGGACTTGGCACGGCCTGTAGGAGGCTGGCCTGGTTTGTAGTGGGTACCTAAGGTACTTACTGCCAGGTCCAATTATCCCTTATTAGTGAAATGTAGGCAGTGTTCTAGCAGCTTAGGATGTCTAGAGGTAGCTGTAGCAGAACAGCTTAGGTTTAACTAGGAGACATGCAAGCTCCTGCAATACCACTATAGACACACAGTACTTATACACAATAAAAGACAATACACACTGTTACCAAAAATAAAGGTAATTTATTTTAGTGACACAAGGCCAAAAATATCTTAAAGGTAATACTCCTTCTGGAGGTAAGAATTATACACAATAACACTAGAGACCAAAATCAGGTAAGTGATAAGAGTTATTGTAAGACTGCAAGCAACAAATGGTGGGTTCCTGGACCTGAAGACCTGTGAAAAGAGGAGACCAAGTCCAGAAGTCTCAGAAGATTCCAGGAAGGACAGGAGCCCATGTGAACCTAGAAGATGGTGCAAAAGAGGATTCGCTGGTTAGAAGAAGTCTGCAGAAGAGCACCAAAGAAGATGGCTGCAGGTTCCTGCGTGGTGCAGGAGATGTACCACGTCGAGATGTTGGATGCAGGCTGTTTGCGTCACTGGATTCGTCCAACAAGCCTTGGTTCAAGCAAGGTCACGGTTTGCATCAAAATGGCGCTGCCTGGACCCAGGAGGGACCTGGGGGCCTCAACTGGGACTGAGGAGGCAGAGGGGGCTCCCAACACTGGAGAGAGCCCACAGATGACCAGGTAACACCCACAGGAGTCCCAGGACCCGGGGACAAAGAAGATGCAAAGTGCAGATAGTGCAGCACAACAAAAGAAGGTCCTTCGCCCCTGGAGAACAACTCAGCGAGTTGTGCGTCGCAGGATGGAGTGCTGGGGACCTGGGCTACACTGTGCAAGAAGGATTCTTGGAAGAAGTGCACGGAAGCCCAAGGAACTGGAGATGACACGTGCACAGGGGTACTGTCGCAAACCGGGAAGGCAAGCTCTTAACTTCACCAAACTTGGACAGCTGGACCTTAGGACAGTCTGGGTCGTGTTGGTCCACCACCTATGTTCCAGGAAGCGCGCTCGTCGTCAGGAGAGGAGCCCAGGAGAACCGGTCGGCATCGCAGAAGGTGCCTGCAGCAGCAGGGAAGTGATTCTGTCACTCCACTGGAGTGTCCTTCGGTTCTTCTGGTGCAGGGTAAAGACAGGGAGTCCTCAGAGCGTGCACACCTTGGAAACTGTTGCAAATGCTGGCTGCAGCTGAAGTTGCAGGTCAAAGGAGTCGTCCTGGATACTTTGTTGCAGTTACAGCAGTTCCTGGAGCAGTCTACGGTTGATCCGACGGTCAGAAGCGGAAGCAGAGGATTACTGGAGGAGTCTTGCAAGCTGAATCTGAAGAGACACCCACAGGAGAGACCCTAAATACCCCTGAAATGGGGATTGGCTACCTACACAGGTATGCACCTATCAGGAGGGGTCTCTGACCTCGCCTGCTGGCACTGGCCACTCAGATCTCCAGTGTCCCCACAACTTGGAAAGCAAAATGACTAGCGCCAGGGACACACTGGAGGAGCTCTGGGCACCACCCCTGGGGTGGTGATGGACAGGGGAGTGGTCACTCCCCTTTCCTTTGTCCAGTTTCGTGAAAGAGCAGGGACTGGGGTTCCCTGAACCGGTGTAGACTGGCTTATGCAAGGAGGGCACCACCTGTGCCCTTCAAAGCATTTCCAGAGGCTCAGGGAGGCTACACGCTCCCAAGCCTGCAACACCTATTTCCATAGGGAGAGGGTCTAACACCCTCCCCCCAAAGGAAATGCATTGTTCTGCCTTCCTGAGACTGTGCTGCTCAGACCCCAGGAGGACAGAAACCTGTCTGAGGTGGCAGCAGCTGTAGCTGCAGTGCAAGCCTCAGAGAGCTGGTTCGGCAGTACTGGGGGGTCCATGGTGGAGCCCCCAGGATGCATGTGATTGGCCCCCAATACCAGATTTGGAATGGGGGTACAATTCAAAGATCTTAGACACCTCACATGGCCATATTCGGAGTTACCATTGTGAAGCTACATATAGGTTTTGACCTATATGTAGTGCACACGTGTAATGGTATCCCTGCACTCACGAAGTCCGGGGAATTGACCCTGGGCAGCGTGGGGGCACCTTTGCTAGTGCAAGGGTGCCCTCAAACTTTGTAACTTTGCACCTAGCCTTCAGTAAATGAAGGTTAGACATATAGGTGACTTATAAGTTACTTAAGTGCAGTGAAAATGGCTGTGAAACAGTGTGGGCACTATTTCACTCAGGCTGCAATGGCAGTCCTGAAGAAAGGTTTGTCTGAGCTCCTTATGGGTGGCAAAAGAATTACTGCAATCCATAAGGATCTCCTGGAATCCCAATGTCCTGGGTATCTAAGTACCATATACTAGGGACTTATAAAGGTGGTCCAGTGTGCCAATTGGAATTGGAATATGAAGTCACTAAACTATAGGGACTAATTTTGAAGTGGAGAGAGCATAAGCACTGGAGTTCTGATTAGCAGAACTTCAGTGACATAGTCACTAAAGGCCACGAACTATGAGCCCTGGGTTCTGGCTAGCAGGATCCCAGTGAGACAGGCAAAACATACTAACAGACAGAAATTGGGGGTAACATGCCAAGAAAGATGGTACTTTCCTACACCGCTGGAAGCCCCTTAGTCACAAAAGGAGTGAAAGGCAGATTGGGAATGGCGGGCAGACAAGATGCAGGTCCTTCACCAACATCGGCCGATGACAGGCTCCGCAGGTGTTAAATCCTGTCTTCCTAGATTACATTATCCTACTCACACCAGGAGGAAATCCTCAAAAACGGTTGACAAAACGTCGAAAAAAATTCGGTCACAAAATGAGTGAAAGGTAGCTCTTCTCCGGATCAGCACTGGTTGGCGCGGAAAGAGAAGAACTGATGCCAGTGCGCCTGGGTGGCACCTTCATAGGTACCACATCACTTCCGGCGCGGACTAGGCTAACAATGCACGTGGAGCCGATCTGCGCCACCTACCGGAGCCAAGGGTACTGCTCACAAAAAATGTTCCAGATCCGGTCTGACACCTGGGAAATTCAAAGGTAAGAAATCTGCATCACAAACCATTTGGGAGGGAACACGTGTCAAACCTTTAATAAAACACACCACAAAGAGAGTTGGTCCAGCAAATGCAAAAATGCTGAAAGGGCAGACAAATAACCTTTAAAAGGGCCCACTTTGAGATCCTGCTTTGCCAATGACAAAACAAACAGAAACTATCACCCAGTTTAGCTTGTAAGTTGGTCTGTTTTGCAGACTTTACAACAGGTCACAAATCTGTCCAATATCATCGATGAACTTTGAAGAATAATGTCGGGGCATGGGGGTGACATTCACATAGAACCTCAAGTGAAAGTGTGCAGTCAACTGCTCAATCTCCACACAAGAAGGTGTGGATTGCACAGGTTCGGGCAGAAGCTTCCCCTTTTGCTGTGACAGAAGATTCTCGCTCAATGAATGCTTGATCAGAGGACAAAAAGCTAAATCCAAGAAATCCCAGGTACCACGCTCTCCTGTCTGAATTTGATGCTGCTAGGATGACTTGGGCATGGTTGTTCCTGATCTTCAGAATTTAAGGCAGGAGACGTGGGAGCGTAAAGGTGTACAGGAGTCATGTGCTCCACTTAAGCTTTACAGCAACTACTAGAGAAAATGTGCTTAGGAACTCCCAAAGTGCAGAGGTTGTGACACTGCAGATCCTTGGAGGTGGCAGAAAGATCCAACTAGGGCCCTCATCACTGCGAGAAGACGCGCTGCCCTCTAGTTGCAACTGCCATTCATGACCCTCCAGGCATCACTGGCTGAGCTTGTCTGCCCTGGCCATTTAAGATCCTGTTAGGTGTTTCACAATCAGGGGAAAGCCAACTCCAGAGGTGCAGTGCCTCTTTGCACAGGACCGATCACCCCAATATACTCTTCCTATTGCAAAAACACATGGCAGTAGTGGTGTCTGTGTGCCTAAAACAGCTCCTATAAAAGGGAGCCTTTGCAAATAGGTCAGTGTGAATTTGGCTTGTTGACTGAGAACCCTAGAGTTGTCAGGAGGCTCGTCATCTGAAACATATGTACACCTGACTGCTGTGAGCCTGCCTTTACCAGCCAGTTGTCGAGGTAGGGGAAAACTGCTATCACCAACCTTTGAAAATTGGCAGCAACCTCTGCCTTTCGGAAAGTGTGCTAGTAAGGCCCAAGAGGAGTACTTCCAACTAAAAATGCTCCTGGCTGACACTGAACATCACGTAACCTATGTGGAACTGAAAGGGGGGCACATGAATGTATGCATACTGCAGGTCTGGGTAGGACAAATCATTGTTGGACAATCTAGGTGACACACCAGTCAGATATAAAGGCTTGCCACTCTAGAACAAAATGTCTGAACCTGCCTCCCCACATGGTGGCTGTGTGAATCTATGTGCACACTAACATGAGTTGGAGGGAAAGACTGAGTGGAGCATTGGCACTGGTGCCCTGCACAAGGCCTGCTGGATTCACCGCCACAACAGGGATGAGGTAATTGGTTGTGGTGGTGGCGGAGGCCAGGCAAGGTCTATGCACCAGCCCCAAGTCATAGCCTGGAAAGATCTGGAATCAATGAGGAAAATGTCAAGCATGGATGGAAAGGCCTAAGAAATGTGCTGTACTCCGCTAACCTTAAAACTTAAGAAGGCAGAATAAGAGGGTTTTTTTTCAAAAAGGGGGGACTTTAAGTAACTTGCCCTTTCAATGGCTAACCCTTCTCACAATTCCTAAAAAAACATGACTGACAAAGCGGTATCTCAAAAGACAGCTTCACTGAGAGAAAGGGATAAGAACTATTCGAACACTATTTGCCTGAGGAGTGATCGAGTGCCACGCGATAGGTAGAAATCAAATGAATTGTCCAAGAAGCTTTGTGTTATACAGACATCTCCATGTACCTAAATCAATGTAGTACTACCTTGTGAAATCTCAGGTGGAAGCCTATCCCTATGCAGTACGGAGTCCCTAAGATTAGAACCACTGAGATTCAAGAAACAAAATAACATACAACACCGCATCTTTTCTGGCACATGCCCCAGAATATGAACTCCCCCCTGAGCTACGCACCTACTATCAGCTGTTACTTTCAAGAAAGAAGTCAAAATGATACTGACAAACTGCCTCTTTCCACAATGATTTTCTCTATATGAGAAGACAGTTGTGGACGCTGAGCTCACTGCCCCATTCAAGGTCTATCCTGGACTACAGATATCTCAATCGATGACCCTGGGCCCTAAATCCAGGCCTCAAACCGTCACCAGCTTGCATGTGCTCAGATTCAGCTATAGTCTAACGTACAACTCAACTACGGCTACAGAATGCGATAACTGAAAAATCCGGACTATGATTCATTATTCTGCCTGTTTCTTCTCATCATGTATTGTATTTCAGTGTACCATGTGTCTTTCTGCCATGTGAGGCGCTCTAATGCACTTGACTCATATTCGCACCTTATTAAACTCTTAAGTAAAAATAAAAAAAATACTTAAGTAACCATTTGACAAATATTTAAGGACTTCCCCTAGCAGAGATGACCCAGCTCATTGTCCCTTCATCAACTGGGCTCACTTACTATCTGCTACCAAAGGCACAAACTCTATTATCCATCAAATGTGTGAGCAGGGTGCTAGAAAACAATGTGAATGGTTCAAGTAAGAGTGCTCTGATTGCTTCTCCTAGGAAGCAGTCCATATGTTAAGGAAGATACTGATCCATCAACTTCTACAAATAAGTATTCCCCTCCCCCTGGGAGGAATCTAAAGAACAAATATTTATTTTATAAGTTGTTACATTGTTCAATACATATTTGTAGGTAATGTAAAACAATAGCATTCACAGGGCCTTGTCAGCTTTAACATTAGAAAGTCAATGACATTTTGATCTTTCTTTCTGAAATGTTTCTTAATTTACAGACCAACACTCAAAGCCTTGCATGGGTCTAATCTATTATGCAATTTAAGTGTCCTCGATATGGGAGGAGGTGGAAAAGGAGCCAGAAAGCTTACCTTGTGGGACAGATGAAAACCTCAACCAATTTCAGCAAAAAGAAAGACTCAACTATCAAAGTCAATCTAGCCTGGAAAACAAAGTTTGCATACAGAGGGCAAGAAGATACAATGACGGTGACTCTCACACTCTTCTTCCGATTGAAATGATGACAAGAAAGACTCTTCATCTTCAGGCACTTCAGTGCATGGTAATAAATAGACTTAAATTTGGATCCAAACTAAAGATGAAGCAAATTCCAAATCCCAACCATGGCATAGAAAGGGTGGAAATGGAAAGGCATTCTGATAGCCAATTATGATAGGCGAAACAAACCATGGAGTGCAAACCAATCAAAACAATCATAAGAGATTATTTTTCTTTACATATTTGAAACTTACTTGTGCAAAAGAAATGGTAAACTGAAAATCACTTAAAAATGGTGCATGTTTTAAGTTTTTAGTTGATGAGCTCCTAAGACTGAAATGTGTCATAGTCTAATGACACAGAAGAAGGGTGAGCATTATCACTAAGATGATTTGACCCTATTAGTTTACTTTTATTTATGCAGTAGATAGCAAGGAAGAATCGAAAATTGTGATCCCTTTATTCCCAGAAGAAAAGACCTCAAACCTAGATGGCCCACTCAATGCAAGAAGAATGATATTTGTAAAGCCCGTCTATAAGATAATATCTTAAGGGCACTCCCCATCGCAATGGAGAAGCATCTTCCATTGCGGAGAGCTAAGATGGGTCAGGGCTGAACTTTTCATTTGTGTTGTACAAGTGATAGGTAGATAATTTAATAGTACTTCTGGAGCTATCCAATGTAGCAGTCTTGCTCAAGAATCCAATTCCAATGTGTAAGCCTGAGTTTTATTCTGTCTAGATCTCTCCAGGAAGTTATCAGCATGCATGCAAAAGAGGAGATGGACATTAAAGAGCTTATCAACTAAGCTAACTTGCACAATTCTGGAAAAAAACAATTGCATGTATCCTAGTGTCACATTGGCACCACTAATGAAGCCATGAATCTAGCAAAGGCATTGACGAAATATGGTTAGGATAGCACATACTGCTTAGCAGCATCTTTGCCATCCTGCTTTGGCTGAGAAAACAAACTTGGAGGTAGTCTGGCAACTCAGTAACAGACTGTTCACCATCTCTAATAAGGCAAGAGAATTATGACTTAAGATATGTTGTGTTTAGCACTCAGGACAAGGGTGTCAGAAACAAATACCATGAGGGTTGAAGCTTTAGAATAGAATAGTACAACAGTTTAACAGAACAACATTCTATCCCCAATTATTAGACACACAACACTATCTGGTATAATTGTAATACAATATCATGTAAGAGACAATTTGAGGGGAAAACTGTGCTGGGGACTACAGTTAACTTGTGGTATATTCCATCTGAAGTGAGGAGAGATAAGGCTTCCATAATTTCAGTGCAATATACTAAATGACACTCAGACACTGAGTCACGACAGGAGGAGGAGGACTCTGTGGCAACACAATAGGAACTCTCCTCTAAGCAAGCAGTAAATCAATTGTTAAATATTTTGTTTTGATTCTTAAAATGTCTTCTACATTATCTAATAAGGGCGGTTACAATTAAAATTTTCATCCACTATTACATTTAATAAATAAAGAGAATCAGCCTCCACAAAATTCCCTTACAGGAGGTCAAAGCTGTGCTAAACGAAAAACGTAAGCATCTTGTAAGAATTTCTATAACTGGGTAAGGCATCACGAAAGAATGGTCCGATGGTGCTGGCCTATGTTTCCATTATTCCTATTATTAGCTCCTTTCAATTTTAAATTTCAATTTTCTCTAAAACATCATATATAACGCCCAACAATGTTTTTTTGAATTGTAAAATACCAGCTCTGATTCCTGGCAATTTTTTGTCAGAATCTCAATGGGCAGATGTAATTTTTATCTGAATATGAAAACTCTAAAATTTCCAGCATTATCATCACTGCAAAGACTGTAAGCTACTCCAATAAAGGTTGGTTTTGTGCTGGAAATTTTCTTACTGGTGACATGTCTGCACCACTGCCATTCTGTAAGTCTATCAGCAGGCCCTTATATGTGTTTCCAGGATAAAGAAAACGTTTTCATTCACGGTCATCGTCCTTATTTTAAGGGGCAAAATGATCTTCGATGCATAGGGCATAAGAACCGGATCTTAAAATTTCAGAGTACTTTGAGAGAGTTCCAGGGCTCAAGTTGTTACTAGTTTTAGAAACGTACTGTTCTCTCGAATAGTCTGATGATTTATTTCTGGAAGCTTGTGGAATCTGATACATCACTGTTAAAGGTGGCAGAAAGAAATCTGGTTTGACTGATCTTAGGGTTAGCACAGAGGCATCAATGAACCCAACACAAGCAGCATTCAAGCCACAGGCTTCTTAAGATTCTCAGTTGTAATAGAAGCTCTTGCAACAACATGGATGCGAAAGATGGAAACTGTATTGACAGGTAGGACCTATATGTGCCCGACTCAATGCTGCTGTTGCACAGAAGTGCAAGAAAGATGACAATGGTGACAAAGAAAATAAAGTGGCTCTTGGGGTAACATTAGAGTGGTAGCGCATGCTGAAAATGGCCATGACATCATTTGTTTGCTCTTTAGATTCCTCCTGAGGAGGTAACGCTTATTTGTAGAAATTGTAGGATCTGCTTCTTTAACACATGGACTACTTCTGGGGAGAAGGAATCAGAGCTCTTACTTCAAACATTCCCAATGTTTTCTATAACCCTGCTCACAAATGTGAGGCATAACAGAGTTTGTGCCTTCGGTAGCAACATTTTACGTGACAAGATAATCATACCCAGCTTTTATAACTTGAGTTTGATAACTCCTGGTGTGAGGTCACAAAATCTGGCCTCTCTCTCACTAATGGATTTGGGAAGATGGCAGGGAGGTGGGGGGCGACAGAAAGGCCACCTAATGCTTTAATCATACACATTGTACGGTATCCAAATGCATGTCGATCAAGGATGTTTGACTTCAGCTGGAGAATGACCAAAGTAAAATTTTACGAAGTCCTGAAATAAGAATCTACTAAAATTTAGAAATGTTGCTGATCCAAGGTTCTGCTAAGTGTAGAAAAATAGGAACTAGGGCCCTAACACTTACTGGCAATCATGTCCTGCAGATTTGCTGCTGCACTAGTACATCCTGTCACCAGTGAATTGAAATTACTGAAAATCTCCTGGATCACGTCTGAATCTTGGGAAGGGTTCATAATGAGCATTCTGTATGGAGTATCCAGTCAATATATTGCTCACATTATAGCACTTTAATGGATAAATGTAAACAACTAAGATTGCAAGATGTAGCATGAAGGAAATCTCTATTGCCTTTTCTAGTGTATGGTTCTCGCTCTTGCACATAGACCTTTCCAACTTGTGCAGAGGCAGTGATGTTATGTGCCAATGTGGAACCTCTGGAGAGTTAGGGTGTTAATATGTATTTACTGAAAGACAAATGGCTCTCAGGGTCGAACTCGGACAGAAAATAGGCCTGGTCACACAAAAAAAAAAAACCATAGCCCAATTAGGGAATTAGATAGCTAAACAATCACTGTCTGGGCCAATAAATCTCCCCTCTGAGAGCTATTGGATTTGGCAATGATTTTTAGCCAAGCTGTGCAACACTGAGAACAATCTCAGAACAAAAGGTGGTTAAAAGGGAATCGGGCATTAAGTTGACAATGGAGATTGAGAAGAATAGACTGGAGAAGCAAGAGGACAATGAAGGGTGGGTGAGAAGGGATGGGGAAGCAAGTTGCAACAAAGGGTAGACAGGAGGGAATGGGATACAAGGCTGCCAATGGTTATGTGTTAGCAAGCTGACAACAGGGGGGCAAGCAGGGGCTGGTGAAGTAAGTTGACGACAGAAGGTGGGCAGGAGGGGCTAGGGCAGCAAGCTGACAATGGAAGGTGGGCAGAAGGGGCTCGAGCAGCAAGCTGACAATGAAGGGTGGACAGAAAGCTATGGTAGAGCAACCTGACAAAGGAGGAAGGTTAGAGAGGTGAGCAGAAAACAAGTTAACAACACTTGATGGGTGTGAACTTGTAAAGACAAGCTGTATAGGTGTTTTGAAAGGTATGGGAGGCTACAGGCATGTGTTCCTGCTGCATTCAACGTTTCTAGTAATATCAAAGCAATCAACAGTACAAACTGGCCCAAACAAAGCATAAAACATGCCCAGAAACAGCCAAAACAAAAACCCACAAAATGACCTGTCAAAGCAGTCCTTTCGACACTGCCTACTCGTCAAACCATGCCAGCACTTTATATTTTTTGCAATAAAGATCAATGTTTTTAATCCTAAATGTATGCATGCATGATCTTTGTTCACTGAATCTACTCAACAAAAATGTTGCTGACTCTGGCATTCACTGTCGTCTTACTAAAAATCATCGTGGCTCAGGGTTCATAAGCCACTATTAAATGTACAAAAAGAGTTTGAAGTCATAATTCATATACGCTCAGTTTATCAGTGAAATAACTTCAATTTTTCCAAAATAACATACAGCAGGTTATCTCACAACCTCTTAACTTCTTTTGCTTACGTCTGTTAACTAACCGTGATCAAACAATGTTAAGGACCCGAGGAAATGAAATGAAAAATAAAATAAGTAGGGAAACGCATATTGGCTAAGTTAGAGTAAAATACTGGTTCTTTTAAATAAAAAATGCTGGCTGTTGAGAACTTTATGGAACTAACTTGATGCATTGCATTCTAAAGTTTTTGGAAAATCGGACGTACTCTTAGTGACCAGTTTATTGGAATTATATAACTGCAAACCCTTTTTGTCTTTTTATTGTATCTTACATGGTGTCATGGGTATGACACCACACTGAAGTCTAACCATAGTTTAAAAAGAGCCCTTTTTGCTCTCTGACCTTATGTTTTTCATTAGTAACTGTGTGCAAAGTGTTCCAGGTGTGGATTGTTTTGAGTGAAAAATCCAGTGCACTGCAAGACACAGCTAGTCAAGCTAGTTGGTGATAACTGGAAGAGCATACTAGCAAACAACAGGATTGTTCTAAAAATTGATTCAGGGCAGTAGTAACTACGTTATTTAGAGGAGTGTGATGTTATGTTATCTGAACAGAAATGCATTCGATAAGAAGGTATTGTCAATGTCAAACAAAACAGGCTAAAGTTAAGCGTGGGTCATATTTCCTTTGAAGGTAAGGCATTTGACTGGGCAGGGAGATGGTTTTCATGCCAAGGTAAAATTAAGCAGGTGAGACGTGGCCTTTTTAATTCTCTTCCTAGACCAAATTGCGAGTAAAAACCTGAAAGCCCTGTACACTGGAAATAAATTCAGGGTGTGATCCAAGCCTTCAAAGACTAACTATATTTGAAGACAATGTGTGCAAAATTGCAAACATATTTAAACATAAAAATATTCTGGAGGAAGACTGCAGCGAATATGGAAGAATAAACATGTTCATGCCAAAATGATTTACTACGCTTAACTTCAGATTTTAAAATGTCCGTGCAACAGCTTTCATTAAACTATCTGGTTAGAAATTTTGCTTTTCCATAGTTTAGATGTTTCTATAGAGGGCAGGGTTAATGCAAAAAAAAAAAAAAAAACATCCAAACAAACATATTTAGGAAGCAGGCAAAACACTATTAGATAAACCAGCTGGCAGGATGTCAAACAGGTACCTTTGCACGAGCTGCAAAACGTGGGGCTCGCCGCACTTGAGGAGATGCAGGACAAAAGATCCCCAAAAACACAAACTATTTTGAATAAAAAAGGGAAACCAATGGACAAAAACAAAGGTGAAGGAAAGTAAAGACATTAGAAAAGTACATTAGGAAAAGCATACATTATAGTCGAGAAATAGTATGAGGTCTTTTGATATTAATTTAAGCTTTGCCAAGGTATAAGACGGGGATACAAGTGCCTACTGGATACAGAATTGCATTCTGGCACGAATCAGCCTTGACGCTTGGCAAGGCAAGCAGACCAGAATGAAACTCATTTAAAAGCCAAGATACTATTGGACAAAAGCAGAGAAAGGCAAAATTAAGTTATATATGCATCAAGGAGAAGCCTTTTTTTTTCCAAAACATTAATTTTCTCTGCCTTGCATGCGCTGGCCCTTAAAAAATATTTCTTCTCACTATTCATGATTCACTATTCAGAGGAAGGAAATCGAGCCTTGAACAAACGAACATTTAACTTCATTTACGTTATTTAGACAAAATAGAATGAAAAGAATAATGCTGAAAAAGATATTGCTGGTATATCTATATGGTATCTACAGATATTTCCCGTCAGTCTTTTAACAGCACTTATTAACTGGGAATCATAGCAGTTTTGATACGTTGTAGAATATTTTGAAGGAGCATGCAAACATCTTGGGCCTGCCTTTACCTTATCTCAAAAATCTGTCTCCCAACAAAGACACCATTTTTCTACCACACCTCAAACACACTATCATCACATCACCTCTTAAAAATCCACATTCAAACTGGTGCCGATAAAAAAGGCGCTTCTTTGGACTCCTACCGTACAAAAAACGTTTCAGAAAATAAAGGTTGCCCCCTTCTGGGCTCCGTTTCTAAACAATACCTTCTTCAACCCTTACAGTTCAGCTTCCAGCCCGGGAATCTTGCTTTCACTGATACAGGCTAAAGCACAACCTTCCACATGATTGAGATGAGATCCTGTTGCATTGCCTCCCAAAAGAGGAACAATTCTTTGATTACTCTGAAACCTGACACAAAGCCTTCAACTCCACCTCTTTCAGCCAGATAGTAAAAGCCATTTCCTTTCAAAATCCTTTCAGCTCTTGGAAGTTCCACAAGGAATAGACACAGCTGACCCTATTCAGCGGCTTATTATGAACCTCACAAGTGAGCACAACATACTAAATCACTAATTTGCTGAAAACTAACAGCTTTAACTACTCATCAAAAACAATAAGGCAAAAACTAGGCTCCAGAACATATCCTTCTCTCTTCAAATCAGGGATGGCAGACAGGTTCCTGAAAATCAAGAGCCATATCAATATGATTTAAAAATTGCACTGGATATGTCTGGCGGTGGGAGTAATCCTTGAGAGATCTGCTACAAAAGTACTAAAATCATTTATCTATGATATGAATCTGAGGGATGGCTGGCAAGAACCAGACGGTCCTCGAAAATAAGTCATTGTTGTAACAAATCACATTTGCAGGGACACGCAACCTACTTATAGCCAACTCTCCCATTCAATACAAATATAAGAAGTCAGGCCACATACCAGCAACATGCCACATCCTTCTGAACAAGAAAGAAAGCACCTCAAAGAAGTGGAGAAATAATGTCAATGTTGCAAGGGAATCTGTACACAGCTGACATTAACGAACACATTAGTAAATAATTTTTACGAGCAACAAGAGGGGATTAGTCACAACGGCCATGAACTCAAGATAATTTTAAGTGGACCGTAAGGAAAAATTGTTAGCCACTCCAACCGTCCTCAAAAGATTGTGTGATCTCAATACAGGTTAACAGGATAAAGAACTTAAAAAAATGGAATAGCACCACCGTGGCACACAGACAATGAACAGACAGACCAAATAACACTTTGAAATGTCAGATGAATACTCACGAAAATAGCAAGTCTGCCCCACCATGTTTAGACAAACATTCTATGAAAAAAAGAAAACAGAATCCAAAAAATAAGCCCACTTGATATGAACAAAACGTCCTGCCTTAGCAAGAGGCTCCAGGACAAAGAATATCAAGAGATAGAAGACTTTAGAAAATATACCCACACTGTCTCGGTACCCACCAGAGGGTCGCTGAAAAACAGTCTAAGAGAATGAAAAGGTCTGGAGCCACACAGACTGGACCAATATGGGAAAGTCTGACAGGTGAAGAAGGTAATCAGTTAAAAAAGGCTTATCTTACTGAACAAAGTCACGTGGGACTTAACTGAGGTCAACAGCTTTAACTCCGATAATTCACTTCCAGTTGAAATTTGCACCTGCTAATCACTAGAGGACTATTAACTGTTGGATCACATCTGACATATACACCAAAGGGGACATAATGCCCTTTATGCATTATGAGAAACCGTTCAATCTTCACAAAAATGAAAAGGTGTGCTAAGCCCAGAATAGAGTCTGATTATTTCTCTATCAAGTTTGTAGCCTCAGAGCCAAAATTAGCCATGTGTGGTGTATTTGAAAGAGCACGCGCTGCATTCAACATCAAGAGGTTCACTAAACTTTAAGAGAACTCTTATTATAGCCCAATACAAATAAGCACAATTTAATAGTGATTGTTTCCGAATTTTGGATTCTATAAGGGACCAAGTAGCTGTGTTTGATTATTTAGGATAGAGAGTCCCCTTACACACAATAAACCATTTAAATTGGTTCAGGTTTCAAAAACATATCAGATCTAAAAAATGAAATCAACATGTAACCATGAGTTGTGAGCTGCCAGCATCTTTGCACTACAAATCCGTTTTATATTCTGGTTAGTGTTTGTGGGTTACCTGTGTACATGCTGGGTATGGTTTACTTCAGGTTTACTATAACTCAAACTGGCATGGTTTACATTTCATTTGACACTGCAGTGTTCCAAACTCACGACTACAAACATCTCATTCTCCCTAAGGCAGGACTTGTGCATATGTTATCTTCCTTACGCTTGCACAGAGGAGTGCAGGGGTGTGGAATTTATTAAAATATCTACTTGTCCAGTGGACATGTTGCTTCTCAAATCTACTTGTCCTGTAAAAAGATCTACTTGTCCCTTTGGTGCCATGTAGTGTGGCGACAAATTATGGCAGCAATCTCATTATGTAAGTGCTCTGATAATAGCCTCTCTGATTATGCCAGGGCTACTACCATAGTAGGGCTTGAATACTTGCAGTTCCAATCCCTACTGTAGCAATGTCCTTATTTTGCCTGCAGATCTGCATACTGGGGCTGGAGGAAGCAGTAAGCAATAGTTCCAGGGCTGGAACGCCTTCGAGTCTGCAAACCTGCATGTTTTAAAGATTTTTACCAGCTTCTCTCTAATATTTTCCCATAATAAGAAAGGTTGGACATTTACTCCTGACAATGGCAGAATTAGAACTTCTTCCAGGGTTGGGAAGAAAGTGGCTGGAGGGAAAATGAACTTGGAAATGCTCAATAGATTTTTACATGAGCAAATCTACACATCGTATTTACCCATGCTAAAATACAGTTCACAAATATTTTATAGGGGTACGACATATACCATGGGTGCACTTTTGTGACTTTCTTTAAGAATTTGGGGCCACATGTAGGTAGGTTCAGATTTGCGACCTGCAAATTGCAAGTCGCATATCCGAATGTAGGATGGTGTCCCTGACACCATCTGTGATTCGCAAGGGCTTCGCAAATGCCCACCTCATGAATAATCATGAGGTGGGTCGCAATTTGCGACCCCCTCGCGAATGGCGGCCCTCACAGGGATGGTGGCCTGCTGGAGACAGCAGACCACCATGTCTGTGACTGCTTTTCAATAAAGCAGTTTTTTTTTTTTGTGTAATGCAGCCCGTTTTCCTTAAAGGAAAACGAGATGCATAACAAAAACGAAAAATGAAACGTTTTCGTTTCATTTTTTCAGAGCAGGCAGTGGTCCGCAGGACCACTGCCTGCTCTGAAAAAATGTTTACAGTGACATTCACAATGGGGGAGGGGTCCCATGGGGATCCCTTCCCTTTTGCGAAAGTGTTAGCACCCATTCGAAATGGGTGCAAACTGCGATTGGTTTGCGCCCACGTTCGCGGTCACAAAACAATCCTACATTGCACTGCGAGTCGCAATTAGGAAGGGAACACCCCTTACTAATTGCGAGTCGCAAACCCGTTTTGCGATTCGGTAATCAGGTTACCGAATCGCAAAACTGGGTTTGTGCATCGAAATGTGCTTTTTACATGTCGCAAACAGCAAAAGTCGCTGTTTGCGACATGCAAAAAGCTACCTACATGTAGGTCTTGGTCCCTAATTAGGTCTGGTGTTAAAGACATTTTGTTTTTATTAAACTTCTATTTCTCTCTCTTTCGGCCGGCTTTACAGTGAGTAATCGCATTCTGCTCTTACACAAGGAGCATATTGCCACACAAAGTAGTTTTGTTCAGTGTCAGGAACTACATTGGCAATCAGTGACGTAACGAAACTGGAGGGTGCCCCTTTGTAAAGAACATGGAGGAGCCCCCTCTCCAGACTCACTCAGGGCAGGTGCTGTGCTGAATGGGCCCCCTGGAGGGGGGCTGTGGGGCCTTTGCTATGCCGCTGGTGGCAAAGTGTGCTTTTAGAGTTCAAAAACTTTTTTTTTGGGGGGGGGGGGTGCCAGTGTTTGTTACAATGTTGAGGGCCTGGTAGCTCCCACAACAATAAAGTGTTACAAAAGCCATGTCAAAACAAGACACGCATTGATGAAACTAAAGGACTTATAAAAATATGTCAGATCAGTTGGCTTTGTCAGTGTTTGTTTATTTTCATGCTTCCCATAATTGTGTTGAAAATGGTTACACTGATTTTCCATTAGAAATATTTTTGGGAAATACTAGCATGCATCAACACATTTTACTAAATGACACTTAATTTGCATATAATCAGAGAGCATTCTGGGAGCATTATACTTAGCCTCATAGCCTAAACTTTTCAAACGTGTATACACGTTTTTCTTTTTTGTACTGGAACCAACGTCAGTAGTGAAGTGTGACCTTAAAACATTTATTTACAGCACTCACCCTAATAATGAAGGCTTTCAAATAATGAACCATAAATACAAGTTCGAACAGCTTTATCTTTTGGAAACACATTACCTCAACTGCAGAGAGTTCCACTCTCTGTAAACAGGCAGCCAAAGGGTTTGTGCTGCAGGGGGTTGGGCCTACTTGTCCCAAGGACAAAGTAAACATAAAAACTTGTTGCCCTTGACCCCAAACAAGATGTCCCGGGCGTCGGGAGCATTCAAACGTATCCCAAGCAGAAGTGAAGACACTGTAAAGCCCAATCCCCCTTTTGTGAGTAATGTACAATGGTAAGTCAAACTGGCAAAGAGTAGCTTCCCTAAACAATGCAACCATGTAAAATACTGACACGCAGGAGGCTTCTAGGTTATCAAGTGACTGCCCCCCGTGTTGCCTTAAAGGCTGGCTTCACTGTCTTACCTTCCTTACTCCAATACCATTTGTTTCCATTGTTTGATTTGCACTATTTTACACATTACCATTTCCACACTCTTGTGCATGGCATTTTTATGTTTTGCAAGTGTTGGTCCATAAAACCCTGACCTACTGGCTTTGCCAATGCTTATTAATTTAGGTTGCTCAAACAGAAGACGATTATTTGTGTGTCACAGAATCACAGCATCACCAACATTATCTCTCTAGCCCATAATTCCATGGTTCCCTTAACATAGGATAACACATTAAGAATTGATATTTGTAAAAGGACCTTGTTCTGCTTATGCTCAGCTTGTTTTCCCTATTCAGTGCCTGATCAATTCAGTGGCTTGCCCATGTAAGGATAACCCTATTTTACTTGTTCTTTTCTTGTGTAGCACTATGCCCTTGAAGAAAGACAATGATGAGGTCCAAAGTAATTCCTATCTCCCACGGACTTCATACTGATATTAGTGGGGCATGATGACTGTGTAGGACACTTTGCATCCTACTTACTAGATCACGTTCTGTAAAGGTGGCAATCATACTCTTCATCTGCCTCTCTGAAATTGTTATAATTATGACAAAAATGATGCAACGGAAAAAGTAAAACTACTAGACGCTTTGCATCACATAGAAACTGAATTAGTACACTCAAGAATCTCTAAACAAGTCATCACCTGTATGTGGCTCTGTAGCAGATATTTACCTAGTTCCAAGAAGTAAAAATATGAACAGTAATTTGAGATGCACATTTTGATAAGCTTAAGAGAAAAGAGAAAAACACAACAGGACAGTCTGACAACATTAATTTCTTGTAAATCTATGATAAATACTCTCATGGTTTAAAAGAACAAGTTACTTTTTCAGTAATGTGTTTTCTTGTGGATACTATATTCTAAAAGTGAGGAATCTCTCACCTTTGCAATAGCTGCAAGCGTTAAACCAGAACCAGAAGATTTTTCAGCATAGCCTTTCTGCCCCAGTAGATGGCAACCTGCTGCTCTCAATAGATTCTGCTCCACAATGGTAGTGAAGGCTGTAACCACATATAGGCACAACCCAAGCGTGCTGACATGAATTGCTTTCTGGACACCAACTGCACCCTTGGTCCCAGAATTCAAAGACCAACTATTCATACCAGTGTGAAGTAATCTAAATTGTAACCTTTTAGATGAAAAAAAGCCAATTTAACAGAGTGGGGAGGTGGGAGGGTGGTAAAGAACCTGTACTTAGCTAGAGTATCCACCAGAAAGAGCTTTATCAAAACTAAGTAACTTGTTTTTCTGATGGATACTTTTAACAGGCGATTTATTATCCTTAGAATGGGTATCAAAGCTGTACCTTCCCCAGCAGGGAGTCTGTGGAATGGCCCAGCCCAAAAAGTCCTGCAGGATCGAACGCCCAAAATTCCCTTTCAGTCAAACTAGCTGTCAATTCAGTAGAGCTATATGAATATGTGCACTGATGCCCACATAGAAGCCTGAAAATTACCCAGGACAGGTGCTCTGTGTGCCAGCACAGAAGCTGTGGCCTTAGCTCTGGTGGAGCGAGCACTCAATCCCTCAATGAGCTGCTTCTTTGCCAGTGCACAGCAGATTTTAATGCATAGAACTAGTCACCTTGATAGCGATCTTTTCTGCACTGCCTTGCCTTTCTTTGTTCCAGAGAATCCCACAAACAGCTGATTATCCACCAAACAGCCGTTGGTGTGATCAATGGGAAAGCTCAGCACTCTTTGGGAATCCAAGCAGTGGAGTCTCTCCTCCTCTTTCAAGGGGTGTGGTGGAGCAAAGAACGTCGCCAGTGACAAAGACTTGTTGTTATGAAAGGGAGCAACGACCTTTGGTAGAAAGGCTGCTCTAGTACGTAGCATCATTTTGTCCTCAGAGGAGGAAACAGAGTGCAGCTGTACAGAATGAGCTTGAAGCTGACTCACACGATGACCTGAACTGATCACAAGAAAAACTGTCTTCAGGATAAAGAGCTGCAGGGAACAACTTTGTAACAATTGAAACAGGGTGCACATAAGGAAAGTAAGGATCAGATTTGGCGCCCAAGATTAAGGTCTCACTGAGGAATCATGAACGCCTTTGGGGGAAACAAGTGTAGCAAACCTTTAGGAAATGAATTAAAACAGGTGACTTGAATAGAAGTAGCTAGTCCAGGATCCGCATGATGGTCAAAAAGGGTGACAGGTAACTTTCAGTAGTGTTCACAGCAAGTCACTGCTGGGCTAAATGCAAAAAAACCCAGCAATATATTTGATAGTCTGGCCCACAATGCGTCCATGTTATGGGTGCTAAACCAAGCCACAAATGTGTCCCATTTTCTGAGGTAAACAGATTTTGCAGATTGCCAACTGGCCTCCAACATGACATCCACTGCTTCGGGAGATAGGTCGAATTGTAGTCAATTGCTGCTGCTCAATCTCCATGCATGGAGGTGTGGACTATCCAGATACGGGTGAAAGACCCTGCTATGCTGTAACGAAGCAGCAGTCTGATTACAGGACAGATGCTCAAGCACAGAAATTCCAGCTACCACACTCTCCTGGTCCAATCCAGAGCCATTAGGTTGTTTTACCTGATAGTTTTCCAAACAAGGGGCAGGTCAGGTACTGGTAGGAAGGCACAGAGGAGTC
Source organism: Pleurodeles waltl (assembly GCF_031143425.1). NCBI lineage: Eukaryota > Metazoa > Chordata > Amphibia > Caudata > Salamandridae > Pleurodeles > Pleurodeles waltl. The sequence continues at coordinate 918,647,627 of NC_090444.1, forward strand.
CTATGCTTCACTCTAAATAAAATGCGTCTCCAATAGATTGCATTCTTGGGAACACCAGAGAGCAAAGGTGTTTACAAGAAATGCTGTCTGCAGAAGCGAAGACATCAAGTCTGGGTTTTTCTCAGTGTTGGAAGATGCCCTTCACCACCTCGGGGTATAGCTGCCATTCATGATCTGTTAGGCATTGCTAGGTGAGTTCATCCGCCAGCTGGTATACTATGAGGGAGACACCCTGGTGATCCAGCCAGTTCCAGTGGAGCACAGCTTCGAGGCACAGCATCCAGTACCCCACCCTGTCTAGCTTGTTCCAATACTACATGTTGTCTGTGAGAACCTCTAAAAGCCTCCTCTTAATGAATGGTAGAAAGCTGTTAGACCTGTCAGCCTTAGGGTGGTCTTCCCCAAACCTTTTTTTGCCTTACTCTCATTTTTTGCTGATCTTGTTCCTTTTGACCTTAGGCTGTGCACTTTACCACTGTTAAAGTGTGTGTGCTCTCTCAACATGCAGAAATTGTCTTCCACTCAATTGGCACATAAAATTTACTTCCAAGTCCCAAGTAAGGCGATAGTACATGTACCCAGGGCCTGTAAATTAAATTGTGCAAGTGGGCCTGCAGCACTGATGGTGCAACCCACCTAAGCAGCCCTTTTAAGAATTTCTAGGGCCTGCCACTGCAGCCTGTATGTGCAGTTTTAAACAGCCATTTTAACCAGACCTGGTAAAATAAATCCTTTGTCAGGCCTAAACCTTCTCTTTTTTAATAGGTATAAGTAACCCCTGGAGTAGTCCATAAACAGCCCATACAGGCTGGGTGCAGTGTATTGAAAACGTTAGACATGTACTTTTAACTCTTCCATGTCTTGGTAGTGAAAAATTCTTACATTTGCTTTTCACTACTGCAAGGCCTGCCTCTCTCACAGGTTAACATTGGGTTAACTTATTACATTAAATAAGTAATAACTTACAGTTGGAAGCAGGTAAGAATATAGATTTTGGTGTCTAAGGAATTGTAATTTAAAACCCTCTTTAATGCAAAGTCACATTTTAAGTCACAATGCTACTTTTAGAAAGGTAACATGATCTTGTCCCAGTCATTTGGTGCATGCAGCCTATAGCCTGGGTCACATGACTAGGTGCAGAGATATCATTGTGTATTGCTTCCAGACAAGTGGGACAAAGGAGCACAGGTGTTGGCAGGATGGGCAATCTCTGACTGGATGAAGGGGAGAGGCTGTCAGCTACCACACTTGCACACCACAAAGGCTCTGCCTGAGCACACTAACAAAGGGTTTGACACTAGTGTCTTGTGGCCACAGACAAGCTGGGTTCAGGTCAGGGAGGCAGAAAATGCCAAACACCTGTGGGAGTTTAAAACTTTACAATTATTTCCTACTTCGTAGTGGGCATCAGGTATATAAGTACTGGACTATCAGACCCAGCTCTTCAGTACACCTCCAGACCTGTGGAAGACTCAGAAGGACTGCTGTGATGCTCTGCTGGAAGACGGACTGTTACTCTGCTGTTCTGCTAATCTGCTGCCCGCTGCCTCAGTGAAAGGAATGGACCTGCATTTTAAACCACTACCACCAGAGTGACTCCAAGGGCTAGGTGGCTGGCATCCGGATAAGAGGTTCAGGGACAGAAAAGGATCCAACCATCTGCAACCTAGCCCTTGGACTCAGTGTGCTATGAGGCTTTCTCCCCCTCACCCTAAATGGTGCTGCCCCAGTCCTGGACCCTGCCAACACATTTGTGGTCCTATGGGCAGAACCAATGCAGTACAACCATCTGCTTGCACACTTCGCCTCGGAGTTGCCACAAAGTATCGTGAACGAAGGACCTGGCATCACAGCCCCAGTCTCCTCTAAATCGCTGCTGCACGACACACCCTCCACACAGGCCTTCTGATTGCAAGACCCTCGTCGAATGCCTTCTTAACAAAGTCAGAGGACTCTGATTCACAGCCCTGCTGGTTCTCTGCAACTGTGGGAGCGTGATGCATTTTTGAGGCAGGACTTCGCATTACAAGCCCCTCATCAACAGCATTCCCTATGACGACGGAGGACCTCACATCGCACCCTTGCAGCTACTCGGAACAGCCGCTGTGTGACGCATCTTGGATACATGATCTCACAACACTCCACAACCAGAATTTGAGGTACTCTTGTTCAGCAGACTTAGCCTGGTCCCTGTGTTCATCGCAATTGGCCTGAACTTGTGACGTTGTCCTGGTGTGGCATGACTAGATAACCACAGTTGGACTTAAGCTGCTAGGGACATTTTTTTCTTAAAACTTTAAAAATGCATATCTCTGGTTCTACAGATTGGATTTTTTTCATTTTGGTGTTAAATAACGTATTCAATTTTGCTCATTTTTTTTTTATTGGTATAGGATTCTTCTTGTGTTTCACTTTCCCTTTATTACTGTGAGGTCCTGCATAGACAAGTGAATGGCCTGCAGTGCCAGCAAACTGATGTGCAGAAGGGTCTGAGCCACAGACTACAGTCCTTTGGTCTCCACCTCTCCCAGTTATCTTTCCAAAACCAGCAATAATGTACCTGTCACCCCGCCCATCTCTGGGTGGTGAAAGGAGAGAGGTCTGCATCTAGTTTAAATACAGTCACGTAGCCACCACTACAGACCTTTTGCAGTTGATTCCAAAACCTGGCTGAATATGACAAGTTCCCCAGGTGCTGGGTCTCTGAAACTTCAGATCTTACTAGAGAGCTTGCATGGGTCTTCTGCATGGTTGACGAAGCAGGGGACCAGAAAGAAAAGAGACCTCAGAGCCACGCTTGGTTAGATACAGGATAGAGACTGAAACATCAGTATCATAGCCTGAATGACCTGGTCTCTTGATCCTTGATAAACAGGGAAAGCTTGAAATTGCACTGCTTCCAGGATGGCTCCCATGGAAGAGAGCCTTTGTGAAATAGTTGGATGTGACTTCAACAGGTTCATCATGAACTTGAAAAATGTAAGGAGGTTCACATACCTCTGGAGGATAGTCTAAGTCTGGCTGTGGCAAACCTGCCTTCAAAAGTCAGACGTCAAGGTAGGGGAAGACTGGTATCTCCAATCTCCGAAGATGGGCAGCGACCACCACCATCACCATCACCTTTCTTAACACCTGAACAGCACTAGTGAGGCCAAAAGGTAGCACAGCAAACAGAAAAGGACTGTGGCCCACCCTATACCATCTGTGGGCTGAAAATTAATGCTCTGCATGTCTCCAGCCACATCCAGTCGCCCCCATCAGGCCTGATAGAACAAGAGCCAGCATGAGCATTCTTAATTTGTCCTTCTGCAGGAAGAAACTGAGGCACTGAAGGTCTAAATGGGGGAGAGGCCTGCGCCCTTCTTTGGCACAAACAGAAATCAGGAAGGAGTATGACCCAGTTCTGATCTCCAAGGTCGGGTCCCTCTCTATGGCTCCTTTCTGTAAAAGAGCCTGAACTTTCTACAGCAAAAAGGACAAATTGTTCTCCAAATCCCTGTTTGATGAAGTTGGAGGATGAGGGATGCGGCAGGACAGAAAGGAATGGCAGGGAATAGCCTTGTTGGACTATCTGCACAACCCACCTGTCAAATGTAATTCCCTGCTACTTGTGGAGAAAATATTTGAACCTACCTCCCCTCCCATTAGTGTGGCCTTGTGTCGCTAGGGTAAATTAAAGCAGCTTGAAGGCAGCTGCTGGAGGGGCTGGGGACTGGTAGTCCCTGCGGGCCTACAACAACCCCAAAAGGTCTAGGGCTGCTGTTGTTGGGTGATGGGCTGTGACGTTGTCCACAGGCAAAGTACTTAGCAATGCATTCAAAGTTGTAATTTGCTGTGGATACTACCTTGCGGGTGTAGAGAGATCAAGGGAGCATTCAGTAGCTGTATTTTCTTTGAAGCACTCGAGGGCTGAATTTGCCTTCACGCCAAAGAGTCAAGACCCATCAAATGGCATGTCAAAGGGAAGTCTGAATGTCACCTGACCAGCCTGTGGATTTCATCCATGCATTAAGCCGGAGCACCATGCTAGAATCAATCTTTCGGTCTAAACAGTCTGTTGTGTCCAGGCCTTCCCACATATCATAGTTAGCTACTTCCTGGCCATCTTGAACGGTCTGTAAAGTTAGCATGGAATCCCTCCGAAACAGCAGGTAGAACTTTTGTTACTGAGTACCTTTAAGGCATGGGATATCTGCCTTGAAACCAGCCAGAGTTGAGAGAACAAAAGGGGAAGTTAGCGCAAGAAACCATCCTCTTTCCAAATGTCTCAATTCTCTATGACTCTTTAAAAGCATAGTTGGGGAAGAATTAGTGATAACTCTGGTGGTGGCTTCCTGTACTACCAGGCTCAGTAGTAGGGTGCACCATCAGAAAAAAAGGGTCACCAGGAGTAGGTCTGTGGCGAAGTGCCACATGTCTGTTTTCTGTTGGGCAACAGCAGGGTTTGTAAAATATGAAGGTGTCAGTTAGGCACTAGTTAAAGGGCAGTAAGGGTTCCTATGAAGATTATCCAGGCTGTAGCACCTTAAAGGGGACATTGTTTTTTACCTCAATGGAAGGTAAATGGAGGTCAAAGACTTCTTATGGTCATCTAATGACCATGACAAAGCAGATTTTGGAAGCATTCCAGAATGCGACTGGGGTCAAGGTCAAGAAGGAGTTGGAGAGGACAACAGGATCAACGTCCTCCTCTGGTATCGGTGCCAGTGTTGACATGGTTGGAACGGACAAGGATCGTGTTGCCAGATTTGGAGTCGCCTCTGAAGTTGAACCTGAAGCATGTTGGAGAGGAACAGACGGTGTCAAGGGTAGACCCAAAAGAAGTAACCCAACTGTAATCCTCCTTGGATGTATGCGGAGGGAGCTGCTAAGGTGCCAAAGATGTGGAGGATGGCCTCCTTGAATGACTCAATCTGTTGTGGCATTGTCAACTAATCAGAACTTTGGGATAAATGGTGACCAGCTGTGAAATCGGTGCCTCAGTAGGTGATCACGATCAAACCAGGGGGTGGGTGGTCCAACCACCTTGACATCCAAACGACCTCTCAGCAGGAGAGTGGCGAAGATGAACAGGCCCGCTTGCAAATCTTGTGCTTGTTTTTTTTTTTTTTTTTTACTTGGATCACAACAATGACCTGTCACCAGACCGGCAGCAACTAGTCAGTGTCCTCCACTTAGAGCAAGGATGGATCTTACGTGACATGCAGTGTTGGTGACATACAGATTGACATTACAGTAGCGGATCATCTTTGGGTTCATCAGGGCACATTCACTACATGACTAAGTTGTGGCCTGAACCCAGACATCTATGGCACATTTCATAGGGATCTGTCACAGACAGTCCCCTACAGGGCTTATACCCTGTAGTTTTTGGAAGGAATATGTTCTTTTTGACACAGGAAATATCTGGACAAAAGCCTGTTAATTGACAACGAAAAACTAATAGCTGTCTCCAGCTCCATGTACAAAGGCGCAGAAAGGAAGGGGTTAACCTTAGAATGCTTAGGTGGTGCACGTATGTGGTTCCAGATACAACTTCTGGGGCGGAGAAGAGTTGACACAAAGCTGCACAAGCGGAGTGCAGGGGATATGCTAAAAAATTATCCAGATACAGTCTGGCAGCTGGAATATTCTAAAGGTGAGAAATCTGTGGTTAGAGGATGCATAAGAAATACAAGAATTTCTTAAAACAATTTTTAAAAAGCCCTCATCTTAGATGAAAAGTAAATTAGCACATTTTGAAAATATTTGAATTTGTACACACAATGTGCTATGTAGGCACACTGCAAACAGCGATTTGATTATGTACATCAGAGGTAATGCCAGGGCAAATAATATTAATGTATGAAAACATACATGATTAACGGAAAGAGGAATATTTACTTATAGTTATGATTACTCCATCGTGCTCAATGTCAAGCATTCAGGTAAATGGACACTTGGGAATGGGGAATTAAGGGATGTAGACACCTGTCTGCATTAAAAAGAACACTTTTACTACAGACAGTGTGCTGAAAACCATGAATTACTAAATTAAGTTACTGCTGGCCAAATAATTAATCGAGATGTATCTTGCTTAGCTAAACTATGGAATGCAAAATTAAATTTTCCCATGCTTCAATAAACAAAATAACATCTTTTTATTAAACAATATCAATGTAAAATGCATATAAGAATCCTGTGATTCAATAATTTAAGCTGTGACTCAAAGGTAATATGAAAATATTTCACTTTTATTGCTACAAGTGTCTGGAAGTGTTACCTCTGAGTCATCATCGTCAAAGTCGTGAAAACTTGAATGATCAGGATTATTCACTTTATCCAATAATTCTATTGCAAGGCTACGGCTTAATGGTTGCGAGACCAAGGGATGCTGTAAGAAAAAGGTGAAAAATTATAAAAGTAAACACAAAGTTTTATTGTATTCTGGTAACAATATTATTTAACATGAATATTCCTTGTCACAAACATTCCAGAATTATCATGACAAATAGTATTATTGTAGTCTGAAGTCAGGACGCTGTAGCATGCCTACTTAAAATCTCTTCATTTCTGTGAAGGTTTCTTTTATTCATACAACTCTGCTTTACTACAAGAGATGTAAAAGAAGTATACCAAATTCAAAAACTAGTAATACTTATTTGCTTTGGACTAATCAAACAAATATGTAAACTCACATCTAAATTCCTGAGATATGAATCTGAAAACTATCCTACCACAGCACATTTTCAGACACAGAGAACAAAAGAATTATTAGCTGCATCATTTGGTAAGCATAATTGCCTATTTCCCCCAAGTCAGGCTCCTCCAAAGACCATGATATTGTCATTCGGTCACTCAATGCAGATCATATGTTGTTAAAACACCAACTTACAAAATACTTTAGTCTGGAATGCAGCCACTTCCAAATAACTATATGTAAGAGAGAACGGGGCGTCCAGACTCTGTTTGTATACTAATACCTGAAATTTGAAGAGAAGTTGTCTTTTATATGTGCCTATGCATCTCTGATGGTGGGTATGGCCTCCCTCCCCACGATTATGTGTTACTGTGTAAGAGTTTTGGATGCTGGCACGTTTACATAAAACTCAAATCTACAGAGAACGATAAAGCTCAGACATGCAATTGTAGTATGCAAAACGTAGCTGCTGAGAGGTAGCTGGTTCGTTCTTTGTACACAGATGTGCAGTTATCATTATTTTTCCCTGGGACAAAATGTTACACAGTTCTTAGCTGAAACACTTAAGAAAATATACACAATACAATCACCTATGCAATCTTCTAACAAAATCTAGTCAAATGATGTTATGATGTTTTTCGTTAAAAAAAGAAGTTGTGAATATCACTGCAAATGTGTTGAAAACCATGTCAAAACAACGTATAGCAAGTGAGAAAAAGTAAATAAAAAATCTCATAAGTGCGAAGATCCATTGTGTATTAGGGCATATCTGGAATTCTACATGGTTGGCATGGCTACTATTCTTAAGGGTGTCATTGTAATTTATACTTGGAGTTAACCTGTTTTAGTAATCCCCTTGGTATACATCTATGTGGGGGAAATTTGGTCCGCGTCAATCATGTGTTCCTGTTGGGGCTCGTACTTTGACGCAGATGTATGAGGCTTTTTTCAGCTCTCAAACAACCCGATTCAAAGAATCAGTTTGTTTGTGACCTGAAAAAGAGCATTTTAGTATGTACCAAACCCTATTTTGCGATTCGGTAACATATTACCGAATCACAAAAAGGGTTAGCAATTCGGTATTAGGAAGGGGAGTGTTAAGGCCGTCCCTTCCTAATAATGACTACACTGAAATGTGGTCGCAAAACATTTGGTTTTTGACACCAATTTCAATTTGGTGGTAACCCTTTCGCAAACGGTAAGGGGTCCAAGAGACCCGTCCCCCTTTGTGAATGGTCGCAAAAACTTTTTTTATGAGCAGGCAGTGGTCCTATGAATCACCGCCTAATCTTAAAAAATGAAAATAAAACTTTTCATTTTTGTTTTGGAAACGAATAAAAACGGGCTGCATTTAAAAAAAAAGCAAAAAAAAAATAAAAAAAAAAAAAGCATTGCTATATTTAAAAGAAAACAGAGACATGGTGGTCTACTGACCCCAGCAGGCCACCATCCCTGTGTTTTTAGCAATTCCCAGTGGGTCGCAGATGGCAACCTACCTCATGAATATTGAGGAAGTTGGTCCATTTGCAACTCACTGGGAACCGCTAAATGTGTCTAAGACACATTAGCACATTGCCGTTTGCGATTTCCTAATTGCCAATCGCAAAGATTTGCAATTGGGAAACTGCAAATACAAAGCTACACACACATCTGGCCCTTTGTTTTAAAGGTGTATAGCCCTATAGGATATATGGGGGTAAAAAGCTCAGAGTTACATGTAAAGCAATGAAAGAGGTGCAGCTAGAGGTACCTGGATTATGTGTTGGTTACATTATCTTATCTATGGCAAATTAGCACTCACTGGCCGGTATAGTCAGAGGGGTGTAAGGTGTGTCCATTATTTCATTGTTTGTGTCATACTGGGTAAAAAGGGAGGGAGGGAAGGGAGACACCTCTAAAATTTGGCACAGGTTACATCTGATATGGGAATAGATGGACAAAATCACTTGTGTGATTCAAGAGTTAATAGGTGCATCAAATCATTGTACAGAGTTCAGTTACAATAACATTTTTAGGAGGATTCTACATGAAAGGTGCAGGAAGAAAGGAAAACAAGCACTGGCAAAGCCAATAGGTCTCAACTACAAGAGAGCTATTTACTTTGTCAATGTCTTTTAGCCATGTTGCTCAGCAGTACAGCGGCTGTGCAGCATAGTTGAAAGTACAAAAAAAAAAAAAATCTATGACATCGCCAGTGCTGTGTCAGTGCTTTTTTTTTATTGCAGGAGGGGCAGGAGGCAACACAGGGGGGGGAGAGACAGTGTGTGTGGAAAAAAGCTTTATCACATGACCAGTGCTGTTTGTGTCATGTCATATTTTTAGGTCTGGGCTACACATTGCATCCACTTTCAAAGAGACATGTTGCATATAGTTTGTGGGCTTCAGCCCGCCCACCAGCATCCCCTTTCCTGGCTGCATCGTAGCTCTCCTATTCTTTTTCCCCATCTGTCCATGGCATACATGTGTCATGCTTCTTCTGGTGTCCGAGAGCATGGACAAATTACTTCTATTTATTCACTGCTCTAAATTTAGGATCTGTTTTAGGGACTACTTTTTTCTTTGTTAAAGAGCACTTAACAAGAGCACTTGTGTTTTCACTGGCTCCAAGCTGCGTTAACATGCTTGTAAATCTTCTTTTATCTTGTCACATTTGCTGTGCATTCAAAGACGATATCAAATGTCCCAGACCCACTCCCGGCTTTACTGCTTGAATATGGCGTGTGCAAGTAAAAACGCTTTGCTTTTTAATTTTTTTGCATGAGTGATTGGTCGCACAAAGGGCATTAGCATCTACTTGTTTTATCTGCTAACAGTTCTGCTATGATTTAAAGCCTCAGACTTGCCCACATTCCTTTCAGCATTTTAAAGTGTGCAAAAGTAAAAGGAAGTGTACCGTCTAATGATGTGCAGCTGTTACTCGTCAGCTAGAGCACACACACAAGCACTAGTGCATGAGAATTGTTTCAGGCGGATTAGGTAAAAGATCTGGTGCTAATGGCTGCTTCGATGGTGGAAGCGATATAAAAATGTGTTAGACTTTCTGGGGTGTTTTGTTTGGCAGTGATGACTTCATAAGCAGGGTGGGAAGATTACAATAGATTCCATAATAAAAGAAAGGACCAACATTCAGAAGATGCCTTCCAGGGCTGTCTGAGATTCGCTGCAGATGAACCAGCTGCTACATTAATAAAAATGCAGATGTTGACGCATCTTCCATATATTTATAAACCATCTCCTGAAAAAGGAAAACGGAAAACTGTGCAGCCTTGGACGACTTTTTCTTCTAGGCTGTTTACAAAGATTTTATTTGACACTTCAAGCTGTTCAGGCTGACTTCCTCCCTAGCTTTATGAGGGGTGCACTCAGTCCTCCCTTGGATCTGGACTCTGCTAGAGGCAGAACCCTCAATGTTAAGTTCTGGGAATGGGCTTCCATTCAGTCAATCACTCAGGCCATTGATCTGCTATAGCAACAGAGCAAGGTAAGAGGAACGTAACCTTCTGTGAAGGTGACCAGGTCATTCAGTTAATCAGATAATTTACACATACGGGAACCTTTGACCCAGTGGCCAAGACACTTCTTTGAGGAGGAACATCATATGTTCTGGGATCAACATTTCAGCTGCTTATGCTCGTCTTGACTGAAGGATGGGTCATCTTTAGTTGCGGATTGCGGGGTCAGCATTCCAGCAGTATATCTACATCTTCCAGGAAGGCGGAGCAAGTTTTAGTTGGTAATGGTTAGCTCAGCAGTTTAACATTATTCGCATGTTTCCCAGGAGGATGTAACATGTTTCAGTTAACACTATTTGGCTCAGGATTTCCCGTTTCTATGTGTGCCTTTCCTCCGCACCTCTCACAAAAATACTTTTCACTATAAAACTCACCTGTTTATGCTGTGTGAACACAAACTGAGACTAGGAAATATTAATAAAATGTGCGCAGGCAGAACTTTGGATGCGTTTATGATGACATCTCAATCCTCTAGCAACTTGAGGCGGCCTCTGGGCCACTTTCAACTGTTAGCACTGCACCTTTCATCTGCTGCTGCACCTTTTATCTGTTGGCACAGAGCCACATATCGGTTAAAGCTCCACAGTTGAATCTGTTGCACTTTGCATCTTTTGGCACAGTGGCTTTTATATGTAAGTACATCACCATGTATCTGTTGCAGTTTGCATCTGCTGGCACAGCACCTTGTATCTATTAGTGAATAACCTTGCATCTCTCAGTGCTCTTGATTGCCTTGTACTACTCCACCCCATCTCCTATTTTGATGCTCGCACCAAATCCTTTCCAACATTAAAAAAAAATAAAAAAATAAAAAAAACACTGCTGCGGACAGCGCTGGCCGCATTTTTTTTTCTACCTTCCCTGCTTTGTTACTTGACCAGTCTCACTCGTCCCCTCCTCTGACGCTCGGTGTTGCTTCCTGCACCCCATCCGCACAGAAAAAAAAAACTATCTCCACACCGTCCCACCAGAGTAAAAGCACTATTACACTCTCATAGCGCTTTTTTTTATTACCTTTCTGCCATGCCTCATAACAGTAATGCTGCTGTACCGCATAGCTGAAAGACATTAACCAATCCAATAGCACTCGCAGAGGCGAGACCTCCTGGCTTTGCCAATGCTTGCTTTGTTTCTGTTGTGGGATGGGAGACATGAGATAACAGGGAGGGAGGGTGAGTTTAGAGAGGCAATATGCACAAGGGAGGTGGAAGGAAAGGGCTGGGGCAAGCCACAGAGAATAGACACCAGCAGAAGAGGGGAGGACAGGTTGGGTCAAACAATATTAAAGAGAACAACAAAAGGAGGGATGGCGGGGGGAAAGCAACATTGATGAGAGAGGGAGGAAAACAAGTGGGGGATAAGCACACCAGGCAGCCAGCTCAAAAACAGTCACTCTGGTAAAGTGATTAAACAAAAAAGAAAAAATGTGGCAGCTTTATAAATGGGCAGTGGAAGGACACGTATAATGTAATTAATCAACGTTACTCAATAAGGTGGTCGATGCTAAACGTCGCACATCTGAAACAGAGAAGTCCAGAGTAACATATCATATGTGGAGGGTGCCAACCTGGTACGGAAACCCAACCACCACAGGTTTCGAAATGCACAAAAACACAGGCGGAAAAGGAACCACCTATGTCATGTGCTGTAAAATACAAAATGCAAGACAAAACGAGCAACCAGGGCACTCCAAAGTGATAAGTCCAAGATGAATAAATTTGCAGAAGATGCTTTAATCCTTAGTAGTGAGAAGTCGAATAGATATACAGAGATATTAAAGTCCATATGTTAGAACAGGTATATGAGAGTTCGGTAACAGCCAACACGTGTTTCGTCCTCACGGACTTCTTCAAGGCTCAAAGACTAACATTTGGGTAACCAAAGTATTTCTGTTAACACTCCAAAGGTGATTCTATATCAGAAAACCGATGAGTAATCCCTCAAAGTAAAAAGGGTCCCTTATCATACAGGGAAAAATGCTCTTCCAAAGCAGATTTGGATTTTTTTCTCACTGAACACGGCAGCGTTATCACGTGCTGCGATTTATCACACACACTGCTTTTTCCTGACTCCCGGATCCTGGGTTAGTACGGACTGGGTCTACTTAGGCCGTTGTCATAGTGTTTATCCTTTACTACGGATACACTCTACGGGATAGTCCCTCTGCTTTGGAAGAGCAATTTTCCCTGTATGATAAGGGACCCTTTTTACTTTGAGGGATTACTCATCGGTTTTCTGATATAGAATCAACTTTGGAGCCTAGTTCTAGTAATGAAACCTGGCCATGTACTAGGGAGGGGAAGGCCTGCTCACCATTCCCTCCCACACAAAGACACCATGACAACAAACAAGTCGCACATCACTTCTGCTTGACTAACTGCAATTCGTACATTGTCAGTTCAATTACCACGACTGGAATTACAGACTGTTCATAAAATGACAGTCGACACTCAGGAGCATCGCCTGGTAAGAACTTTCACTGTATTTTGGCAACTATGAGTTCAAAAACACTCAAGAAAAGCAGATTTCACGCTCTAATAAGCAACAGAGTAAGAAACAATTTTGGAAACAAAACACACAAACCTACAGAAGGTATGTTTTTAAGAAGTTGGGGGCAAGAGCTGAGAAAGACAGCCCAACTGCTCGACATTTTGTCTGCCCAAATATATTAAATAATGTTAAAAAAACAACCATGGGGACACGTTTGCACACCAGAATTTAACTTTGAGTGTGCACCTTGCAAGTAAAACGTAGCACGATTTAAAGGTTTTTTTTGGGGGTGGGACGAGGCGAGCGAAACTATACCCAGAAAGTTTTTAAAAATATTTGTTTATTGCCAGTTACCATTAAAAAAAACACAACATATAAGGAAAATGAGAACAAATATACACCAAAGGGAGAGCAGGAACAAAATATCCATTCCTGAACTACATACTGCCAGTTAAACAGTATGCATAGTCTATACAACAAAAAGTCAGTGCATACAGACTCAGACTAACACAAGAATAATGCTGCTGCATTATTTACTGAAGAGCCGCAGGAGTTGGTTGCTCACCTCCTTGTACAGAATGTGACCCCAATTAAGAATCATCAGTTGACAACAAGGGGGAATCGTGTTGATGTAGAAGAGAAAGAAAGGGCTCCCTAATGTCCTTGGGGCAGGAGCCAAAGGCATCAGCTCCCAATATTTTGTTAATTGCTCTTGACAGTATGTTGCATCCGGCAACCATGCCTTGTATGTATGCCCTGGTCTTCTACCCCAATGTATAGCAACTCTACTTTTCACTAATAATAAGGGCATAGCAGTGAGTCAGCTTTGGGAAGCAGGTGTATTCGAGACATATCCCAAAAGGCCCCCCCACAGGGGAGAAGTGTGGCATGTGCCCAGTGATAGTGTGAATGGCTGCATTCACCTCCCTCCAGAATTATGCCACCTTCCGGCATAGACATGTTATGTGAATATAGGTAGCTTGGGGAAAACCACAGAGAAGGCACTGTGGGTCCGGTATAAGCTCCATCTTGAATAGCTTTCCTGGGATGCAATATAATCTATGAAGAAACTTAACATTAATGAGTCTCAGTCTATAACTAGGGGTGAGAGATCCCAAGCACAACTCTCACTGTTTGGCTGGTAGAGGGAGGTCTTGTATTCATCCCATGCACTGCAAGCTTTTGGGGAAGTGAACAGTGATTTGCATACTATTGTACTAGCGAGTAATGAATTTGCGCGAGGAAGAAGAAACATGAATAAACTCCAATGCCAGGAGAGGAGGCGGGGGAGTGGGGAATGTATCATGAACAGCACGACATGTAGCCTTAAGCTGAAAATAAAAAAGAGTGACTGTTAAGGCAGGGGCAGGAACTGATGTAGTCTCGAATGGTTGAGTGAATCTATCCTCAGGATGTAGGTCAGAGAAAGTTTTAAGTTGCTACCCCTGCGCTTGTGCAATCGTGCCCCTATCCTGTACTGGCAGGACTAAAAGGTTATTAGCTATAGGAATAGAAAGAGCATATAGGCAAGGCAGTTTCACACTGCTACGTAGTCCTTTCCATGCCCAGCGCACACACTCCACTGTGCTATTTCATCTCTTGGTGTTCTGTAAGGTACATACAGCACCATGGTCAATGGCCACTGGGGAGCTTGGTCTAGCTCTATGGCCATGTGTAGCTAGAATAGTGTGGGGTGGAGCCGGTAATGAAGAAATTGTGCCTCGGCATATATGGCATTTAACTTCATATTGAGTGCCCACAACCCGCCCTGTGTCAACAGCAGGGTAAGGAGATCCCTGGACACTCGTGTCTGTTCATTCGCCCATGTCATTGTTGTGAGAGTGGTCACCTGTTGTGCACTGGTGCAACACACATAAGAGAAACAGTATCAGATAAAGCCCAGAAGACATTAGAAAGGCAAAGATCATTGGATTACTAATCATTATCCCTCGTCTTAAATTTACCGGGTGCATGAGGTGATTCCCAGGGTGAGTGTTGAATTCTGGTTGCGTGCTTATCAAATTTCAGGGCAGCGTTGGCATCTGTGAAAAAGTGTTTCACTATGGGCTGCAATGTATTATTTGGCCCACATCACTGTTGCGTCTTGGTCCGAAAATCTTATGGAGAGCCCCAAGCATCACGGGAGACTGGCAGCTGCACACACTGCACCCCCCAGGGCATCTAATGTAAAAGCAGGACAGGCCTCGCACCGCTCCCCCACCAGGTAGTCACTCTTCCCAGTGCATTTGTCAGTGGCAGCCTCTGGAGCTCACAGTGCACACACCGGGCTGCAGAACACAGTTGGTCACCTCACCCAATGTCCACACTTCAAGAGGCAAGCAGGTGGCGGATGGCCCAGTCCCTGTCAGTCCAGGCCAAGATAGGAGGCATCCGAGTTAGATGATGACTTGCGATCGAGGCTTGGCCAAGTTGCGTGGGCCCGACCACAACTGCACAGGCCCTCCGTTCTCTCCAACATCATTGTGTAGTAAGCAGAGGCAGCCCACGGCTTCACACACAGGGAGCACCTCAACCTGGGGTTCACTTGCACAGGACATTGTGTGAAGTGGTAGCCCAGTGATGGGTGAATTATGACAGATTTTTGGCTTGGCCGGCAGAACCTCTCTGAGAAGCAGCCATCACACAGCCTGGTCAAGCTCCGCCCCCATATACCTTGATAACTTTGATTTATTTTTAGGTCGAAGACTACCAGGCAGAGCAATTCTCTGTTTTCAAGGACATATTGGGGACATGCTGGAAGCGGACCTAAAAATGCATCCTGCCCATTGCTTAGCCATTGCTTTGCCTTTTGCCACTCACACTTCCATGCTTTCTGTTTGCTAGCTTTATTTGTTTTAAGCTGTCCAGCTTTAGTTAATCCCTCGCATGGAGCATAGTGTTTTTACTACCTCCATGATTGGCTTCTTCTATTCTTTCACAAGTGCTTGCTTTTTAGGGAAGTGTTACAGATAGAGGCTTTGAGGTTTTGTTTTTGAAAGAAAAAAAAGAAACTAATTTTGTCCACGGCTCCGCCATCTTGATGGAGCTGTTCACCAAACTGTAAAAATAATTGACAGGATCCGCCATGACGGTGGTTCCTGCCAGTGCTTTAGAAATAACTGACAGTTTTCAAAAACGAAATCAGGCCCTTCGTGTCATAACGCATAGAATATTTTTACCCTCTTTCATCAGTCATGTCATACTGTGTAGCCAAGGAAGAATTCTGCATAATATCTTCACCATTTATGGAGTATTTGGTTATTCTATTTACAATCAATTTATGGCCAGTCTCCATATTAACTGCATTTCATTCAATACCCTTGATTTTGGGGGGTGCACTAACAACCCCTTTTGTACTCTGAGATTTTTAATTAGTGCACAGTGCCCAGGATGTAGAAGTGGGAGCTTAACCCACTGAATACAAAGATATATTTCCATGTATATTTTGACTGATGAATCTTAATTTTATCATTAATTTCTTGTCTGTTTACTTTTGAGCACTGCTTTTTTTCAACCATGTATGTGCCATTTTGGTTCCAGCGTCCCTACCAATAAGGGAGAGGAACAGGGTTATCTCTGTAACAGTGTCAAGTGCAGTTTGATAGGACCAGATTAATTTTCTATCACTCTCTCTATAGGCACAGTACTCGCAACTACTTTGTATGAATTCCTTAAAAATGAGATTATTTTTTTCCACCTGACAATTTACCTGAGGATGGTACGATGCCATTTTATGGTGGCAAACTGCCATTTCTTTCAGTAATTCTCTCACTGCATCAGAAGTAAACTGTACCCTGTTATCAGTAATGAGAATTTTGGGTATACCTCCATTGCGGAATACTGCTTGCAGAAACTTAATGAGCACATCTGTTGTAGTGTTGTGCACACATTTTATATTAATCGATCGGCACTGAAAATGAATCATTACAATAGTATACATCGTATTAGACCATTTCCCCCCATATATTCCTAATACAAGCTCCTAAACTGCCCCCAAGTAGTTGGGTATGTCCAAATCAGTGTTAGGACTGCAACCCAAATTTGATTTCTTATTCAGAAAATAAGCTGAAACAGCAATCGGACAGCAAGACTCCAATCATTTGACATCTTATCTTAGACAAATAATTCCAATGGCAGTGATCTCCCCCAAAATGTGAAGCTTGACATTCCTCCACACAAGCGTGGCAACATGCAAAAATGAGCATATTTTAAGTGTTGTGTATGTACTGTAATTCATGTTTTCATGCACATACTATAACCTGAATCATGGCTCCTTTGCTCTGTTGATCAATGCTCTAAAGCACTTATGATTTTCTTGAGGCCAATAAAGAGCTTCAGCTATCTCTACCCATGCTAGAGGGTTTTCTTGCAACTAAACATGTGCACAAGCGGTGTGAGTCTAGGAGCTTAATAGTTTGTGAACATGTAAGGGACACGATAAACTGATACTGGATCAATGTAGAAATTCGAAGTTGTGTCCTTGCTGTGTCCCAAACAAAGACATTTATCATGGAGTTTTTTTTCTGCTAGACGCAGCATAAGTATAGTCTGTATCAGCATGGCAAAAATACAGTGAAATCTCAGCACAATACTCATATTCACAACTTCTACCTTACACCACAGTGATAGAGCGGGGAAGAACCTCATTTAGCGATCATACATTGTTGTGTAACATGTGTTGTAGACACCTGTTCACCAACATGCCTAAGTATTTAAGATTTTTTGGGATCCACATGAACTGGTCTGAGCCTATTGAATTCCTCCACGAATTAGCAGTTTGTGGTACAATCTTGCTTTAATTCCAATTATTCTGTAGCACGATAATGATGAGAAGTCTGTTATGATTGTGATGAAATGTGGTAATGAGGAAGATGGGTTTGCTAAGATGAGGAAAGCAGAGACACCGTCTCTCTGTCTTTGCTGGTGTCTTAATACCTTTCATTCTCCTTTATACTATCTATGGCTAAAGCTGGAGGTTGAAGCGCAAGCAGAAATAAGAGGCAACAGGGAAACCCCTCATTCATACCTATATTCTACTTCTGATAAGAAACCCTCCCACAGTTCATTTTCACTGCAGGATTTGCCTAAAGCTGGTTAATCTTGCCTAAAAAGCCAGGACCTATACCAAACCATTCCATGGTGCAGGAAAATAACTTTACTCAACATAATCAATGGCTTATTCCACATTCAAACAAAGAGCGTTTTTCACATTTGGGTCATTAAGTACCTACTCATAGTATGTAAGAGTGTCCTCATACTTTCAGTAAGGGAACACCTCAACATAAATCAGACTTAGCAGAAGTGTATTAAGGCAACGGACAACTTCCTCAATTTATTACCCAGGAATTCAGTCAAGATCTACATACCTGTGATTAAGAAAGAAGTACGGCGGTAATTTGAGCACAAGGGAAGATCCTTCCTAGAGTCATATTAAGATCAGGCTGTAGCCACCAGAAGAGTTTATGTCCTTTCAACACCAGGGCTATCTTACACTCATAGAATTTACACTCATAGAATTCAACTTATCACCCACCTTCAATAGGGGGTTTCTCTGTTGACTTGTCATTAAAGACCTATCGACTCATTTGCTCTTATGTCCTTCACCCTGTGCGCCTTTCTCTTCCTGAATTATTTTAGGTATACCAACATTTG
The DNA here is from genome assembly GCF_031143425.1 of Pleurodeles waltl. Classification (NCBI taxonomy): domain Eukaryota; kingdom Metazoa; phylum Chordata; class Amphibia; order Caudata; family Salamandridae; genus Pleurodeles; species Pleurodeles waltl. The sequence continues at coordinate 918,665,960 of NC_090444.1, forward strand.
TTAAAGCTATCTTCCAGTTTGGTAGTATCTAGTTGGTCAGAAGCTTACAATTTCCTAAAGTGGGTGGGACATTCTTTGGTAATTTTACTGAGTGAGGAATTAACTCTCCTCTGTCATTTCTAATAATCCACTTAACTTGAGTTGATGACGTCTGATGTCACACAAAGGATAGACTAGCACCAAATGGTGGTCAACACCCCCGGAAGAAAAAGAAAAAAACTCTAATAGAATACAACATTCCGGACTAAACCACTAGATGGTGGAATAATGCGCAGCTTGTGCATCCAGAAAAGGATTCATGCTGCAAAACCACTGTCACAGATTTGGAGCTCAAAAACCAACCCACCTTCTCAGTTGTTCGACCTTGAATTAGCTTCTTCTAATGTTCTTAATTTACCTTAACTTTCCTGGGCATACACATTAATCCTTTATTTTTGTCCCTGATTAATGTTTTCACAAAAGCCTAGAAGATCTGGTTCAAAGTTACTTTGTTTTCATTAAGCAACAAGTCGTTGTCAAGGTGGAATCTTCCACTTTCCACCTATTTGTCAGTACAGTGTCTCACATTTGTAAAAATCTAACTTGAAAAAAAAAGAATATTACCATGCCTTATTAAATATTATCACTGAACATAACAACACAAATGGCAATGGGTAGTTATTGTTAATTCAAGACTGCATCTGCCTTCTTGACTGAAATGTATACTTGCAAGTCCAGAAGCACACAAAGATGTTATCTGCACTGAGCAATGTAAATTATTAGTAACTATGATCCAAATATTATCAATAATAAAGTACTTACAATTAAGCATCATAGACTGAATGTTTAGCTTTCATGTTAAAATGTAGACAGGTCATGTGAAAACTGCATGACAAAGGAAATCTTACACTAGTATACCTGGAGTAATTTTTCAGCTGTCGGTCTCTTCTTAGGATTTTTTGTGAGCGCCATTTTGACAAAATGATGAAAACTATTTGACCTTAGAATGAAATGAAGTGGAAGAGCATTAGAAATTTTAAACACACAAAGTTCTACCAGGCACTTTAAGAGTATGATCACACTGCTTACCATTTTACTTTATCTTTTAATTTGGGAGGCTGAAAATTGCTTTTCGTCATGAGGAAAAGTGCCCTGAAAAATGATAACGTACTGTGAGAACTGGAGTAATTTGGTATAAAGAAAAACTCTAAACCTACTTTTCTGACCATTAACCAGTTAATTATTCCTTTTAAAACACTTTAAACTATATTTGTGTTACAGCTTTCTGATTGAAAAGTTATTTTTAGACATTTACCTCATTGGATGCAAATCAAACATAGGGGGCTGGAGTTCTGCAAGTTCGATGGCAGTAATTCCAACTGCCCATATATCACAAAGCTGGTTATATCCACCTTTTCTCTCCACAGCTGCAACTTCTGGTGCCATCCTACGAAAGCATGTTTAGGGATGTGATTAATATTGTACATCTTTACTGCAGATACTGAGATATAACCACTATTTAGACTAAACACACTTAAAACACACTGCTTCAAACAATTCCTGTACCACTGAGAAGATTATGAACACTATATGATATATCTGATGTTTTACTGAAGTAACTGCCACATTACAATAAACATTTGCTATTTTATTTGCGAGTATATGGACAACTAGGCCTCAGAACTCTCTACATAGAACAATGTCCAACAGTGGCTGGAATCTGGAAATCAAAATCTAAGAAAAATAGTGAGGATAAAATTAGCAGATAGATATGGTACTGTTAATTCCACAAGAATACGAGCCTTAATTAAAAGAACAAGGGCCTTATTACCAGTGACTCAGATTTGTACCTGGTAACCCTGGCCCCCTAAGTTACTGATATCAGGGGGTACCACTTACTCTAGGGGTACAGCACTGATAGGGACACAAAGTTTGACCTTACACATGCCATATCAACAAAGGCTGTATTAACTGGGATCTTGGGAATGCACATCCAATTTTGTTACCAATTCCTCATTATTCTCCAGAGATTCACCTGAAGGGTTAGACTTTTATCAGCAGTTTGCGCCCCAGCGTTAAACAAACAAATTTGTAATTCTGATGGCGCTGGTAATATAATTACTGGCCCTCTTTAGAAATATACGTTATCAGAACTGAAAAGTATGCCATAGTAGAATAAATTATTAATCTTTTTGCAAAGCAGGGAAGTATGTGGTAAGCCTCTCTGTCAAAAGGTAGTGCGACACGACTACAAAGTTTTATGCAAGATGGCATTTACAGAAAAAAAGGTATAAAAAGGGCAGAAGGAGCCTGTACATCCAGAAAAATGTTTCTAGGACAGATAGTCCGATCTGCTCAAATTAATAACTTAGCAAGCTAGGACTGCCCGTTAACTAATAGTTTTGGCTTTAATCAGAAGTCGATCCAAGGTGATGAAAATGAGAGCAATATGGTCACGTTTTGTTTAGAAAGAAGAAAAAACAAAAAAACATTCCACTCTACATGGAATGTTATGTTTTTACAAGTATTTTCGAATTAACTCTACTTTTGTGCCCTATGATACGCTGCGCCTCTGACTGTGGCACCTTTTTGTTAGCTTCTTTGGTTAGGAAAATGGCTGCCTCTACTAACTGAACTCTATTTGAAGAAGCCCAATTTACATCCAAAGCCTAGATGATTTTTATACTATCAACCTTGAGGCTGTGAAGTCTTTGCGTCTTGATTCATGACTCCTTTTCCACCATTTTGGAGACAACAACTTTCCTGTGTGCTTGGTTGGTGACTGCATGGACTTTATCAAGAGCACATGCTATCGCCTAATGTTAAGCTCTTCTCAAGTCAGCTGATCAATGCACCCACTGCAGAGGTCTTCACAGAACAAGAATGTCAAAGATTACAATCCTGATGTAGCTTATTCACCTCTTCATCGCTGCAAGGTTGATGCAAATGATATCTAGCGATTTTATCAAGGAAGGCACATGCTTTGAAGTCTATGAAATGGCAGAACCTATATTACCAACCACTATGTAAAAATAAACGAGTTATTCCCAGACTGCCCCAACACCACCAGACAAAGAACCCTAGGGAGAGGATGTGGCTTAAGGCCCTGAGCTGCTGACTTTGGAGTTTGGGAACACAGTTTGAGTCTCAGCGCCGGCTCAACATCCTGTGATTCTGGGCAAATCACTTCATCTACCCTTGCTACCAAAAATGAATGTATTATCATGTAATGTAAAAAGTGCTCATATAAAGAGCTGTAATAACTTTATATCAAGTTTGCATTAATTGAACTCTATTTGAACAGGCCCAATTTAAATCCAAAGTCTAGATGGTTTTTTTGCTATCAGGCTTGAGGATGTGAAGTGCTTGGTTCTGGAGTCACAACTCTTTTTCTTCCATTTTGGAGAAAACACCTTTTGTCATCGTCTTGCCTAGAACTAACCTAAATGCTTGGTGGTGACACTTCAGAGGTTATCAAGAGCACATGCTATCGCCACCTCTTAACCTCTTCTCAAGTCAGTTGTTAATGTACCCACTGCCGAGGTCTTGACAGAACGAGAATGTCACAGATTACAATCCTGATATAGTTTTTTCACTTCTTCATCTTCAGAACAGAACAACCCTCGTAGTCATTTACAGCGGACACCACATGACACATAGCAAACATAAAAAAAGATACTTCCTGGTAGCTACCGTTCTTCACCACCGGAGTCTTTCATATATTCACAGGTTTGAATCATTCCTCCTCGTCGTCCCATTACTAGCAGTAGCTAGAAGACCTCTGCATTGACCCAAGGCATTTGCCAGCACAACACACCTAGAGCTCACAACACACCACTTTAATTGGTGTACCCACTCCCAAGATCTTCTTCAGCCCGTCAGCCTAAATTTGATTAGAAAGTCCCATTTCAGAGATATTTCTTTCTAATGACCTCAAGGCATGTAGCCGCGGGCTTTTATGTAAATCATGGCGTCCACTTTTTGTCAACTGGTGGCTCTAACCATTGTTACCATCCTGTGTGCCTGAGTGTTCTCTCAGCCGCTCCCATACACCGAATGGTCATCGGTGTTTTATGTTTAATTCCATATTTCAAGGAGATTAATACCCACAAAATGAAGAAGCCAGATTATCAGGATAACAACTATTTAAATTAGTTTGATTAACAACAACTGTTTGTTATAATGTTGGTGTTGTCCTGTGGCTGCTTCAAAGCCTTTTGATGCGGTGAGTGCAGTGGTTATGGAAAGTTGAAGAATTGGACCATCACATCCTTTGAAATCACATGTTCAAGGAATGGTTGCTTCATTGGGGCAGTCAACTTTGAAGTGATCTAAAGGATTTTCAGAATAGGAATATATTCAGTACTTTCCTTAAAGTCAGCCTTAACTATAAGCTAAGGAGGGTGTTAGTGTCAGAAAGAGGAGAAGTGTATCCATAATGTTCTGCCTTAAAAAAATATTTATATTTGAGCTGGTGGGCAAACAGGTTGGAGAGTTGAGCCTGTGTAGATCTTCAATTCGCCCACTTGTTTGTTGACAGTCAACAGAGTCATGATGGTAAAGCTGAGATGTACTTTGAGGCAGAAAACATACTTTTGTGCTCTTTGAAGGTGGACCATCATAATGTCTCTGTGGAGTATGTTTAAGTAATTGATCCTTCAGGTGACTACCTCCAAGAAGTGGGTGATTTATTGAGGAGTAGCACAGCAAGGATTTCAGAGAATACAGCTACCTTGTGGACTGCATTTTTAGTGATACTTCTCCAATCTGGAATCAGTAGGGTCTGAATCCAATAACACCTGGGTTGCAAACAGTGAACTATAGGATCCTTGGGATTGGGCGGTGGGATTGTTGAGTGGAAAATCAAATGGAAGTACAATTGGGTGGCCAAAACTTTTGGAATCATCCTGACTCAAGACACTTCTGATGCATCTGATGCATGTGTAAGGCAGTCCACATAGCATGTCACTTTATCTTTTGGGCCTCTCCCATGTCGAAACTTTCAAAGGCTTGAGAGAAGGATAACTTAGATATTCAAGAGTATGCAGAGTAAGGATACATAAATAATGTGGACTGCAGTTTATATGTAGGAAACCAGTTTAATCAGGTGACAACGATGGGGCAAAAAGATGGTGAACAACAAAATGTTGAACTTCAAAAATCTTTAGACATGGAGGAGTCAGTGTAGCGGTATTTCATGGTCGAACTTCTCAGTAGCTGCTGAGTTCTATAATCATTTTTTAGTGTTGCCCTTGTCCAATGCGTTCTTCTGCAAGGGAGCTATCAATTTATTTATGAGCTCCTCAATCATTCCCTTGTTTGAAAGAATCATTCATAATCCATGTGATAAGGAGCACACAGGTTGGATGACAAACATTAACAACTTTTACGTTTCATCTTTAATATCTCAAACTAAAGGAGGTTCCAAGAAATTAGAATGACAGACGGCAGTTTTGGTGGCAGTGAGCAGCTCTGCAGTCTTGCTGGCTTCCGGTTTGACAAAGAAGAGGGTATGTTTTGGATCAGAAATATCACATAAGATTGATACAACTATCAAGCAGGGAACACATTTGATATTGCTGTTGGGATGGTAGCCAGTACAATGTATACACAGAAGAGATGTTCAACAAAGTTGTCAAATATGTGACCTGGCAACAAACATATGGTTCAGTAATGTTTAAACTATGACAATGGGCACAACATGGAATGAGGCAAGAGGGGAGTATTGTTTACCTCTAGCTGAATATTTGATACTTTAGTAGGAGGTGGGATTCTTTTGAAACCAGTTTCTTTTTAGGGATTGCACCAATCTGCCCTCGTGCATGGTACAGGGTTACTTGAGTAACTACATTACTCAAATTCTTGTCAAGCAATCCAAGTGTATCTGAGAGTGAACAAACCATTAGAGAGCTTTGTGACTGGAAGACCGTGGAGAAAGGCATCTTGTCTACTATTACGCATGTTACTGGGACAAGAAATACCAGATTTGCTAGAAACTCAACTGTTTAAAGAATTCATCCAGGATGGAGAAACTGATGAGGCACCAGAAAAGTTGGTGACATTTTGTTATAACAGGGTTCACAATCTGCAAACTAATGAGGCTAAGACTACTGCTGGCATAATGAGTGGGAGATTGGATATTAGTGGCAAAATGAGTTGTCCAAAATGCTGACCACTCCTTTCAGTGTATAGTAATTTGATGCATCAAACTCAAAGTTTCCAGTTGCCTATTAGGAGGTAACATTTTGAGATAGTGAAATTATTTTGGGTAAGGTGGAGGAGCTTTGTGACAATCATACCAAGCAAAGTTTCTGAAGGTTAGAAGATGCATAGGGAATCCAGGATGTGACACCAGTGATTAATTTCACATTCAGGTGCTCAAGGTACTAGTAGGTAAGGCCAACTATCTTCAGAAAGAGAAGAGTCATGACAGATCACTGTAATCCTTTTGACATGCCTATCACTTCCCTTAAGTCAGAGAAAATTGTAATCAGCCGGAAAAAGATATAGGATATAAAGTGCTGATGACACTATTCACAATGATTTGGTGAAAGCCAGAAGGTGGAGGGGGGTAGTTTTTTGGAACGCCTGAAAACCTATCTTGGGTCTGGTTCCTCTGGACCTACCCGGACACTTCTGGCGTAGGCATACAGCACTACATTTTCTATCTATCCACCACTGGGACAAAAACAAAAAAATTGTCGAGGATCCTCAATAGTGCTGTTTTTAGGTCTGGCCTATGGACTGCTTTACCTGTCTAGCCAGCCTTATGTAATCACAAAACCTATGAATAAAAAATACTCACCTAAGTACATACAGAGAGTGCTGTGGATCAGGTCCTCGCCATCTGCTGGTTCCCTCAAATATCACTCACATATTGCTTATGCCCACCACAGCATACAACATGCGGTTATGTATCAGTCCACTTCAGCCACTGCTTCTTGAACTAAAAGGGACTTGTTTAATATTGCATGTGAACATCTACCTGAAAAGAACTGCCCGGCACTGCCAGCAGCCAGCTACAACAGCCTGTAGCCAAACAATAAAAATAAAAGAACAGCCATTGGACCACACCAGCTTGCCAAGGCCATACTTACTCGCTTTCCAAATACTTGTCTTATTTACATTCAATCTGGTGTGCAATGTGCAAACCACTAGACACTTTTGCAAGATGATATCTATCTCATTTTTTTTACATTTCAATTTGTTTTCAATTTGTTTATCAGCATTACGTATCTGGTGTTGCAAGGGTAAACACTGCACAGAAATAGACCACAGTTTTGCTCGTCTAATTCTTGGTGACTTCTATAGGTAGCTCTGGTTTGCCTCTGTGAGGCATCTCTATCCCAAGAAGTTGGGGTTTCATCATGAGGAAGGAGCCCAACAATGCCCCTTAGCCCAAATGCAAGTTATCACGTAGTTTTCATTCACATATTGCTTCATCATTAATAAAGATTGAAACCACTGGGTGGGTAGCAAAAATGTTTTTTCCTCTGCCTCTGTTTTACCACCCACATGGACTAGGATGTAATAAGGGCTCAGATCTTGTGGCTTTCCACTGGTCACTGATGCTGCAACAAGGAATAGACATATAGCTCTTGATCAGCTGTGACTTTTTTTTTTTTTAAAGACACTGGCAATCCAGACATTCTTTATGGGTGTATTGTCTAGGAACCTCTACCTGAGAGATCGTGTATAATTTTGGTAAGTCTAAGTTACATCCTACTGGACATAAATTAGTTGGTAACAGCTAACACTTTGTTTCAGCGTCACTTTATCAGAGCAAGTAAATGAACACAGCATTATAATTTAAATATTAGGTTTCCAAATACATTCAAACATCAATATTATATCACTGCTAAAAAAACTAAAAAATGTTCACAGATGTGGCAAGAGATTTAGTTACAGTAAGCTCTAGCCGTATGACTTTCTGAAAACTACTGTCAGTGCATGATAAAAATTCAAAGGTGTGCCCAAAGTTACAGCAGAAAAAAGTCATAATTATGAGGAAAGACAAACATTACCAATAAGGTGTTCCAATAAATGACTTCCTTTTCGCTATTGTTGCTGTTATCTGGGCTGAAACTCCAAAATCGGCTAAAATCAAACAGAAAAAGATATTTCTAGAAACATGTCTCGCAAATGACCATCAGCAACCTTCTTATATATATATATATATATACACACACACACACACCAATAACTGGAAAAAAACATTTAAAATTCACTGTGTAGTGAACAATAAAGACACTGCTTAGCATGAATAACTAGTCGATAGCAATAGACACACTGTGAACACCTTCCACGATCAAAATTTTAGTAAAAACAATGAATGCTCATTCCCATTATTAGCACAAGTTAAGTGTTAAATTATATGCAAATGTTCCACGACTGTTACAGAAATTTCTACCATGAAAACTGGACCATTTAGTGAGCGAGTGATTGGAGTACAGCTCTATTAACACAAAGGAGTACGCTGATGGAGAAGGAGGTGCTATGGGGAAATTCAAGGACAATGGGGTTCAGCTTCTAGAAGGCTTGTGAGAGTAATTAAACAAATTGTGGGGCCAAGACTAACCTGAAGTGCTGTGTTTCTGCATCTAACTTCATGTCTCATATAGTCTTTTTATGAGGACTAACCTATAACAAAGAGCCTCAGTGTGTTCCGACAGAGGATTCTTTTGTCAGAATACAAGACAGAATTCAAGCTAATAAACAGCTGCCTCACATTCAAGCACTGTACCCTTACAGAATCGAGCAAACAAACCAAACAAAATCATCATAGTAGTTCAGGTACTTTTGTCCCCTTTCTTCTTGGTACACAGAAGCGTGACATGTGCCAAAGTAAATAAAACAGAACTGTTTTATGCATAGCTCTGCTCATGGCAGTAAATAAGCATGTGTAGCTTTACCCCTTTTGGTTGAAAGATAATGGAGTGGAATACAACTGGGACCAGGCCCTGTGAGTTTGTGTTAAAAATTGGATTTAGGACTAGGAGTACCACATTTTCCATATCAAGCAACATGTTTTAAGCCAGTACACCTGCCTTTCGAACTCAGTGGTAATGTGAACTCATACCTTGCTTTGATAAGTGTGTCTGGGTGGGGGCGGGGGGATAACCTTTATTTTACCACACCTCTGCTAAACAGTGGGGTTGTATCTTTTACCCACCCCTACTTTTGCTGAAGTGCAGGGGTGATACATATGGGCCCCTCGCATTGCCCAATTGCTGGGGTTTTGGGGACTCTGAGCCTCCCCACCTTGCCTGCAGGTGAGATGGTATATTTTTTTTCCACCCCGCCTTGACCAGTTTTTGGCAACTTCACTCAGGCAATGCATACATTTTTAGTGGAATGCACATGTTTAGGGTACACTGTAGTTTCATTATGAAAATGTGCCATTTTCAATGAAATTGCAACTAAGTTAACACCAAAATACTTCTCCCCCCCTGCACTCCCTACAGTGACCAAACGTAGGGACTGGGCCCCACCTCCCCCAACACCTTTCCCGAGTGTAGGGAGCAGAGTAGATTTTGTTTTGCCCAATGGTCAGGTAAGTGACATCTGCAGGCTTTATCCTCTACCTTTCCAAAGGCAGGAGTTTGATATAAGTCTCCCTCCGTATCATTCCAGTGGTTGGGGATGGTGTGTTGAACAACTGCAACAAAAAAGGAGACAGGTATTACCTTCCATTTGCTTCCAGCGCCCAAGAATGGAGTGGTTCAAAATATTGAGTGGCTCATTACGCCCTTCCAGTTTTGTCTAAGGCAGGGTACACTTTCCCAACCCTGTCTGCCATGGGTGGGAGGGAGAGTTGTTAAGCGCCCACTGATCCTCCAATGTGAAAGATTACAGCAATAATATGCCCTTTTTCATTTATCTTGGGCAAGGTGGGGGGTAACAAAATACCAAACCCCGGACTTGATCAATGTGGAAGATTGTAAGGGGATACTATACTCAAGATTGGTGAGAAGGATTCAATTGAGGGCGACGTGACAATGGAGCAGTTTTTTGGTGCCCTAGTGTCAAACTGAATTCAAGCCCCTTTGGCAAGCCGGATGGGGAAAGAATAACCTTCTCCAGCTCTTTCTGACATTTTGGGGAGAGACCTGCACAAATGGGCTAGCTGAATGATACCCTCACATGAATAAAGCAGCAGTACCTCTCCCATTGTGCTGCATATTTCTTTCCACTTTTTCCACTGGTGTACACTGATATTAGGAGGGTTAGGACTAGTAGGTAGTGGTGCAGCACACTCTGCGGTGCAGCAGCTTTGGACAGTCAGTGCAGATACAGGGACACTGAGATCCCCCAACCCCCTGAGATGGCTACAACCACTGCCATCACCTTTGTGAATATTAAAGGTACCTAAATCAATCCAAACTGACTTCAAACTAGTAGTGAGTGGACTCGACCAGGAACCTCCTCTGCAACTGCAGAATGGAATGGGTAAGTGCACGTCCTGTAATTCGAGCAACACCATCCAGTTTTCTGCTTCAACTACCAAAAGAACCTGAGCCAGGCACAGCAGCGTGTGCTTTTGCATAGGTAAATGTTTAGGAGCCTGGAATCTAGGGTTAGAAGAAAAACACTGTTATTCTTGGGAACCAGGAAGTACTTTGAGTAATGCCCCCAGCCCAATTTCCTGCTCTGGCACCCACTCCACTGCTGCTTTCTAAAGCAGGACTGCCCCCTTCTGTAGGATCCAAAGGTAGTCCTCTGACTGAAGGGACTGCTAGGGGTCTACTAGAAGGGTAGGGCATACCACCTTTGAAAAATCTGAGGGACCCTCGCTGGTCCGATATTATAGCCTGTAAAAAGGAAGCTACCCGCCTTCCCGCACACTGCACACGCTCCGCTAAGGACAAACTAAAGAGATGAGAGGGGAGGGAGGGAGGTAGGTGAGAAGGAAGCTTGTTGGGTCTGCCTGATCCTGCCTTTGTCTCTGTAATGCCTGAGGAGCTGGTGCTTCTGTTGGAGAGGCTAGGAGGGCTGCCCACCAATAAATACCAAACTCTCTTGAAAAACCCCAAAATCTGTGAAACCGGCAGTTTTCATTCTTTGGGGACTGAAAGCCCGAAGACTGAGCTGATGCTCTGCCCGCCATGAAACACTCAAGCATGGCAGCCACTTTGTTGCCAGAAAGCCTTGCTCCATCCGAAGTCATGTCTGTCAATCTGAACTGGACAGGGTATGAAAATGTAGTTGACCAAAGCCATGCTTAGAGCCATAGAAGACTCGATGGGTCTGGAAACAGAATCTGCCTGTATATTGGCATACAGGCACTCTGCAACCAACTTAGCAATGTGGTCACTAAGCTGGACAGGTAAGTTGTGGACCACAGTTTATGCCATGTTCCATTAGGTGTGAAAGTTATCTTCCCATCAAACAGGCTGCAATTAGAGACCGTAGAAAAGCAGCTGAGAAAAGCTTGTTATCCAGCACCTTCACTTTGTTTGCTTACCTGGGGGGCACTAATGGAAATGATTCAGGATTCTGCTAGGTGCACACGGACAACTGCACAACTACGCTTTCTGTGGAAAGGTGGACAATCAGAAAAATTGTGTACACTTGTGCAGGTCTGTATATTCTTGCAATTAACCTGTACACTTCTGAAGCAGTGGTGGGATTCTTCCATGCTTATATGGCGGTGTAAATAAGGTCTTCATTATATGGCAGTAAGGACTCCGAAGTGCTAAAAGTTAGCTGCAGGATCTCAAGATAACAGCCCTAGTGGCAATGGTAGATATGGAAGCTCGAGAACACCAGCAGCTTTCCTTAGCACTGCATGAAATATTGCAACCTCATCTATATCTACGGGGAGGTATTGAGCCCTACCGCTTGCTGCAAAGCCAAGTAGTCTTCTGTATCAGATGACAATGAGGTAAGAGGTTTTGTCCGTATCATGTTGATAATATCAGGCATCTGCATCAGGATGGAGTTCAACTCAAATAAGTCATGTGGAGTCTGCCAGTATCTTTGGTGAGAAGCATCCATATTCTCTTCCTCACATCTTTGTTCTTAACCCATTCACTTTGGGATCCCTCTTGGAAATGTGTAGAATTACTTTGAATTTAGATAAACGTTTGAATATAGTTACAGACTGTTCTCCAAGAGACACTGGAGGTTGTGCCAGCATCAGCTCATCAAGTATGTGAACTGGCGTACGAGTCATCCCCAGCAAGTCTCCTGATGGCCCCTGAAGCATTCTGAGTACAACTGAGGGAAAAAAAAAACACAGAGGGGAAAACCCGCGGGCGGTACATCTGACAGACAGAAAATGTTCAACGGGGCCAGAAGGTAAGGCAAAGGGGCCTGTGGCACTTTTAAATAGCTTCAGCATATTGTGCAATAAGGAAGCTGAGTCGGCAACCGAAAACAGGAACACAAAGTAATCCTGAGGACCCCTCTGTGGGTGATAACAGTAGCTGTTCATAAACTGCAACTAATTTAAAGGGTAAACTTGGGGTGGCGCCCGAGAGGACTCAAGCTAATTCCTTAAGACAACGAGAGACAATATGGTCCACTTTGCCAGAATCTGCATCACACTGTAGACCACTTGATCAAACTGCGAGGAAAATGTATCCACATATTGATAACATGCCCTGTAAAAATTCTCACAGATTAATATCGGAGGACACCCTTCTAAGACCAGTGTTCATTTGTCTGAGCCAGTCTTTCCTTGCTCCTGAACCAGCACTGCACGGTTAGACAAGGAACATGATCGCAGACTGCCCATAGATAAACAAGGAACATGATCGCAGACTGCCCATGGATAAAAAAAAAACTGCAAAACGATCTCGCCAAATTATCGGAATTTTATAATGTGTGGAGATAATTTCATATATGAAATGCTAGTAATGGACATAAATGCAGCACATGTACAGAAACAACAGTCATGTACCTGGCTAAACTATTTGTGGGGTTACATTTATTTGCACACAAATTTAGAGCAAGCACCCTGCTCATGACCGTTAAGAAGGAAAATCAACAAATAAAGGAGCGACAGCCTGACCGCAAATGTATTTTCTCTTATCAACATTAAACGTTTATCTGTCCGACTAGGGGGGCGATAACTCATGGAGACACTGGTTATGTGTGAAAACTTAACAGACGTATTGACCACAGTTCACATATGTAAATACAATTGTTAGACTTCTAAGGAGAACGATGCTTCATTTGAAACCTACTGTTTGTGAAACGAATTTTGTGCCTAACTATTTTCCACAAGTGTTACTGATTACTTTTTCGTTTCTGCGCAAACTTAAACACTCGAATATGTATTAAATATGGATGTCGAAACTCAGTTTAATGCTACATTAAAAGGGATCAATATAAAAACAGAATTTGGGGATAATGGCTGAAGATGGCAGGGACAACTTAAGGATTTTGGATGTCCTGGGCCAAACGTATTTTGGGGGCCTATTTTTGGAACAGCTGTGAACTAACGACCCAATTTCAGCTCTTTCATGCTCTTTTTCGCCGTCACTGACAGTGCACATACACGCACACCCAAATTCTAAATATGTTTACATCTAATATTCAGCGATAGTGACCTGTGTTTCCAAAATTTTAACACAGCAGCAGCTCACCAATAGAACTGCTAATAGTCACTGTGACATCCTCCCACTTCTTTTATATATCATGTCCTGTTTTTATATGCAAAATGTCTGCAGTAGTCTCTCACACATCACCCACATTAAAAATAAATTAAAGGAATACGGTACTTAAAAGAATCTGTTCAAGAATTATTCAAGATCTCCGGGGCAATGCTCTCTGCCGAACAGAGTTGGCTCTTTCAGTGGGCTCCATAAAGGCTGGGGACGTGGGCCAAATAACACTTTAGCCATGCCTTAAAACGTCCCTGGAAGATGGAGGCTGAACTATCGAAAATGACAGACTTTAAGAGAGAGCTATTCCCATTAGTTCCACCATTAGGCCACGGCTTATGGGTGGGGCAAATCACCTACTATAAACGACTGGCTCAAAGATTTAATATCGTACAATGATAAAGCTGAAATATATGCGTCTCCTACCAAAGATACTGAGGTCCAAAAACACCTGGAACCCACTTATGCGATATCTCCGTATCAAGGAACAGGTATCGGAGACACATGATATACGAAACCACAACTGGACACTGTCAATGTCGTGCTACTATTGCGTGTACTCGTAAATAACTCGAATTATGATAACATACGCCGAGAGAGGCCTTTTCCGCCAGTCAGAAAGTGTAAATACTACATAGGAACGCGAACAGTGCGTTTAATGATGTTTCCTATTTGCAGATAATTTCATTTGGTATCTTCTTTTATGATGCGGCATTAACATTTAAAATACAATTGATACATATATAAAAAAGAAAAAACAATTTTTATTAGCATATCCAATATGACTCAGTAATTCAAATATGGTCCCTTCGTTGTAACGCGTTTCATTCATACACCGCTGAAACATTTCTTTTCTGAGCATTCGATTAAACATTGAGAAATTCTACCAACTACTCACCAAGTTTAACATGCCCGTTGTCTGTTAGAAGAATATTCGCTCCCTTTGTTGAATTAAAAAACAAAGAAAATGAAGTCAAACTACTTATGGCAAAACATTTGTAGCATATTCGAAAAATGTTTATTTTATATTTTCACAGTTCCCTTTAATTTGTAAGCAAATGAGTCACTGTGGGAAGGTGCAATGCTCACCTCAAATTTAGAAAACTTGAGATAAGGACCTAAAACCTCGTTAGTTAAGAAGTATACTTTTCACTGAAACGTTAACACCAGATTGTAAATACCAGACTCTGTAAATCTGCTTATTCAATAAAAGCTGTTACCATATGTTCACCAGATGTTTTTATGTGAACGATTACCAAAAAGACTTACAGG